>NC_136985.1:2725396-2865396 GCF_032717465.1 Coenobita brevimanus | reverse complement strand
CCAGCTGTGTGTTTCTCTATCCAGTGTGCCAGCTGTGTGTTTCTCTATCCAGTGTACCAGCTGTGTGTTTCTCTATCCAGTGTACCAGCTGTGTGTTTCTCTATCCAGTGTACCAGCTGTGTGTTTCTCTATCCAGTGTGCCAGCTGTGTGTTTCTCTATCCAGTGTGCCAGCTGTGTGTTTCTCTATCCAGTGTGCCAGCTGTTTCTCTATCCAGTGTGCCAGCTGTGTGTTTCTCTATCCAGTGTACCAGCTGTGTGTTTCTCTATCCAGTGTGCCAGCTGTTTCTCTATCCAGTGTACCAGCTGTGTGTTTCTCTATCCAGTGTACCAGCTGTGTGTTTCTCTATCCAGTGTGCCAGCTGTTTCTCTATCCAGTGTACCAGCTGTGTGTTTCTCTATCCAGTGTACCAGCTGTGTGTTTCTCTATCCAGTGTACCAGCTGTGTGTTTCTCTATCCAGTGTACCAGCTGTGTGTTTCTCTATCCAGTGTACCAGCTGTGTGTTTCTCTATCCAGTGTACCAGCTGTGTTTCTCTACCCAGTGTAACAGCTTTTCATTCTGAACTACTTAACTTGCAGTGGAAAGACAGATGGCTTTTACTACTCTTTGTTAGATAACTTTGGAAATCTCTCTCTCTCTCTCTCTCTCTCTCTCTCTCTCTCTCTCTCTCTCTCTCTCTCTCTCTCTCCAGACGCCATAATCCCGCAAAGGGTGGCCACAAACAAATCATCTTCATGTCCTCCTGTCCCCTGCCATTTCGCTGCCTTCTCCCCAGCATACGCCCTCCTCTCTCACATACATCTCTACTCCATCCCTACATCTCGTCCTCGAGCTCCCCATCCCTCTCCCCCCTCCACCTCATCACATACACTCTCCTCGTCAGTCTCTCACTCACCATCCTCTCCACATGGCCAAACCACCTCAGTGTACTTGTCCTAACGCTTTCTATCACATTCACATCCACACCACAATTAGTATCACTTCCCAAATCATTTATTTAGTTATTTATTTATTTATTGGTGTACGACAGGCGTCTGTGCTTAGCTGGCGTAATCTCTTGTTTCTGTATATCATGGACACAGATGATTCAGATCTAGTAACCTACTGCAAAGGAACGGGTGATGGCAAGTTACCAGGATTCAGAAGTGCTGATGCCAGACACTACAAAGACGTCCTCACTGTGAGACTCTGCCACAGACGAGTACGGACATAAGACAAAGGGATGGAACCAACATTTATGATTTTTTTTTTCCTTAATGCCCTCAGTCAGTACATAAACAACAAGAGACTATCTTTATAGACCTGCAGCAAAACTATTGCATCAGCAGATGAAACCACTGACATGTCATAATCAACTCAAAATGTCAAACTGGGCAACTCTGTACTTTATAAGAAAGTCGCTGAAATGCCTCTTTATGACTGAAACTGAAAATCGCCTGACGCAACAGTTGACATAACAAATCAATTCAATATTTCAAGCCGAGCAACTTAGTATTTAAAAATAAAAAAAATGCTTCTCAGCTTTCCAAAAGCAGATATTCCAAGTGTCCTTGAAAGGGAAATCCCCCAGGTGTACCACTTATAGAACCTGTCGGCGTCGCCACAGGTAACAAACACAGGCGTCTTCCTCACGTCCCTCATCATGAAGACTGTATAGGATCAGTCCCATCAAGACAGAACATCCAGGTGACTTTTACCTTACCAACTTTCTGATTAAAATGCTTTTCCTGAGCTATTTTTCCTATGCTTCATACATCTACCCCTGAAGGAAGAGTAGAAAGGTTTTAAAATGACAATGGCCAGGGAATCTATCAAACACTTGACTGTACTAAGGAATCTAACACCTTCTAAGAGTTAAACTGAATGTACTTTGAACATTTTCAGGTCTGTTTAAAAAGTTTTAAAATTGCTAATGGTTGTCGACTTCAATTGATTGTTAAATTGTTAAATGAAAATACTTTATTCACCAAGTGAATGTTATAGTGTTGAAGGAGTGTGGTGATGAAAGTGTGGTGATGAAAGTGTGGTGGTGAAGGAGTGTGATAATGAAGGACTGTGGTGATGGAGTGTGATGATGAAGGAGTGTGGTGATGAAGGAGTGTGATGATAAAGGAGTGTGATGATAAAGGAGTGTGATGACAAAGGAGTGTGGTGATGAAGGAGTGTGGTGATGAAGGAGTGTGGTGATGAAGGAGTGTGGTGATGAAGGAGTGTGGTGATGAAGGAGTGTGGTGATGAAGGAGTGTGGTGATGAAGGAGTGTGGTGATGAAGGAGTGTGGTGATGAAGGAGTGTGGTAATGAAGAAGTGTGGTAATGATGGAGTGTGGTGATGAAGGAGTGTAGTGATGAAGGAGTGTGGTGATGAAGGAGTGTGGTGATGAAGGGGTGTGATGATGGAGTGTGGTGGTGAAGGAGTGTGATGATGAAGGAGTGTGGTGATGAAGGAGTGTGGTGATGAAGGGGTGTGATGATGGAGTGTGGTGGTGAAGGAGTGTGATGATGAAGGAGTGTGGTGATAAAGGAGTGTGGTGATGAAGGGGTGTGGTAATGGAGTGTGGTGGTGATGGAGTGTGATGATGAAGAAATGTGGTGGTGAAGAAGTGTAGTGGTGAAGAAGTGTGGTGATGAAGGAGTGTTGTGATGATGGACTATGGTAATGAAGAAGTGTGGTGATGAAGGAGTGTGGTGATGAAGGAGTGTGGTGAGGGAGTGTGGTGATGAAGGAGAGTGGTAGGAAAGAGTGTGGTGATGAAGGAGTGTGGTGATGAAGGAGTGTGGTGATGAAGCAGTGTGGTAATGATGGAGTGTGGTGATGAAGGACCGTGGTGATGAAGGAGTGTGGTGAAGGAGTGGTGATGAAGGAGTGTGGTGATGAAGGAATGTGGTGGTGACGGAGTGTGGTGATGAAGGAATGTGGTGGTGACGGAGTGTGGTGATGAAGGAGTGTGGTGATGAAGCAGTATGGTAATGATGACGTGTGGTAATGAAGGAGTGTGGTGATGGAGTGTGGTGATGAAGAAGTGAGGTGAGGGAGTGTGGTGATGAAGGAGAGTGGTAGGAAAGAGTGTGGTGATGAAGGAGTGTGGTGATGAAGGAGTGTGGTGATGAAGGAGTATGGTGATGAAGGAGTGTGGTGATGGAGTGTGGTGATGAAGAAGTGTGGTAAGGAAGGAGTGTGATGATGTAAGAGTATAAAGGAGTGTGGTGATAAAAGAGTGTGGTGATGGAGTGTGGTGAGGAAGGAGGGTACAGTGCACTAAGAAATCCATCACCTAAGGGTTAAACTAAATGTACTTTATCTACTAGGCGGATGTAATGGTGAGGAAGGAGTGTGGTGGTGATGAAAGAGGGGGCAATGGTGGTGAGGGAGCGGCCACCCCCATACTGTACAGGCAGCGGTGGGCAGTCCTCGCTACTATTGCATTCCTCATCATCTCCAACTCAGGGGTAAATATACTTGTGCTTTGTTATCAACTTTATTTATGCATATTATTATCTTCCGTATGTTGGTGAATGTTTGTGTATGTTTGTGTATTGCTATCTGCCTTATGTTTGTGTATTGCTATCTGCCTTATGTTTGTGTATTGTAATCTGCCTTCTGTTTGTGTATTGTAATCTGCCTTATGTTTGTGTATTGTAATCTGCCTTATGTTTGTGTATATCTTCCTTCTGTTTGTGTATTGTAATCTGCCTTATGTTTGTGTATATCTTCCTTCTGTTTGTGTATTGTAATCTGCCTTATGTTTGTGTATATCTTCCTTCTGTTTGTGTATTGTAATCTGCCTTATGTTTGTGTATATCTTCCTTCTGTTTGTGTATTGTAATCTGCCTTATGTTTGTGTATATCTTCCTTCTGTTTGTGTATTGTAATCTGCCTTATGTTTGTGTATATCTTCCTTCTGTTTGTGTATTGTAATCTGCCTTATGTTTGTGTATTGTAATCTGCCTTATTTTTATAGTTTATCTGCCTTAATTGTACTGTGTAGGTGGTTCATTGTGGCAAGTGGATATGCTGGGTGGGAGAGGCACAGAGATAGAATTCTTTATTTCCTCTAACCTTTCTTTATTTTCTTTAACTTTTCTTTATTTTCTCTAACGTTTCTTTATTTTCTCTAACATTTCTTTAATTTCTCTAACGTTTTTATTTTCTCTATCGTCTCTATTTTCTCTAACGTCTCTTTATTTTCTCTAACGTCTCTTTATTTTCTCTAACGTGTTTTTATTTTCTCTAACGTCTCTTTATTTTCTCTAACGTGTTTTTATTTTCTCTAACGTCTCTTTATTTTCTCTAACGTGTTTTTATTTTCTCTAACGTCTCTTTATTTTCTCTAACGTGTTTTTATTTTCTCTAACGTCTCTTTATTTTCTCTAACGTGTTTTTATTTTCTCTAACGTGTTTTTATTTTCTCTAATGTTTCTTTATTTTCTCTAACGTGTTTTTGTTTTCTCTGTTTCTTTATTTTCTCTAACGCTTCTTTATTTTCTCTAACATTTTTTTTATTTTCTCTAACCTTTCTTTATTTTCTCTAACATTTCTTTCTTTTCTCTAACTTTTTGGGCTTCGTCTCGGCTCTATCATCCTTGTTCGGACTCTCCAAAGACGGATTCTGTGTAGCCCGAAAAATAGAGAATATATAGAATTCAGGCTCAGATCTGTGTCCTTCTCCCACCCAACATTTCCACCTTACTGAGTAGCTGGCATTTCACGTTTAGTTGTGACTCATGTTTTATCAGTGAATATTTATTACATTACTGCCTTATTGAACTGTAAATAAAAGGATATATTTTATGCATTGTTAACCTTGAAACGCCCTCTGGTTAGTGAGTAAATATGTTCTACTATAATCTGAGTTAACACAGAGAATTATGCCAGGACCAGATTTCAATAAACAAAGATTTTAAATTTCCAGAAAGCTCTACTACATCGTTAAGTTTTTACATCATCAGTGTCTATACTAAAGATGGAGATGCATCAGTAACATTTTTGCTAAGGGCAGACCTGCACCAAATATTTTGGTACTATATATTGGTACGATTAACTGATGAGCTTTTGTGAATATATGGTTGAAACAACCTCATCTACTTTTCTGTTTTACATTATTAGGCGTATCTCATCATATAGTAGTCAAAGTTTCCATACTTATTACCTAGAGGGTAGCTTATGCAATAATTTTATCTATTTTTAAAAATATACTTAGAGGTGATCTATTATTCTAAAGTTCTGCATGTAGACAGGTTAACTTCATGCAAAGAACGTTGTCACCAGCGCCGAATCTTGCTTTCCGACCTTCAAAGCGGACGACTTTATCCCGTCATATATACATGCCACTGATACAAGACAATATAAGAGGCTTCAAAAGAATTATTATTTATATTTCACATCAGTATTGTATGTCGTTTTAATATCGCCACTGTTTGCATAAATAACGTGAAAGATGGTATAGAGGATTGAAATGCAGAATAGATCGCTTGTAAAGAGGTGTTACAAAATCTCCAGTCATTTAAGAGATCCACATTATGAGGTGTTGTTCCTCACAGGTGAATCTATTGTTTACTTAAACGTCATGTAGTGTGACTTACTTTCAGTCCAGTCATAGTACTCGTAATGTCAAATTCTGCATATTAATTTTTATTCTCTCTCTCTCTCTCTCTCTCTCTCTCTCTCTCAGCTTTGGATCAACACAGCGCCCGTGTCATACAAGGCGGCGGACTTCTTCCAGGTGACAGTGGCGGCCATCAATTGGTTTAGCCTGGTATATCTCATCATCCCCGTCCCCTTCTCATTTATATCAACATTCTGCATCAATAAGTTTGGCCTCAGAACTGCTGTGAGTATATCCATTGATGATGTTGTTGTTAGTGTAATCCCGAACTCGTCTTAAATTGCGGCTCGTCTTAAATCGCGGCTCGTCTTAAATCACGGCTCATCTTAAATCACAGCTCACCTTAAATCTTGGCTCATCTTTAATTGCAGATCATCTTAAACTGCGGCTCGTCTTAAATTGCGGTTTGTCTTAAATCGCGGCTTGCCTTAAATCATGGCTCGTCTTAAGTCAGAATCAAGCAGACGGCAGGCTTAAGTTGCGCTCCTGCAGCACACCATCCTTCTCTCATAAGTAGTTGAGGGACGTAGGATGCAAACAGTGGCGTCCCCTGGTAGTATCAGTGCCACCACATGAAGGCATCCCTCTCCATCACCATAAACACTGATATTATGTTATGTTGGTCTTGTGTTATCATATCTATCCTTGTGTCATTTATAACCCCATTTTTTCATCAATAAACTTGGGCTGAGAACTGCTGTGAGTATATGTACTGACCCCGTTATGAACTTAGGGAGGTGTTCGTGTATGGTTAAGAAGCTTACCGATTTATTTTAGGGCGGTATTCTTGTACAGTTAGGAAGCTTACTAACATATTTTCCTTGGCGATTTATTTGGGGGCAGTATTTTCGTATGATTAGAAAGCTTACTATCACCTCTTCCTTTGCGATTAATTTCTGATTTACTCCGTTATTATATTCTTATGTGCTGTTTATACAGTCTTTGTCCACAATAAAGAGATATCAGAAGCAAAGAAGAGAATATTAATGAGTAGTTTGATAATAACTCGTTAAGGGAAAGGTGTTAGGGAGCCTCCTTAACTGACGAGAATACGGGGTTTAGAGTTTGTATATATTTTAAAGCAGAAACCAATTTTTAAAAGTCGTGTCAGTGATTCAGTGCCTTTTGGGGAGAAATATTAGCATTACTTATGTTTCAGGCAATAAGAGATTATCAAGAATTCTAATTAAATTCTACGGATTATCTGGCTTTTCATCAATGGGTCTCATCTCAAAAATACTCTCTTGTTTTTGTGCTTCTTATGTCTTTTTTTCAGCACTTTTTTCCCAACAATGACATTAGAATCATTTTGTTTCTGGTTATATTCTGACCTCCAGATACACTTCGGGTCTGGGTATAGAACTCTGAATCTGTCTTCCCAAAATTCTGTCTTGTTTCAATGCTTCTTACATTTTTTTTTGCACTTTTTTTCATCTTTACATGTTAACAATTTTAGATTTTTAAAAGTTATACTCAGGTAGATACACGTCGGGTCTGGGTATAGAACTCTGAATCTGTCTTCCCAAAATTCTCTCCTGTTTCTGTGCTTCTTACATCTTTTTTCTTCAATTTTTCATCCCTACATGTTAACAATTGCTTTAGATTTTTAAAAGTTATACTCTACCTGTCAGATACACACTAAGTCTGGGTATAGAACTCTGAACCTGCCATCCCCAATATGCTTTCTTGTTTTTATGCTTCTTGTCATTTTTTCTTGTTCACATCTCTCACACCTTCATTGATTTTAGATTTTGATTTTGATTTTTCTAGTGGTCCCTGCGTCTCTTGTTTCTGCACCTTTTTTGTTTATCACTACATGTTAGCAAGTATTTTAGATTTTGGGGCGGCCTCATATGTCTCTTGTTTCTCCCACTTTTTGTTTATCCCTACATGTTAGCAAGTATTTCAGATTTTTTAGGGCTCTTACGTCTCTTGTTACTGCACCTTTTTTGTTTATCCCTGCATGTTAGCAATTATTATTTTTTTCCTTTTTTTGTAATATTTTGGCCTGTAGATTCACATTGGCTCTGGCCTGAACTGCCTTGGTGCCGTGACCCGGGCCATCTCCACCTCAACACTGGTTCCCTCTGATGCCAAGTTCCCTGTCAGCATCAGTGGCCAGGTGGGTTGAAGGTGACTGATGAGGACAGTAATAGTAGTAGTAGTTGTAGTAGTAGTAGTAGTAGTAGTGGTGGTGGTAGTAGTAGCAGTAGTAGTAGCAGTAGTAGTAATACTACTACTAATAATAATAATGATGATGAATAATAATAGTAATAATAATAATAATAATAATAATAATAACACAAATAATGATGACGATGGCGATGATGACGATGCTAATGATAACGATGACGACGGCGACGACGATGATGATGATGATGATGATGATGATGATGATGATGATGATGACGAATATTATGACGATGATGGTGGTATTCTTCGCTATGGCATGGATAGCAATGGCAGGAGAGGCAGGAAATAACAACACTGACAGATGAAGGAAAATTTAAGAATGGATGTCGGTCTTGCTATGGGTATAGGCAAAACCTCCAAGATACTTTCCTTCCACACATTTATTTTTCACACTTTCTCATTCTTAACTCATTCTTTTTTTCAATTTGTTCTTGGTATGGGTACTTTCTTTGCTTTAAGTGTATTATTTACCTGGGTCTTTCACCATCACCATTCTCTTGTTATATCTTGGTTGATTTCATTACTACACCCTCGACAAATGAAAAAGGAGAGGGTGTTTTGATCTGTGTGTGTGTGTGTGTGTGTGTGTGTGTGTGTGTGTGTGTGTGTGTGTAGTGTTCACATATCAGACAGAACGGGGTAACAAAATGCTTATTATTTTATTTTCTATATCTGAGATTCTAACATACCTAGATCAAAACACTAATCTATTAATTATTTCTCGAAGCAGTTATTATCATTTACCCCCCTTTCAATGCTATCTCTGTCTGTCTTCTGTTTTTCATCCCATAGCGTATAATAAACAGGTAATCATAATAAACCTATCTACAGTCAGACACCCCAATCACGTAAAAGGTGACCACAAATATATCGCTTCAATGTCGCCCTGTTCTCTGCCATTTCACTGCCCTCCTAACACACACTCCCCTGTCTCATATACCACATACCTTTCTACTCCATCTCTTCATCACATCCTCGGCTTCCCCCTCTGTCTCTTCCCCTTCCACCTTACTCACATGGATAAATAATAAATAGTAAAAGTAATATATTTTGGCTCAGGTGATGGCGTCGATGGCCCAGCCCTTCCTGGTGTTCATCCCAACCAAAGTGTCGCAGTTGTGGTTCCCCGAGCACAGCAGGGCCCTGGCTACCACAGTGCTTTCCTTGGGTTAGTAGCACAGTACACTACACCACACTGCACCACACCACACCACATTATACCACACTACACCATACCATACCACACCGCACCGCACCGCACCGCACCACACCACACCACACCACACCACACCATACCAAACCGTATCACCCCACCCCACCCCACCCACATTACACCACACAACACTATCACATTACCTAAACCCCTCCCCACACCACACCACACCACACAGCACCGTATCCCACTACCCCACATCTCCCCACACCACACCACACCACACCACACCACACCACACCACACCACACCACTCCACTCCCATCTGCTCCATTGGGTTATCGCCTCAAAGCAACAGGAAGCCACCCCACGGCCTTCCTCTCCTTATGTCAGGTCTCGAATATTTAGGTCACCTCGAAGTTTTAAACCATCCACAGCCAACCTCTGTTCATCTTTAGTTTGCTAGTCCCTTCCCTTCCTCCTGGTTAGAGATCTATCTATCTATCTATCTATTGCCAGACGCCTTAATCCCTTATACGGGGTGGCCACAAACAAATCGCATCCACGTCGCCCTGTCCCAAGCCATTTCACTGCCCTGCTCCCAACTCACCCCCCCCCCTCTCTCATATACCTCTCCACCCCATCCCTCCATCTCATCCTCGGCCTCCCCCTCCCTCTTCCCCCCTCCACCTCACTCACATACACTCTCCTCGTCAGTCTTTCATCCTCCATCCTCTCCACATGGCCAAACCACCTCAGTGTGTTCCTAATAACACTTCCTATCACATCCACATCCACACCACAACGCTCCTTTATATCCTCATTCGTCAGCCTGTCTCTCCATGTGACTCCACAGGCTCCTCTTAAATAACTCATTTCCACTGCTTTCACTCTTGACTTGTGTCCTTCCAACAACGTCCAAGCTTCACTTCCATACGTTAGAGTTGGTATCACAATACTGTCATGTAGTAACTTTTTCACTTCCATGCTCACTTCCCTGTTTCTTATCACTGCTTTCAAAGAACCAGCAACCTGGTTAGACATACAGACAGTAAATCATCCCCCATTAACTATTTTATTCCATTTGGCTCTGAAAATTGTAAATAGATTCTTCAACTTGGCTACCTCTATATAAGACCTAAGGAAACAGGGCAGATAATGATACAGGTAAGTAATAAGACACACCTGAGAAATCTTTATTACACATTTCATTCCTGTAATTAATACTGTATATTTTCTAATGCAAGAGTTAACCGTTACTCCCAGTCCTTCATGTATGCAACAGGTCAACTCTGGAACTGTCTTCCTCTGTCTTTATTTCCCAATGCTTATGGCCTCTAGTCTTTCAAACGCAGTGTGTCCAGGAATCTCGAAATGAACGCATCTTGAATTCTCCTCTCTCTTATCTTGTTTTTGTTTTCTTCTAGGAGAGAGCTTTTGGCCTTTGGTTCCTTCTTCCTTGCGAAATAAATAAATAAGTAAAATACACATGAAATACGAATAGTTTACATTTACCGTCAGAAGCTTAAAAAAAAATATTGTGTCACTGGTAAGATATACGATTAAATATTTGTAATACTTCTGGCAGTTTCCTATATATAGTAATTCAGTGGTTTTGTGGGTAGGTCGAAAATTGGGCACTAAAGGTGGTAATCTCATGTGGTTAGGAAGTTCACTAACACCTCTTTCTTAGCGATTTATTTTAGGGCGGCAATCTGGTCTGGTTAGGAAGCTCACTAACACCTCTTTCTTAGCGATTTATATCAGGGAGGTATTCTCGTCTGGTTAGGAAGCTTACTAACACCTCTTCCTTTGAGATTTATTCTAGGGCGGTAATCTCGTCTGGTTAGGAAGCTCACTAACACCTGTTCCCTAGCTACTTATTTTTGGATATGGCTGGTTAATATCCTTTTGTACGTTGTTTATGCAGAGTATGGCTACATTAGAAGGATATATTTAACACAGAGGACAGTACGGTGTTATAAGTGAAATAAACCACTTAGGAAAAGGTGTTAGGGTCTTAACCAACGAGAACACCAGCTGTAAAACTTTGAATCGACTGTAATCATAAAATACCTTCCATTATGTGTATTATTCTTATTTTATTATTATTTTTATTATTATTATTATTATTATTATTATTATTATTATTATTATTATTTTACCTTTCATGATACATTTTGGTCCGTTGTCTCGTCGGTTAAGGAAGCTCCCTAACACCTCTTCCTAAGTGATTTATTTTGTCACACCTTGCTGTCCTCTCCTTCCATAAATCACTCTAATATCACCATACTCTGCACAAACTGCGTACAGAACGATATTAACCAGGCGAATGCAAAAATAAATCGGTAAGGAAGAGGTGTTAGGGAGCTTCCTTAACAGACGACAATAACAGCCTCGAAGCAAATCCACTATTTTGAAGATTAAAACATAAACACTTGCCATCCTGTAAACACTGACAAGATTCTTTGTAGACTAGAGCCAAAAGACGCATGAATGAATGGATGGATGGATGGATGGATGGATGGATGGATGGATGAAGGATGCATGGATAGATGGATAGATGGATGGATAGATGGATGGATGGATGGATGGAGGGAGGGAGGGATTGTTGGATGGAAGGATGGATGGATGGATGGATAGATAGATGAAGACTGGATGGATGGATGAATGGATGATGGATGGACGGAAGGATGGATAGATAGATGGATGGATGGAAGGATGGATAGATAGATGGATGGATGGAAGGATGGATGGATAGATGGATGGATGGAAGGATGGATAGATAGATGGATGGATGGATGGATGGATGAATGAATGCACAGATAGATGATGGAATGATGAATGGACAGATAGGTGATGGAATGATGAATGGATAGATAGATGATGGAATGATGAATGGATAGATGGATGGATGGATGGATGGATAGATGGATGAATGCATAGATAGATGATGGAATGATAAATAGATAGATGGATGATGGTCTTTCAATCAGGGAACAACAGGTAAATAGGTGCTTAATTGAAGACTGTTGACCTTGTTGATATGAGGTGAGATCATGCCTGTCATTCACCTCTGTCATTATATTATCTCGTGAAAGGCAGGCACTGATAACACTCACTAGATAAACAGTTCTTCAAGATATCACGGCAGGTATTTTATTATAGGTGTGTGTGTGTGTGTGTGTGTGTGTGTGTGTGTGTGTGTGTGTGTGTGTGTGTGTGTGTGTGTGTGTGTGTGTTTATTCTTGGTGTGTGTGTGTGTGTGTGTGTGTGTGTGTGTGTGTGTGTGTGTGTGTGTGTGTGTGTGTGTGTGTGTGTGTAGTACGGTAGGTCGAGGCACGCACCATCCACTCACTCGATGTACTGCTGCTCTCGGGTGTCTGCCCTTTCCTCTCTCCCTTCCTTCTTTCCTTCCTTCCTTCCTCTTCTGTCTTTCTTTCCTTCATTCTTTCCTTCCTTCCTTCCTCTTCTGTCTTTCTTTCCTTCATTCTTTCCTCTTCCTTCTGCCTGTGGGTGACTCTACACTGAGCTGACAAGCCAAATGGTTTCCTGTACACCAGGAAACTATTTACTACGCTGGGTGGTAACCATAACACCAAATTATGGCGCCTGGTGGTTTAGTGGGTAATTAAGGCGCTCCAATCGGATTGAGCCGGTGCAGGTTTATATCCAGGGGGTGGTTGGGGTTGATTGCTCACGTAATGCCACTCCGGGATGAGTGAGGCTGGTCACTCTCATCTTATATCGGAGGATCAATTTGCCTAGCCCCGGCCTCCTACGCTCCTCATGGGGCAACATAGGATTGGATGATGATTGAATGAATGAGTGTGTGTGTGTGTGTGTGTGTGTGTGTGTGTGTGTGTGTGTGTGTGTGTGTGTGTGTGTGTGTGTGTGTACGTGAACAAAATAACTAAAGCAGTTTTTATCTGATCTGAACAAAAGTTGGTGGAAGTGTTAAGGATCACCCAAGAGATTGACCAGCTATTTTTCAGAACTATCAGTCAAAGGTCAAGATCACATGGCAACTTCACTTAAAGTTTTATCTGATTTTGATCAATGTTTCTGGAAGGGTTCGAGATTAAGCAAGGGCAAAGTTTGTGGAACGGTTCAGGATAATGCAAAGACATAGTTTGTGGAAGGGTTCAGGATAACGCAAGGACAGTTTTTGTGGAAGGGTTCAGGATAACACAAGGACACGGTTTATGGAAGGGTTCAGGATAATCCAAGGACAAGGTTTGTGGAAGGGTTCAGGATAACACAAGGGCAAGGTTTGTGGAAGGGTTCAGGATAACGCAAGGACAAAGTTTATGGAAGGGTTCAGGATAACGCAAGGACAAAGTTTGTGGAAGGGTTCAGGATAACGCAAGGACAGTTTTTGTGAAAGGGTTCAGGATAACACAAGGACAAAGTTTGTGGAAGGGTTCAGGATAACGCAAGGACAGTTTTTGTGGAAGGTTTCAGGATAACACAAGGACAAAGTTTGTGGAAGGGTTCAGGATAACGCAAGGACAAAGTTTGTGGAAGGGTTCAGGATAACGCAAGGACAGTTTTTGTGGAAGGGTTCAGGATAACACAAGGACAAAGTTTGTGGAAGGGTTCAGGATAACACAAGGACACGGTTTATGGAAGGGTTCAGGATAATCCAAGGACAAGGTTTGTGGAAGGGTTCAAGATAACGCAAGGACAAAGGGAATCGACTTTTAGAACAATCGGTCAAAGGCCAAGGACACAAGGAAAGGTCAAAGGAGGTCACAGGCGGTCAACTCAAACAGCACTGATTTGATTTGGATAGAGGTTGAAATGTTATAGGTCAGTAAAGTAAATCGGTCATAGGTCAGTGTTACGAAGCAAAGTCAAAGGTTCTGTCCATAGACCAACTGGTAATTTATATATGTCCAGTAACTTAGATATGTCCAGTAACTTAGATATGTCCAGTAACTTATGTCCAGTAACTTAGATATGTCCAGTAACTTATGTCCAGTAACTTAGATATGTCCAGTAACTTATGTCCAGAAATTTATATGTCCAGTAACTTATGTCCAGTAACTTATATATGTCCAGTAACTTATGTCCAGTAACTTATGTCCAGTAACTTATATATGTCCAGTAACTTATATATGTCCAGTAACTTATATATGTCCAGTAACATATATATGTCCAGTAACTTATATATGTCCAGTAACTTATATACGTCCAGTAACTTATGTCCAGTAACTTATATATGTCCAGTAACTTATATACGTCCAGTAACTTATGTCCAGTAACTTATATACGTCCAGTAACTTATGTCCAGTAACTTATATATGTCCAGCAACTTCTACAGTATATGTCCAGTAACTTACATATGTCCAGTAACTTATATATGTCCAGTAACATATATATGTCCAGTAACTTATATATGTCCAGTAACTTAGATATGTCCAGTAACTAACATATTTGTGGTGGGTGGTGGCGACTATCATCCACTCACTTGATGTAGTGCTGCCTACTTCTTCCTTAGCCTTTATCATTCTTTTTCTGTGCCTGCCCTCCTCTTCCTATTTCTTACCATCATCCACTCACTTGATGTAGTGCTGCCTACTTCTTCCTTAGCCTTTATCATTCTTTTTCTGTGCTTGTCCTCCTCTCTTCCTATTTCTTACCATCATCCACTCACTTGATGTAGTGCTGCCTACTTCTTCCTTAGCCTTTATCATTCTTTTTCTGTGCCTGTCCTCCTCTCTTCCTATTTCTCGCATCTTTCCTGTCACTTCTTATTGCTTTTCTTTCCTTTACAGGTGGCTTTACATTGAGTGACAAGCCAAATGGTTTCCTGTAAGCCAAGAAGCCATTTACAACGCTGGGTGGTAACCATATAACCAAACCATACGTCTCCCTACGTGTCAACAAGTGGGATGGTGGAGGGTTAGTGCCCCTCCCCGTAAAACAACTAACTCAAAGACAAACGGCCACCCCTTACAGGATTATGGCGTCTGGCAATAGATAGATAGATAGATAGATAGATAGATATAAAACAACTAACTCAAAGACAAACGGCCACCCCTTACAGGATTATGGCGTCTGGCAATAGATAGATAGATAGATATACTCGTAAAACAACTAACTCAAAGACAAATGGCCACCCCTTACAGGATTATGGCGTCTGGCAATAGATAGATAGATAGATATAAAACAACTAACTCAAAGACAAACGGCCACCCCTTACAGGATTATGGCGTCTGGCAATAGATAGACAGAACTTATATATGTCCACTAACTTCTATACATGTCCAGATAAATTCAAGTGCCCTAGCTTTTATCACGCCATGGCACAGCGACGCGGTGCCTGGTCTTATCTTGGAGTCGCGGGTTCGATTCTCGGCTAGAGCGTAAAAATGTGTTCACCTATACGCGCGTGTAATGTGTGTTTCTGCTTGATGGGTCACAAATAATATTATCTTTAGCGTATTTTGTGTGTGTGTGTGTGTGGGTGGGTGGGTAGGCGTGGGTGGGAGGGTGGGCGTGGGCTTTGTGCGTGGGTGGGTGGGTGTATGTGTGTGTGTGTGCGTGTGTGTGGGTGTGTGGGTGTGGGTGTAATACATTCTAGGTCTTCATTTCAGTCATTTTCATCTTTAACTTCATTCTCTAATACTCTCACTCCATCTCTGGGCTGCCATTCATTTGCCCTGGGGGGTCCACATATTTTCTGTTTTATAAGTGGGTTGGTGGAGGGTTAGTGCCCCTCCCCGTAAAACAACTAACTCAAAGTCAAACGGCAACCCCTTACGGGATTATGGCGTCTGGCAATAGATAGATAGATAGATTAAATAAGTACCCTACGCATCTCTCTCTCTCTCTCTCTCTCTCTCTCTCTCTCTCTCTCTCTCTCTCTCTCTCTCTCAGCACCAATAAATCTCATCAATATACCAGTGACCTACCACCTTAAAAGACTGACCCTATGACCTCTTGTGACCTGACATTCTCGTCGGGTAAGGAAGCTCCCTAACACCTTTTCCTAAGCGATTTATTTAGCTTATTACACCTCACTGTCCTATTCTGTGATAAACAAATCCTACGAACATGCCCATACTCTGCATAAATAACATACAAGAGGATATTAACCAGCCACAAAAATAAGTCGCTAAGGAAGAGGTGTTAGGGAGCTTACAGAACAGACGAGAATAGAGATGCCTTGATATTTTTACCCTTTATTTATGCCTCTCGCCTGATTGTATGCCTCTCTGATTGTATGCCTGTATGCTTCTCTGATTGTATGCCTCTCTGATTGTATGCCTCTCTGATTGTATGCCTCTGATTGTATGCCTCTGATTGTATGCCTCTCTGTATGCCTCTCTGATTGTATGCCCCTCTGAGTGTATACCTCTGATTGTATGCCTCTCCGTATGCCTTTCTGATTGTATGCCCCTCTGATTGTATGCCTCTGATTGTATGCCTCTCTGTATGCCTCTGATTTTATGACCCTCTGATTGTATGCCCCCTTGATTGTATGCCCCTCTGATTGTATACCTCTGATTGTATGCCTCTCCGTATGCCTCTCTAGGTTGTATGCCTCTCTGATTGTATGCCCCTCTGATTGTATGCCTCTCTGATTGTATGCCTCTCTGTATGCCTCTCTGATTGTATGCCTCTCTGTATGCCTCTCTGATTGTATGCCCCTCTGATTGTATGCCTCTCTGATTGTATGCCTCTGATTGTATGCCTCTGATTGTATGACCCTCTGATTGTATGCCCCTCTGAGTGTATACCTCTGATTGTATGCCTCTCCGTATGCCTCTCCAGGTTGTATGCCTCTCTGATTGTATGCCCCTCTGATTGTATGACCCTCTGATTGTATGACCCTCTGAGTGTATACCTCTGATTGTATGCCTCTCCGTATGCCTCTCTGATTGTATGCCCCTCTGATTGTATGCCTCTCTGATTGTATGCCTCTCTGATTGTATGCCCCTCTGATTGTATGCCTCTCCAGGTTGTATGCCTCTCTGATTGTATGCCCCTCTGATTGTATGCCTCTGATTGTATGCCTCTCTGATTGTATGCCCCTCTGATTGTATGCCTCTCTGATTGTATGCCTCTCTGATTGTATGCCCCTCTGATTGTATGCCTCTCTGATTGTATGCCCCTCTGATTGTATGCCTCTGATTGTATGCCTCTCTGATTGTATGCCCCTCTGATTGTATGCCTCTCTGATTGTATGCCTCTGATTGTATGCCTCTCTGATTGTATGCCCCTCTGATTGTATGCCTCTCTGATTGTATGCCTCTGATTGTATGCCTCTCTGATTGTATGCCCCTCTGATTGTATGCCTCTTTGATTGTATGCCTCTCTGTATGCCCCTCTGATTGTATGCCTCTCTGATTGTATGCCTCTGATTGTATGCCTTCCTGATTGTATGCCCCTCTGATTGTATGCCCCTCTGTATGCCTCTGATTGTATGCCTCTCTTTACTATATGCATTTCTCCTGATTGTATGCCTCTGTATGCCTCTCTCCTGTTATCTGCCCTTCTAATGATGGTATGCCTCTGATTTTTTTTTTTTTTTTTATACTAGGAAGAAGGAACCAAAGGCCAGGAGCCCACAAACTGTTCCTTCCAAGAAAAAATAAAAAACAATACAATAGAGAGCCAAATTCAAGATGCGTTCATTTCGAGATGCCTGGACACACTGCGTTTGAAAGACTGGAGGTCATAGGCAGCAGGAAATACAGACAGAGCGAGACAGTTCCAGAGTTGACCTGTTGCATAAATGAAAGACTGGGAGTAACGGAAATACTGACAGAGAGAGACAGTTCCAGAGTTGACCTGGTGCATACATGAAGGACTTGGAGTAACGGTGATTGCATGCCTTTCCAGCGGACCCACTAGGCGTCCTGATAACCCAAGTGGCATCCCCTCTGCTGGTGTCAACGAAGGACCAGCTGCCAACCCTCAACTACGTGTTCTGTGGCGTGGCGGTGGCGGCGGAGTTGGTAGCCATTGTCTGCATCACCAGGTTAGCACTGGAGACCAAGGAGGTTCATGAGTCCCGATGCACATCTGGGCGCGTTGCCTATTGTAGCGCTCACTGCTTTGGGAATATGGATCTTTTGCGCTTATTGCCTGATACACTGAACGCAGTTTGACAGGGTTGCAAGTGAAGTAGCTCAACATCCTACCAGCGGTGGACACAAGAGTAGACTACACGACTACATGTGTATCGGGACTCATGAACGACTAGGGAAAGGACGAAGGACATTCTGAGGCTGGGGGACGTGGAATGTGAGAGGAGTGAATGATGAAGTGAAAGAGAGAGATTATTCAGGTGCTTGAGGATGCAACAGTGGATATATGTGGACTGACTGAAACTAAATGGAAAGGTGAAAGGATGAGAGAATGGGAATACAGTTTAGGAATATGTGCAGGAGTTAATGAGAATGAGAGGGCAAGAGAGGGAGTATGTCTGATGATATGAAAGAAGAGGGAGGAGAATATAAGAGAGTATGGAACAGTGGGTGCAAGGATTGTATGGGTGAGGATGAAAGTAGGTATACTAGCGTGGGCGATTGTGTGTGCGTATGCGTCGACAGAGGACCGAGTGGCAAGAGTGAAAGATGAGTTTTGGGCGAGAGTAGAAGCATGTATGGACAAATTTGAGAGGAGTGAGAGAGTGTTTGTGATTGGAGACATGAATGGCAAAGTTGGGAATGTACGAGTGGTTGGAGTGGTTGGTCAGTGGACTGTGCCAGCTGAAGTAGATGGGAATGGTAGTGCTTTGGTGGACATCTGTGCTGGTAAGGGGTTGGCAATAGCTAACACCTACTTCCGGCATGAGATGATCCACAGGTATACATGGAGAGTAATGAGGAGGATGGATGGTGAACCTGTGGAACGAAAGGCAATGATAGACTATGTGTGTGTGGATGAGCGAATGAGAAGACAAGTGTTGGATGCAAGAGTGTGGAGAGGGTGGGGGAATGGAGTCTCGGACCATCACTTAGTGATGGCCAAGGTAGAGCTGCAAAGAAAATGGTTGAAGAGACGAAGAGGAAGACAGGAGGAAACAGCTCCTGTGAGAAGAGTGGAGAAATTGCAAGACAGTGAGAGAATGACAGAGTGTAAGAGCATAGTGGAAGAAAGATTGGGAAGGTATGAGTTAGAGCAGATGGAAGGGGTGGAAGACGTATGTAAGATATTCACGGAAGAGATAGGTGCAGCGTGTGAGGTGGGTTGTGGAGTGAGGAGGAGATGCAGGGGTGTGCAAGGGACAGCATGGTGGAATGATGAGGTGAAACGAGCTGTGGAACAAAAGAAGAAGGCATATAGTGAATGGCTAGTGAACAGAGGTAGGGGAGAAGATGAGAGAGAGAAGAGAGAGGTATATGTGAGCAGGAGAAGGGAGCTGAAGAGATTGGTGAAGGAGAGTAAGAAGAAAGTGGATGAAGAGTTTGGGAGGAATCTGAGTGTGAAATGGAGGGAGAGTAAGAAATTGTTTTGGAAGGAGGTAAAGAAAGTAGGGCAGTGTGAAAGGGGAAATAGTAGGGGAGTGAAAGATAGGAATAACAGATTATTGGTGGAGAAGAGAGAGAAATTGAAGAGATGGAAGGAGCACTTTGAGAATTTGTTGAATGTAGAGAGTGAGAGCAGTGCGAGTATAAGTGGTTGGGGAATGGCTGGGAGAAGGAGAGATGAGACGAGGGAGGAAGAGATCTGTAGGGCGGAAGTAGTGGAAGCAATGAAGAAGACCAAGATGGGAAAGGCCCCAGGAATTGATGGAGTGTGTGGTGAAATGCTGAGGTATGGGGGTGAGAATGTAGTGGAGTGGATATGGAAGTTATGTAGATTGCCTTGGGAAGAGGGAAGGGTTCCTTTATACAAAGGAAAAAGGGAGAAAGAAGTATGTGGTAACCATAGGGGTATTTGCCCTCTTAGTGTGACTGAAAAAATATATGGTAGAATACTCAATGATAGGGTTAGGCATATAACTGAGGAGCTAGTTGGAGAAGAACAAGGGGGATTTAGGAAGGGAAAAGGGTGTGTAGATCAGATATTTGTTCTAAGATGTTTAGTGGAGAAGTATCTAGAGAAGGGAAAGAAAGTGTATGCTGCCTTCATGGACTTGGAGAAAGCTTATGACAGAATAGCTAGGCAAGGTATGTGGAAGGTATTAAGAATATATGGAGTGGAGGGGAAATTGTTGAGTGCTGTGAAGAGTATGTACGAAGGAGCTAGGGCTACGGTGCGAGTGGATGGGTGAGCTGAGTAAGTTCTTTGATCTCAGTGTGGGACTGAAACAGGGGTGTGTGATGTCTCCATGGCTGTTTAATATATACATGGATGGGGTTGTAAAGGAGGTGCAAGGTAGGGCAGTGGATGTGGGGGTGGCTCTAATGAAATAGGGTGAGGTTTGGAAGATTCCGGTGTTGTTGTTTGCTGATGATACAGTATTGTTGAGTGAAGATGAATGGGAGTTGCAAGGTTTGGTGAATGAATTTGGGACAGTGTGTAGGAGGAGGAAGCTGAAAGTTAATGTAAACAAGAGTAAAGTTATGGTGTTTGAAAGGAATGAAGTCACAGAGTGTGCAGTGAGGTTAGATGGTGAGGATATGGAGAATGTGAGTGCATTCAAGTACTTGGGTAGTGTGATGAGTAAGGATGGAACTTTGGGGGATGAAGTGCGTGAAAGGGTACAGCAGGGAAGGAAGGTTGTTGGTTCACTGAATGCAGTGATGAGAAATAAGGAGGTGAGTATGGAAGTTAAGCAGTCACTGCATGATAGTATTGTGATCCCTACCCTGACGTATGGAAGCGAGGCATGGACCTTGCAAGAGGGGAACATGTGGAGTGACATGGAGGGACAGGCTGATGAATGAAGTAGTGAAAGAACGTCGTGGGGTGGATGTGGATGTGATTGAGAAGATTAGGAGAAATACACTGAGATGGTTTGGATATGTGGAGGTGATGGAGAGTGAGAGACTGACGAGGAGAGTGTATGTGAGTGAGGTGGAAGGGGTGAGAGGGAAGGGGAGGCCAAAGATGAGATGGAGGGATGGAGTGGAGAGGTATATGAGAGAGGGGGGAGCAAGGCAATGAAATGGCAGGGGACAGGGCGACATGGAGGTGATTTGTTTGTGGCCACCCCATACAGGATTAAGGCGTCTGGAAATAGATAGATAGATAGTTTGTTCCAGATTGTCAGAAGGAAATATAATTCATGTCCTAAGGGTAAAAGAGTGAAAAAATGAGATAAGTTTTTTTCCTTGCCTGAATCAGTTGTTCCCTCAGATCTAAGCCGCCAACGCCTCCCAGCCTGAGCGCAGCACTTGGTGAGGAGGAGCGACCACCGTACCTTCACCAGCTGAGGCAAACGTTCACCTGCCTGCCCTACCTCCTGCTGCTTCTCACCCTCAGCTGTGGCATGGGGCTCTTCTCAGCCTTCGCCAGCGTCACTCAGCAGATACTGTGCTCGATGGGATACTCCGATGTTAGTGGGTTTGAAGAGTCACACTGTATTGCATATATTGTGATTCGTGGAGTTTAGATGTTGGTCTGTGTGGATGTTGATCTGTCTGAATGTTACCAGTCCCCACCCTGGAGGGGTTTGGGGACGGGTATTATTTTCACACGGTTTGTCTGTCTCTGCCTGTCTGTTTATTAACAACTTTACACGAAAACTACTGGTGCCGTTCGAGTAAAATTATAGGGAAGATCACCTGATAAAATTCTGGGTCAAATTAGGCCAAGGCCCAGGCTGTAGGGCCAAAAAATGTTTTTTTAAAAATGGGACAGGTAAAAATCGTTTTTTGTCCATAACTCCTTTGCAATTGGTGCTATGGACATGAAACCCAAACTTAAAGTTGCATCTTTCACATCTGCACCCTATAACATGCCTTATTACATCAGGGAGGCGTCACCCCCCACGTCAGCGGTAGGGGGTCAGTGTCAGGTGGGTCAGGCCTAAAATTTTAAATGAGTATAAAATCATCAATTTTCACCCGATTTGCTCCAAATTTGATATGTGACATCTTTGACTAGATATCCTGTTGTGTTTTTACGTCAGCACTAAAATGACTGCCGGGGACGGGTTTGCTGTGCCTTGGTACCGCTTCATATTCTAAGTGTACTCTGTTATACTGTGCTTCGTGGGATGTTTACATGTTTATAGGCGTGGAATGTCACTGTTTGTCTGCCATTCGCTGGGTATTATGGGACAGTACGATGTTTATCACTGGTATTTCACAGGATTTGATTTTCACTTATTGTACTTCACTGTTTATTACGATACACTGTTACGATACATTTTTACGATACACTATTTCAATACACTATTTCGATACACTATTACGATACACTTACTATACACTGTCACGATACACATTAATACGATACACTTACGATACACTGTTCAGTCTATTACAATACACTGTTACGATACACCTTATTACGATACGCTTTCGATACACTCTATTACGATACTGTCTATTACGATGCAGTCTGTTTCGATACACTGTCTATTACGATAGTCTTACGTTACACTTTTACAATACACTTCCTGTTACGATACACTGTCTATTACTATACGCTGTCTATTACGATACACTGTTACGATACACTGTCTATTACGATACACTGTCTATTACGATACACTGTTACGATACACTGTCTATTACGATACACTGTCTTACGATACACTGTCTATTACGATACACTGTCTTACGATACACTGTTACGATACACTGTTACGATACACTGTCTATTACGATACACTGTCTATTACGATACACTGTCTATTACGATACACTGTCTTACGATACACTGTTACGATACACTGTTACGATACACTGTCTATTACGATACACTGTCTATTACGATACACTGTCTTACGATACACTGTCTATTACGATACACTGTCTTACGATACACTGTCTATTACGATACACTGTCTTACGATACACTGTTACGATACACTGTCTATTACGATACACTGTCTTACGATACACTGTCTTACGATACACTGTTACGATACACTGTCTGTTACGATACACTGTCTATTACGATACACTGTTACGATACACTGTCTGTTACAATACACTGTCTATTACAATACACTGTTACTATACACTGTCTATTACTATACACTGTCTATTACGATACACTGTCTGTTACGATACACTGTCTGTTACTATACACTGTCTATTACAATACACTGTCTATTACTATACACTGTCTATTACTATACACTGTCTATTACGATACACTGTCTATTACGATACACTGTCTATTACGATACACTGTCTGTTACGATACACTGTCTGTTACGATACACTGTCTGTTACGATACACTGTTACGATACACTGTTACGATACACTGTCTGTTACTATACACTGTTACGATACACTGTTACGATACACTGTCTATTACTATACACTGTTACGATACACTGTTACGATACACTGTTACGATACACTGTCTATTACTATACACTGTTACGATACACTGTCTATTACGATACTCTGTCTTATGATACACTGTTACTATACACTGTCTATTACGATACACTGTCTATTACGATACACTGTCTTACGATACACTGTTACTATACACTGTCTATTACGATACACTGTCTTACGATACACTGTTACTATACACTATTACGATACACTGTTACTATACACTATTACGATACACTGTCTATTACTATACACTGTTACGATACACTGTCAGTATTTTTTTCATTGGTTGGTATTTTTATTTGTGTATGAGTTTCGTTGCACCTTTGTCTCAGTGATTTGTTCTGGTCCCCCCCTTCACCACATTGATTTATTTTGGCAGCTTATTTTTCCTCTAAGCTTCAAATTGATCCTAAGTTGAATATAAGTGGCTATATTTAACGTTACACAAAAATAATAATAATAGTAATAGTGATATAATAATAATAATAATAATAATATTAATAATAATAATAATAAGAGTAATATTAATAATAACAATAATAACAATAACAATACTACTACTACTACTACTACTACTACTAATAATAATAATAATAATAATAATAATTTCCTGTTAAGTAGGGCATGTGCTGAAGCTCTTGGGTATTGCAGCTTCCAAGTATGTAGTAAAAAGGATAGAAAATACTCTGCTAAATGTATTACGAATTTCAGGTTTGCTTCAGGTCATCATCAGGTACTTAAGCTGTCCTTCAATATCATCACCACTGATAGTAAATAATATAACCAAGGACGTTTTTGAAATACTGTAAATCCAACTAAAGCCTATCCACCACTGGGGCCGAAGCCGCTGGCGATTAAGGCAAATATATATATGTATATACATAGACACATATATACATATAGACACAAACTTATATATATATATATATATATATATATATATATATATATATATATATATATATATATATATATATACATTCACACATATCCATGCATATAGACATACACACTTTCATACACACATACACACATACATATATATAATAATATTTTTTATTTTATTTTTTGTATTTTTTTATATTTTTTTCTCTTTTATATTTTTAGACCTTACATGCCTAACCTAAAGACCCTAAAACTAATCACCTAACAGACAAATCGCTAACCTATACTAAATCCTACAAAGACAAATAGCTAGACCTACACTAATGGTAAAAATACCTCGACCAAGAGAACACCATCGACTGCAAATATATAATGGCTTTCTACATTACATCAAGACCCTCTCAGATCAGACCCTAATAACGTACTTACCCACCAGCTGAAACAATAACATCAAAGCTTAAATGTTCGAACACTCGAAACCCCCAGAATGAAGCAACGAAGCCAGCCTATACATTCGCACGAGGATTCAGTTATGTATTATTAGCTACATTAATTTCAGGTCTATACTTGTCTCTTAATCATTTTTCTCCTAGTAATGGACCACATAAATTGTTGAATTTTGTTAACGCCAGAAAATTATTGTAAGAAAAAGAGTGGTTGTGAATTAATGAATGCTGTCGAATTGCTATAAATGCAATCTGATGCAAGTATTGTCCTGCTCTGTAGCCCTTTCCCATAATTATGTTCAGATATTCTTATTTTGAATGAACGGATTGTACACTCAGGAAAGTTCCGCGTTAAACACTCTCTCACGACTTCGAAACAGCAAATGTGAGACAATTGGTAACAATGTAGTAGCCAACATTCATTTATCTGGTAACTGTGGGGATGGAAGAAGGAGGGGTAGGAACTATCAGCTTCCCCAGCCTTCCTCCTCCCCCTCCCACACAGGGGTACCAGGCCACTCCATGCCTAGCTCTCGTGGTGAGCAGACCTCCGGCCAGTCTCTCTCGAGCTGTGGACTCTGCCTCATTTACTGAGGACGATTTTGGGGAGTTTTTCCTGCTTTTTGCATTGCGGGACTTAGCCTGATTTACTGACGGCGATTTTTCTTCATTTTTCTTGTTTTTGGGTGAACTCTGTCTCTGACAGATAGACCCTGATTACTTGTGTGTGTGGGGGGGTGTTTTGTGTGTGTGTGTGTGTGTGTGTGTGTGTGTGTGTGTGTGTGTGGTGTGTTTTCCGGCTGCCGTTAGTGTCTCTCTGCGTGGTACGAAGCCGAACTCTGAAGGGGTGCCGTTAGGGCATTTCCATGAGGGGGGGCCATTAGGGCCTGGTTATAGGAAGCGCAGAGAGCGGCTTTGTTAGATTAGGGAAGACCCGAAAGGGGCAGTGGCGGGGCCTCCTACGTCGCCCTTTAGAGGGCGGGGAGCATAGGTAGCCCGTCACTGTAGGGACCTCCCGTTTTTTTTTTTTTTAATCGTTTTTTCCTTGTGTTGAGAGTGAGTGTTGGTGTATTTGTTTGGGTGTCTTGTGTGAGTGACATGTGTGTGTGTTTGTCTGTGTGTGCGTCTGTCAGGGACATGAGGAGGACTCTGATCCCCCGGGCCCACAGGGCAAGTCCGTCAATCCCCTCCTGTGCAGAGGACGTCTCGCCCTGCTGCCATGTCAGGCGCGAAGCGGGAGCGGTGTCTTTCAGATGCCAGCTCCCATTCGTCGACGTCTGGCGACGCCTCTGCCTTTCCTACCTCTTCTCAGCCTATGGGGACTGTTCCCCGTGCAAGGGCTCTTGCATCAGCCCCCCCCCTCCACTTCGGCACGTGCAGCCAAGGTTGCACGTGTCCATGAGGCAATGGAAGATGGCCTTTCGGCTCCTCCTCCTCCTCACACATCTAAGACCTCGGGTGCTGCCCGCTGTTCTTCCCCGTCCTCTGAGCACCCACTCTGCCAGGTATCTACCACCACACTGTCCTCGACTGCTGCTTTGGGTGCGCGTGATGGCACCTGCACTCCCGCCGAGCCCTCGGCTGCTCGTTCTCCTGCTGGAGCTGCCACTTGTGCTGCCTCTCTTGATACAGATGGTTTTATCCCTGTGGCATGCAAACAACAGCGAGTGCCGCAGGGAAACGCCCCTCCTCCTGCATCCAGGACTGGCACCACAAAGGCCTCCCTCTGCAACACGCCCTTCGGTTTCAGTCCGGGCTCCCAAACCACCCAGCTCCAACTTCCCAGCCTTTCGTGTCTCATCCCAACCGGGATTCGCCCACAACTATCAAGCAGTCCAAGCCTTAGAGCACCACTTGCCTGGGCTTGCCATCTCAAATGTCCTTGGCCGTGACGAAAGCTGTGTGCTAAGCCCGCGTGACGAGGCTGCCTATCTGAAGCTGAAGGAGCTCGCGGAGGAAGAGGCCCCACTCGTGAGAATTGTAGGGCTGCAGTGGGGAGAGCGGCTCACCAAAGCCACTGTCATGGGGTACCCTCGGTGCATGCCTGTTGAGATCCCCCTGCAACACAGCCTGGTAGAGGAAGCCAAGCACTGCTAGAACCAGTGCATGTGGGAGAAGACAGCACAGGTCATCGTGACCTCTGGTGCCATGCCTGGACCTGGGCAATTGGGAAACGTTCCACTTTCGCCCCTACACCCCAGAACCGCTCCGATGTTATCGTTGCCACCACAGGGCCAACTGTCGTCACCTCGAAGTGTGCGGCATCTGCAGCGGAGCCACCACACAGAGCAGTGTCTGGCCAAGCTCAATCATCATCCCAATGGCACTCCCCAGGGGAGCATTCTTAGCACCCTGTTATTCGTATTGGTTGAGAGACTTCTAACTGTTGATTATGGACCCGGCGTGACACTGCTCATTTATGTAGATGACCTGGCACTGGTCTTCTCAAGGAAGGACTGCTTCACTCAGGCACCCACCTCTCTTTCTAGATTGCACAACAAGTGTAATGAACTCAGGCTGAAAGTCAACCTCGAGAAGACCAAGTGCCTACCTTTCGGTCTCCACCCTCCCAAACATCCCCTCTCACTGGGTGGCCGCTGCATCGAGCCTGTCACACTGCACCACTATCTGGGGGTCTACTTTGACTCGGGGCTAACTTTCGCCCGACACGTGAGATACTTACGAGAGCGGGCCGCCTCCTGCATTTCTGTTCTCTGCTACCTCTCTCGTCACAGCTTAGGGGTGTCGTACGCAGTTCTGCGTACTTTCTATTTCCACACAGTCGACTCCCTAGTCGATTACGGTGCGATCTGCCTCCCAGGGCTGGCCTCCCCCATCTCCCAGTCCTTGGAGGTACTCCAAAATGACTCCCTTCGGGTTATGCTGGGCGCTCCTCGCTGGACCCGACTGGTCAAATTACAGATGGAGAGTGGGTTTCCATCACTTGCCCACTGGATTGCACTGTGTACGCTGGCAGAAACACCTCATTTAGTGAATCTTCACCCGATGCTACATGTCTCCATCTTGCTCAAACACCTGGGTAGCAGGCCCCCAGACCCGTTCCCCCCTCGGGATTGGGCTCTAGCCATGGCGGCTCTCTTTCACAAGTTAGGTGTGGCAGCAGAGGTGTGCCAAGATCCAGAGCTGGTATGTCCAGACTACAAACCTCCTGCATCCTGAGTGCCTCCCCCTTTCACCGTTATCAGTCCCACCAACATGAAGCCTCGCCACTCGATCCTGGCCATCCTTTGGCAGGAGTCTCAGTAGACTCGCTGCACTCAACTCCTCTGATGCAGCAGTCTACTATACAGATGGCTCTGTTTCGTCCAGTGGTTCAGTGGGAGCTGCTTTTGCTAGTGAGGACCATACTGAATCCTAGCGCATCACCATGGGTGTCTCCGCCTTTCAGGCGGAGCTAGTGGCTCTTCTCGGTGCCCTGCGCCATGCCTATAGCCCTCGACATAGACGTGTCATTCTCCATACTGACTCCCTATCCTCCCTTCAATGCCTGGCATCTCTCTCTCTCTCTCTAGTTGCCCACCGGTTCTTACTGCCATATTTACAGTGTCCTCCCTCATCCAGCAGCGGGGTGGCTCTGTGATTTTTCACTGGGTACCTGGGCATGTTGGGATACAGGGTAATGAACTAGCCGACACTGCTGCACGTGCAGCTACATCACTCCCTGATGTTACGTTTCCGCTTTGCCCCAGTGCTTCCAGAGTTCTCTCTGCCGTGGCTGGCATTATTACAGAACTTACAAGGGACGACCATCGCCTATGTGTTGCCGACGGCTCACGCTCGGCCACTTGGTATGCTGTGGCCACATCATATTCCCCCATCTTGATCCCTCCAGGCCTACCCAATTATATCTTAGTCAGGCTCCTGCATTTACGCATGGGATTCCTATGCCTCTCTCAGATTGCCAGCTTGGACCCTGAACCGTGCACTGCTACGAGTGGTCTGCTGAACCCCTCTGCCATTACATTCTCGACTGCCCTGCAACCGCTTTTGTTCAAGAGCCCCCTGGAGAGGGCTTTGGTCACTCCAGCGATGTGTATGATGCTGCTAGGGCCATTGGCAATGCAACCTTTCAAAGGCTCCTCCAAACTGTATGGGATTATCCTCCTCCTCGTTGACTGCTACTTCCACCTCCTGTCATTATTCTAAGTCCAACTCACCCTCTCTCTCTCTCTCTCTCTCTCTCTCTCTCTCTTGTTTATTCTCTGCTTATCACTGACGGGCTCTCAGTTTGCCCGTGTCCCATAACAGGTGGGCAAATATCCAACAACAATAACAAAGGTACCAGGCATTTGGGTGCTGGCTACTGCATCACTAGTGGTTGTCTCACGCATAAATGTTCGAGCTGGCAGGCAGGTGTACTTTATAGGGCAGAACTTCCCTCGAGTGTACATCAAATACATCTATCCTGACAACTAGGACATGTAAATTTGTAAGCAATATCTGAGCACAGAGGAGCAGGCACCCTATCTTTTCCTGTTTATTTGTTCATTGTAAGTAATGGCATACATGTCCATAACCACTTCAACCCAAGGACAAGTTCTTCATTAAGTTCTTGCAGTCTCCACATGCTATTAATTCGCTTATGATACAGTGTTGTGTGTGGAGGGATTAATCTTGGTCTTCTGTCCTTTGGTTCTTTCTTCCTTGCATTAAGAAAGAAAATGCTGGCCTAATTAACCATGTCACCACCAGGAACTCTTGTAGGCTGAGTAGAATTAACTAGAGGTTGCAAGAATAAGCAAGAAAAAGACGTGACCGTACAAAAGCGATAGAGTGCGGTGTAGACACAAGAGGACACACCGCCTAAACTTTACCCTGACGAGTTTCGAACCCTTGCGAGTCTTTCGCCACAGCATGCCTTGGACTACACTTTAAATAGGAGAGCCCACCTAACCCACACTGACAGCATGGCACAAAGCTACAAGATGGATACCAAGCTTAAGGGACCTAAGCTACGAAGAAAGACTAAAGAAACTGAATCTACCAACACTACAGGAGCGAAGGAAAAGAGGTGACATGATAATGCTATATAAGTGCATATCAGGGAAGGAGAAAATAGACATAAATGATTACTTAACATATGGAGAAGCATCAGCAAGAGGACACTGCAAAAAGCTGCATAAGAAGAGAGGTGATAAAGACGTAAGGAAATTCAGTTTCCCAAACAGAGCAATTGATCAATGGAATGCACTACCGAATGAAATAGTGTGTGCCAAAACAATTCACAAATTTAAGGATATGTACGATAAATATAGTTTAAGACACGGGACAGTACGAGCTTGACTCATTCCTGTAAAGATACAATTAGGTCAGAACAATTAGGTAAGAACAAAGCTACTCTGATCTCCTAGGGTTGATTTAATTCACATACTGCTATACATAACATGCTGTGTACCTCTTACTATCGACAGGCAGTGGTTTACATCCTTAGAAGAGAACAGTAAGGTGCAATATGCCTAATAAATTTCTGAGGCACAGGTGTTTCGAAGCTCTCCAAGGTAATAATAACACGATTCAGCATGTAGAATTTTAGTTTTTGGTTCCTACGCTCCTCATGGTGCAACGTAGGATTGGATGATGAATGAATGGATGGATGGAACTTTAGAGAGGCATTTGGATGGATGGATGGATGGAACTTTAGAGAGGTATTTGGATTTGGAGGGGAGGCCTATATCCTTCACTTACTCCTCCACAATAAAAAGTTGCCTCTAAGCTGAGGAAACTATCGCGAAGCAGCAAAATAAACCCACACACTAACCAGGTATTGTCTCAGGTGTTCAGCGGTGGAGTGATGGCGATGGCGATCCTGTTTGGCCTTGTCGGGTCTGCTGTGACGGGGATTCTGGCCGGTCGTTCCCAGGCCTTCACACCCATCACCAAACTGTTTTATGGATTGGCTGCCGTCTCTATTATCCTACAGATGGAGGTAAGGCGCCTTAGGGTAGTCTATATCATGCAGATGGAAGTAAGGCGCCTTAGGGTAGTCCATGTATTGCTCTTCGTATGTCACTACCTTGAGAATTTTTGCGTCCTGCAGGAGTGGTGTGTTGTGTCTGTGTGGATGTTGGTCTGTGTGGATGTTGGTCTGTGTGGATGTCGGTCTGTGTGGATGTCGGTCTGTGTGGATGTCGGTCTGTGTGGATGTCGGTCTGTGTGGATGTCGGTCTGTGTGGATGTCGGTCTGTGTGGATGTTGGTCTGTGTGGATGTTGGTCTGTGTGGATGTTGGTCTGTGTGGATATTGGTCTGTGTGGATGTCGGTCTGTGTGGATGTTGGTCTGTGTGGACGTTGGTCTGTGTGGAGTTTGGTCTGTGTGGATATTGGTCTGTCTAATTGCTATATTATTTTGATTAGTGGGATGTTTACATGTTCGTCTGTCTGGATGTCATTTTCTTCATTCCACAAGCCTTTTCACATTTTCTAGTGCCAGTTCATTCTTCATAAGCTTTCCAGTGACGTGTAGACTTGCTGTAGGTGTTATTAGTCTCGAGATTTGCATGATACAAGCAAAGACATGTTAGAGTTCTACCTTGCTTCACTACCTTTAACGATTAGAATACCAAACGCTGATGGAATGAACTCGGCTGGCTTAACAATTTGCATTTATGTCTGCTGATGTCGTAACTCGTGAAATATTTCCTATGATCCCAGCTATATATATATATATATATATATATATATATATATATATATATATATATATATATATATATATATATAAACCTAATCTAAACTAGAAAGGGGTACATAGTTTAGATTAGGTTTATATATATATATATATATATATATATATATATATATATATATAAACCTAATCTAAACTATGTACCCTTTCCTACCTTGACCTAGCCTAACTTAACCAAACTTCAACTAACCTTAATTACCAGCCTTAAAGTTTACTAGGTCCCGTTAGTTTTTCCACCTGGATCTTGATTTTTTTTTTTTTTTTTTTTTTATGTGTCCGACTCTGGGCATAGGCTTCACAGCCTGCTATCAAGGCCCAGCAGTCCTCCTACATACCATACACCTCTACATGTCACCACTTCGGCACTAACACCCACCGTCCATATTGAATACATGCTAGGGCTGTCTCATACAGGACTGGTGTATTGCTATTAGCGGGGGTATTTTTACGACATGTCGGCGGGTCTTCTGTTGGTTTAGAGAAGTTGACTATTAGGGCCAATAACCAGGCTTCAGGAGTGGTGTGTGAGGGTACCCGTCATCCATTCACTCAGTGTAGTGTTGCTCCAGGAAGCCATGTACAATGCTGGGTGGTAACCATACAACCAAATAATGGGGTGATGTGGAGCCTACAATGGTGTCCCTGTTAACTGGGTGGAGGGAGCGAATACCGTGTTCATCCGAGAACCAAACCTCCACATTCTTCCCCGCACCTTGCTGTGGTGAGGCGATGTCTATTGCAAGGGATCGTTGGTTCACTGCACGGGATGGCCTGGTAGGGCCAGCTGCTTGCCTGCGGGTGATGGGTCTGCTCAGCCAGACGAACTGGGGTTAATCTACTTCTCCTATCACTACCACCACCACCACCAACATCATGCACCAGGCGATCATAGTTTCTGGTGATCTTTGAAGAAACAGCATGTTTTTCCCGCTATCTGTGCTTTCTGAAGGCTCTGAAAAGCAAAAAGAAAAAAAAAATCATATGCTCATAACCTTACTTTCTTCATGTAACTGTTTAGTTCTCGACATTCCCTTTGTAGCTTAAATTAATTTACAGGAAAACGTTTAAATATTATAAATCATTGACAGTCACAGTAGAAAAAAAAATGTATTGCACTTTATGTTTAAGTATCAGTAAAAACATGACAATTTTTTGTTTCTGTAAAAGACACACAGGCAGCCTGTTGCCTGTGTGCATCCTCCGTGCGTCCCGCCAAGCCATGTGGTAACTACATGATTTTGGCCGACAGCTATTATACGTAATCCATACGTGTTCCCTACGTGTTAACAAGTGGGTTGGTGGAGGGTTAGTGCCCCTCCCAGTAAAACAACTAACTCAAAGACAAATGGCCACCACTTAAGGAATTCTGGCTTCTGGTTATTGATAGAAACAGATAGCTACCACCAAGTGCGAGCAACACAACTTTTTGTTATTGACATCCCATAACAGGTACTTTGAGGTATCATGTATGCCAAAGGGCAGCTCTGGAACTGTCTTCCTCTATCTGTATTTCCTACTGCCTGTGACCTCCAGAGTTTCAAACGCAGTGTATCCAGGCATCTGGAAATGAGTGGATCTTGAATTTTGCTCTGTTATCTTGCTTTTGTTTTTTCTTGAAGGGAACAATCTTGCAGGCATCTGGCATTTGGTTCCTTCTTCCTTGCATAAAAAAAAAAAAAAAATACATTTGGTATGATGAGCACTAAATTTAACGCTGAATATGTGCTTATATTTTTTAATCTATTGAAAATACAAAATATATTTCAAGATAAAAATTCCCACGTGATAAACACCCAAACCTACCGCCAGCTGCAAGGAAGAAGACTACCCTGTTTTGCAGCACGTATGTGTGATGAAACATTGCTTCAGGCTTTGTCTGCCATGTAACAGGCATCCACGCCAATGTGACTAATAAAAAAGAAAATAGTAGTAGTAGTAGTAGTAGTAGCAGTAGTAATAGTTGTGTATAGCGAGAAGGAAAAAGTGGATGTCAGATGAAACAAGGAATGCAATTCAGAAAAGGAAAGAGGGTAAGTTAAGAAGTGAAGAACAACATGTTGATGGCCAGGTAGTTGAAGTACTTAGAACAAAGTACTGGAGTTTACATTCTGAAGTAAAAAGACTCGTTAGACGTGATAAGAGGAGGCTATATGATGAAAAGGCGACAGAGACAGAAATTAAATTAAGTAAAAATGACGGGCAGAGCACAAGAGCAGCGTATCAGGCCATAAAGGAGTTAACTGGGACTGAAAAGAGAAGGAAGGAAATACCTGTACGAGATAGAAATGGTAATTTGATGACTAAAGATTTGAATATAAGAGGAAGGTGGAAAGAGCACTTTGAATCTGTTCTAAATAGACCAATCCCAGCTGAAGAGGACATTTTGCCAGTCGAGAGAGATTTGCAGATAGAAACAGGGGATATAACTTTGGAAGAGGTAGCAAAATCTATAAAGGAGTTAAAAGAATTTTAAGGCCCCAGGAGAGGATGGAATATTCCCTGAAATGCTTAAGGTGGAAAATGACGAGTTGATGAATGCGCTTTTGAAACTTTTTAATGTGGCTTGGGATAATGGTGGAATTCCAGAAGAGTGCAAAAATGGAGTGATTATAAAACACCAGAAAAGGGAGATTTAAGTGTGTGTGGCAATTGGAGGGGGATAACTTTGACACCTGTAGTTGCAAAAGTCTTTTCCAAAATCTTGTTGAACAGAATAGAGCCAGTAATTGATAAAATTTTAAGAGAAGAACAAGTGGGATTTAGAAAGGGTCGAGGTTGTAATGATCAGATTTTTACTGTAAGGCATCTAATGCAACAAGCTAATGAGATGAAAATGCCACTTAGTATGTGTTTTGTGGATTTTGAAAAGGCGTTTGATAGTGTTTCACGTGGAGCTATGTTGAAAATTATGAGATTCTATGGTATACCAGAAAAGTTTGTAAATATTATTAGAAGCCTGCATGAAGGTACTTTTTGAGTGATCCATTTCAAGTTAGGTCAGGAGTGATTCAAGGAGGAGTTCTTTCGCCATTGTTGTTTGTTTTGGTTATGGATTATGTTATGAAAAAGGTTGTAAGGAAAACATGTGCAGGATTTAACTGGAAAGAAAATAAGAAGCTGATGGATTTGGACTATGCTGATGATATTGTACTGATTTGCGGAAGTATTTACGAGATGCAGAGGGTGCTTGATTGTCTGGTGGAGGAAGGAGAAAAAGTGGGATTGGTAATAAATTGTGGAAAGACTGAAATTATTAATATGAACGTGGAGAACCAAATCGATTGTGTAATTGGGAATAATGTGGTGAAGAATGTAGAAAACTTTAAATATCTGGGAACGATTGTATCATCTAATGGATCATTAAACAATGAAATTGAGGAGAGGATTAGACAGGCTTGGCGAGCTGTTGGAATGTTGAAATCTGTTTGGAATAATAATATGCTTTCGGTACATACTAAAGTGAAAATTTACAAGTCCATGGTTAGACCAATTTTAATTTACGGGCATGAGTCATGGTACAGTACAATTGCAATAGATCAGAAAGTATTAGGATTTAAGAATAAAATACTGAGAAGGATTCTTGGGGTAAAGTGGCAAGACAAAGTTACAAATGCAAGAGTAAGGGATATTACGAGAGTGGAACCAGTTAATGAATATGTGAGACTGTCTCGCTGGAAGTGGCTGGGGCACATATACAGAAAAGAAGGTAGTTTAATACAGGATGTGCCAGAGTGGACTGCTAGAGGAAGAAGAAGTAGAGGTAGGCCGAGGGAAACCTGGTTGAGGACAATGAAAAAAGAAGCAGGAGAGGGGTGCTGGTGGGACCTGAAGGAGATGGCAAGAGACAAATATTGGTGGAGAGAGCTCATTGAGGCCCTATGCATCCCGTGGGGTGCCACAGGAAATGATTGATTGATTGATTGTTGTTGTTGTTGTTGTTGTTGTTGTTGTTGTTGTTGTTGTAGCAGCAGCAGCAGCAGTAATGGTGGTAGTAGTAGTAGTAGTAGTAGACACAGATAAGCAAGGAGCGTGAAGCAAGACAAAAAGACCAGCTGCAGCACATAATCGAACATCTAACACCAGACCAGTGCAGAAGAGTTGAAATTGCACAGGAGGTTGGGGCATCGAACTGGCTGACAACCCTGCCTCTCAAGGCAAAAGGCTTCCACTTCAACAAACAAGAATTTATTGACGCCATAGCCTTGAGATATGGGTGGCCAATAGAGAACCTACCTCAACACTGTGCCTGTGGCACTGCCTTTGATGCAAACCATGCAATGGTATGCAAGAAGGGAGGCTTTGTTTGCATCTGACACGATGAAGTACGCGACCTCACTGCCAAAATGCTGCAGGAAATATGCCATGATATCACGATTGAGCCAGCTCTGCTACCCCTGGACGGCGAGCACTTCACCCACAGAACAGCAAACACATCACTTGATGCAAGAGTGGATGTCAGTGCTCGAGGTTTCTGGACACGTGGGCAGAGGGCGTTCTTCGACATTAGGATATTCGATCCCATGGCAGCATGTCATCGTGAACTCTCTCTCGAAGCTGCACACAAGAGGAATGAACAAGAAAAAAATAGAAATTATCAAGAAAGGATCCAACATGTGCACCACGGTCGATTCACTCCCCTCATGTTCACGACATCAGGTGGGATGGGTCCAGAGGCAGTGAGATTCTATTCGAGACCGGCAGAGGTTCTTTCTGAGAAGAAACGTCAACTGCAGAGTTCTGTTATGGCCTGGATGAGATGTCGGCTCTCAATCTCCCTCGTGAGGTCTGCTCTGCTATGTCTCAGGGGCACAAGATCATCAGCCCTCAGGCCTGTCTCTCTGGCGGGTATGGATTACGAAGCTACAGTGGTCGAGAGTCACATAGACCAGAGACTCCAATAGTTTAATGTCTTTATTTACAATGTAATATCAATAAAAAAAAAAAAATAATAATAATAGTAATAGTAGATGTTTGGTAACCACAGCCGTTGGCGTGCTTGGGGCCAAAGGATTGTAATATGAGGGTTAGTGTTAACCTTCACATTACAACTCCAAATGGTGAACTGTATTAGCAAGGTTGGTTTTGATCTTCACAATATAATTCACCAATGGATGGAGGTGATTTTTAGAAAAAAAAAAAAATAGTAGTAGTAGTAGTAGTAATAGTAAGAAGAAGAATAGTGGATGTGAAATACATTGTCAATCATTAATACATTTTGTATGAATTGTGGATAAAAAACTGATCATTGTGTACCTTTCTATAACAATTTTATAAAACTAGGATATTCTTTCTGCAGCCCAATAAAGTATAAATATAAATGTTCAGTAAATCAATGTTCGATAATCACCAACACGTAGCATTATTTGTAAACGAATATTTTAATTTATAATATATATGCCAAATCTGACAAAAATTAATTTAAAAGATATATATATTTAACAGTAAAAAATATCTTCAGAATCAAAGTAAAGAGAAGTGGTCCTTGAATCTATACCAAAATCATAATTCAGTTCATCGACTCAAAACACTTGTCTATGCCTTGTGTAAAATATTGTGTTTATCATGTAGTATCGTTGTCAGTCGTTTCCTGCCTCGTCACACTAAAGCAAAACTATACCTAAACTCCTGTCGACTTAGTTATTACAGCAAATCAAACTGGTCTTCCTCAGAATAATTTCCCCCCAGACTTCAGCCTACAGTGGGTCAGTCTCCAACTATCACAGATTTATTATCAATGGAGGACACCTGTTTTGGAGTATGGAAGCTTTATTTTAATTTGTTTTTCCTTTCTCTGTTCATCTTCTTAAAAAATTGGTATGATCAATAGGTCAACACAAACTGCCACAAGCTAAACCTAACTAAACTAACATGCAAGTAACAAATGTTCTTGGTGGCCAACGAACCCATCTTAGCAGCAGAAGTATAGCAGGATTAGAGTGCTTTGTTCTGAGGGCCTTTGCAGTTAGGCTGGAGCTGGCTGTGTAGACAATAGTAGATTTAAAAGGAAGTATTTCTAACCCAAACTAAAGTATAGCCCAGTAGAGCCCATCCCAACTTATTCCAACCCAGCCTAGCTTTGACTAACCAACCTGACCTATCACAACGCATCCCTTACAAACCAAACCATTTTTTTTAATGTGTCCGACTCTGGGCAAAGGCTTCAAGGCCTACGCCCACGACATATCCCCAAGGCCCAGTAGTCCTTCTACATCTCCACATGTCACCATTTCTCCGCTAACCGTCCATATTGAATACATGCTAGGGCTGTCTCATACAAGACTGGCGTATTGATATTAGCGGGGGTGTTTTTATGACATGTCAGCGGGTCTAAACCAGCCAACTTAACCTATCCTAACTCACTCTAACCCAGGCTAACTTTGACTAACCAAACCTAACCTATCCCAAATCCTTCACAAACCAAACCAACCCTAACTCATCCTAAACCAGCCAGCTTAACCTACCCTAGCTCATTCTAACCCAGCCTAGCCTAACCTCTCCCAACCCACAGCTGTTCCTGGTACCCAGTCAACCTGTAGCAGTGGCGTGGAGTGCAGCCATGTTTGGGTTTTTCGGGGTGGGAGCGTACCCTGTAGGACTGGAGCTGGCAGTGGAGACAACGTTCCCTGTGGAGGAGAGTATCAGCACAGCCTTCATCTTTATTGCTGGTCAGAAGTATTATTGTCTTTATTGTTGGTTAGAAATATTATACAAACTCTATATACATACCCTACTGCACTATCCAACAGCTTACCCTACTGCACTATCCAACAGCTTACCCTACTGCACTATCCAACAGCTTACCCTACTGCACTATCCAACAGCTTACCCTACTGCACTATCCAACAGCTTACCCTACTGCACTATCCAACAGCTTACCCTACTGCACTATCCAACAGCTTACCCTACTGCACTATCCAACAGCTTACCCTACTGCACTATCCAACAGCTTACCCTACTGCACTATCCAACAGCTTACCCTACTGCACTATCCAACAGCTTACCCTACTGCACTGTCCAACAGCTTACCCTACTGCACTATCCAACAGCTTACTCCACTGCACTATCCAACAGCTTACCCTACTGCACTATCCAACAGCTTACTCCACTGCACTATCCAACAGCTTAAAGCTCTAACACTCACTTCTTTCACAGCGTCTCTTGTTATAATATTACCCATTATATTCGCGCCGCACGACTCTGAGGTTGTCATTATCGTACCCTGGCAACCTACCATTCAAAAGTGCGCCCGATTTCGTATCATATTATACACGAATCATATTATTATGCACGAATATATTATACACGAATATTATTATACACCAACATATTATACACCAACATATTATACACGAATCACTTGCGTCTCATATTATACACGAAATCGGACGCACTTTTGAATGGTAGGTTGCCAGGGTACGATAATAACAACCTCAGAGTCCTGCGCCGCGACTATAGTGAATTAATCTTTTTTTTCTTTTTTTCAAACAGCCCAGATCCAAGGCGTAATAATGATAACCATAGTGACGCAACTGTCCCGTGGTCTCAGTCCTCGCTATGACGATATTCAGGTCTGCACTGCTGGTCTGGACACCGACCTAGAGCCCAGAGACTACACAGGTATTTCTTTGCACAATTTCTATATTAATTCTGCTACAGCTTAGACTACGTGGGTATTTGTAGTCCCAGTTTCTGTATTAATTCTGTTACAGGTTAGACTACACAGGTATTTCTTTGCACAATTTCTTTATCAATTCTCTTACAGGTTAGGCTACACGAGTATTTGTAGTCTGTTTCTGTATCAATTCTGTTACATCTTGGACTACACGGGTCTTTGTAGTCCAAATTTCTGTATTAATTCTGTTACACCTTTGACTACACAGGTATTTCTATGCACAATTTCTGTATTAATTCTCTTACTGGTTAGGCTACACAGGTATTTGTCGTCCCAGTTTCTGTATTAATTCTGTTACAGGTTAGACTACACAGGTATTTCTCTGCACAATTTCTGTATTAATTCTGTTACAGGTTAGAGTAGCAATGCAACATACAGGCTAACTGACACCCTCACCAAACTGGCATATACTAAGGGTCTCCAAGTGAACCTGAAAAGGATGCTAATACCCACATTGCAGAAAAAAATGTTAACATATAAGTGATACTAATGATAATATAAACAAAGTCTCCTTTAACTTTTATATCTATCTATCTATCTATAGCTCGACGCCCTAATCCCGCAAAAGGGTGGCTGCAGACAAAGCGCCTCCATGTCGCTCTGTCACCCACCATATGACTGCCCTCCCCCCCAGCTCAGTCCCCCCTCCCTCATATACCTCTCAACTCCTTCCCTTCACCTCATCCTTGGTCTAACCCTCCCTCTCCCTCCCTCCACTTCACCTACATACACACTCTTGGTCAGTCTTTCATTCTGGTCAGTCTTTCATTAGGAGAAATACCTCAGTGTATTTCTCCTAATTCTCTCTATCACATCCACATTCACACCACAAGGTTCCTTCACTTCTTCATTCGTCAACCTGTCCCTCCATGTCACTCCACATGCTCCTCCCTCCCTCATATACCTCTCAACTCCATCCCTCCACCTCATCCTCGGTCTCCCTTTCCCTCTCCCTCCCTCCACTTCACTCACATACACTCTCCTCGTCAGTCTCTCACTCTCCATTCTCTCCGCATGTCCAAACCACCTCAGTGTATTTCTCCTAATTTTCTCAATCACATCCACATCCACCCCACAACGTTCCTTCACTTCTTCATTCAACCTTTAACTAACACTATTTCTCATTTCTCTGGCAGTGTCGCTAATGGTGGTGATGAGCATAGTGAGTGTGGTGGCGACTTCCTTCATTGCGTTCTTCAAGACCAGGTACAAGAGGCTGGAGGCGGAAAGGTCCTCTCCTCAGCACCACGACCAACACGACCTTCCACTGCCATCCACCACTAATCCAACACTGGGGCCTGATTGACGTGTAAAACTGTCACCACCACCACCACCTTTGCCCTTCACAAAAACGAGGATGTATTGACCTGTGCAACGCCAAGGTTTATACGGGCATACTGTGGCTCTATCTCCATGACCCCTTGACCTGTATAGTCTTCAATTAAGGAAGCTCACTAACACCTCTTCCTATGCGATTTACTTTGCTTATTACTCCTTAATCTAATGTGTTATTTAAATCATTCAAATACCACCATACTCAGCATAACATACAAATTGATATTACCCAGACACATACAAAAATAAATCGGTTAGGGATAGGTGTTAGGGAGTTCCATAACCGATCCAAACAGGGACACTTTACCCTCTCCTAGACTAACACAACCCCGGCGCCAGAAAGACAATATATTCCTGCCACTTGAATCCACATCCCTGCCAGACCTGCTCAAAACACTTACATGAACCGTCAGCTTAAGACACCAAGAATATGATTTAAGTTCTTATTCTAGTCAGGTGAGGAAGCTCCCTAATACCTCTTCCTTAGCGATTTGTTATGGACGTGGGTAGGTAATATCCTGTACGTTATTTGTGCAGAGTATGGTGACTTTGGACAGGACTGGTGTATAAAATTATCACTGCCATCTCGACCTCTCATCCCCTTCCCAATCAGCACTACACTGGGGTTGCTTGGTTGGTTGATAATATAAACACTTCCAATACTCACTTCCCTACCATAACAGTGTATCACCTAGACTTGGCTGATGTTATACTTAAAACCACCAAATCGACGTCTCACCTCCTTCCCAGACGAACATAAAACCAGGACTTGACTGACGAAAATAAAAACATCATTCCCACCACAACCCCGAATCTTCAAAAACCCACACAACACAGGGCTCTGACTTAGAATTATCACCACTGCCAACACCTCTCTGAACTGCTACATAAAACTGACACAGACACCTCTTTATCCTGATTTACTTCCTAGATTAGCACCAGACATGGTTGACATACGTATCTATCACCACTATCACGACCCCTGGACTTCCACACCAACGCAACACCAGGTCACTTACGTATACATGCAACACCACAACACCACCCCTAGACTTCCACACCAACGCAACACCAAGACACTTATGTATGTATGTAACACCAACACAATCAGTGACTCCCACACCAACGCAACACAACGGCAAAACTGATGCACAACACAGTCTCCCCTACCCAACTCCGAATCACCATGCAACACAAACGTATATATTCCTACCAACAGTAAAAACCATCAGCTTATTAGACCAACGTAACACCGGATCACAACCGACTTAAAATGTTCCACAAAAATTATACTTCACAAGTAAGACTTAGGCTCGTATTCTTGCCAGGTGAGGAAGTTCCCTAACACCTCTTCCTTTGCGATTTGTTATGGATATGGGTTGTTAATATCTTTTAGTGCGTTATTTAAGCAGAATATGGCGATTCTGGGAAGGATTTGTGTGACACGGAAGAGGACAGTCAGATGTAATAAATCTCTTGGGAGAAGGTGTTGGAAGGATTTATGTAACACAGAAGACAGTTAGGTGTAATAAAATAAATAGCTTAGGGGAAGGTGTTAGGAAGCTTCCTTAACCGATGGGAATACAGGCCATTGACTCATGTAACACAGAAGAGGACAGTCAGATGAATAAATCTCTTGGAAAAAGGTGTTGGAAAGATATAACACAGAAGACAGTTAGGTGTAATAAATCGCTTAGAGAAAGGTGTTAGGGAGCTTCCTTAACCGAGGGGAATACAGGCCATAGACTTATCCTTATCATGAAGACTCAGGGACATGTTTATCGAGTGCAAAAGGGCCACTCACCATGCAATTGATAACATTATTATTCATGAACAGTGTATCAGTATATATAGTTCCATCCATCTATCTATCTATAACCAGACGCCTTAATCCCGTAAAGAGGAGGCCACAAACAAATAGCCTCCATGTCCCCCTGTCCCTTGCCATTTCGCTGCCCTCCTCCAACTTACACCCCCACTCCCATACATCTCTCCACTCTATCCCTTCATCTCATCCTTGGTCTCCCCCTCCCTCTCCCCCTCTCCACCTATGAAGCTGATATTATATCAAAACCATATATGTATATGGGGAATACCTGAAGACTTTAAGGATAGATATTATATTGTAAGAGATTTGTTGTGGTTCTAAATATTCGAATTACAATATGTATTCACAAGTACTTGCATAATAGAAGTTCAAATATATCAGTCTTTAAATGAACCTTTTCTTAAGTACAAAGACAAAGGTCGTGTCTCTGTTTTGTTCCAAGACTAAGTGAAGCACGTGAAACATTACGGCAGCTCTACCACAGATACATACTGGGGATTGGCCTGTCTTACTTCCTCAGGCTTCATATCTGCTGTTGATGGCATGACGGTACAAGTGAACCCAGGACATTCCGAGGACTTAACATCGATTTGTAAAAACTGCTGTGTCGGAGGGGCGAAATGTGAACCATATTCGGCCAGGCGAGGACTGCCTGGCCGTTACATCTTGCACCTTACCACAAAATGTCAAGCAGACCAAGTATATACCTTGGTGTGGAGAAGGAAACTAGCAATATACATCCAACTGGTAGGGAGATGAGAAAGGACATGATTTAGAGAGAGAGAGAGAGAGAGAGAGAGAGAGAAATGGGAGAAATGGAGTTCCCCCGAGCTAAGCCCTGTATTGGACTATATAGCCCCGCTAGGGTTACAGGAGGGAGCTACCCCTCCCGGCACGGCAGCCCGGGCGAGGCTCGAACTTGCAATCCCCCGATCACAAGTCCAGCGCGCTACCACTGTGCTACCGCGCCCCCCAAAGAGAGAGAGAGAGAGAGAGAGAGAGAGAGAGAGAGAGAATCCTGAACATATAGTGGAAACATTCGTTATAAGCAGAACCGCAGAAATGTGGATTATGCGATTTCAGGAGGAAGACACAAGGGGCAGCGGTCATCGTTCAGACCACGAAATAATCACAACGATGGAAGCAAGGCCGTGCACATGGGGGGGGGGGAGGAGAGGTTAGGGGGGTTAGGGGTTTAATCTCCCCATTTGGAAGGAATGAAAAGTTCGATTGAAAATAATACTAAAAACCCAACTGATTAAATTATTCAGATCCTGTTATGAATGTTATGAAATAGAAAAATAATTGAAAAAGAGTTAAAAAGTTCTGATGGTTGTGATATTCTGAAACACCTTCCATATATATAATAGGGACTCACCCTCTCTGAACTGCCCTGACTTCCAAGGTGCTCTGTCCATTGATGTCAACATTGCTTTCACATCCAAGGATCTGTAGAACTGAGTATGGAAATTACCCTGAGTTTGTACCCTTTCAGTTGCAGTACCTAAGTATGCCGTATTGCGTTACTTAGTTTAGTGGGTAATTACGGCGCTCAGTCGGAGAAAGCCGGTGCAGGTTTACATCCAAGGAATGGTTGGGGCTTATTGCTCACGTAATGCTACTCAGGGGTAAGTGAGGCTGGACACTCATCTTAAATGTCACGATCAGCTTGCCTAGCCCCGACTTCTACACTCCTAATGGGGCAACACAGGATTAGATAATGAATTAATAAATTAATGAGAAAATGAATAAACTATAATTTTTTTTTTTCCAAATTCCCTCCCTTTCGAAAATCCTGCTCACAACTCTGGATGGACGGCAGCACTAAGAAGTGAACTGCACCTAAAATGAAGCACACGAATAGTTGTGCGACAGTTGCGGTCTTGTGGGTTATGTGTTCGTGCCCTATCCTGTGGGATTTAATGGGCCACTCACAACAAAACATTCGATATAATCATTATACAGTAACTCTATCCTCATGTAAAATACTTTGATTTTTTTTCCATAACTCAAACAGGTAATGGCAATCACACCTCATAATCATCGACTGAACCTACGTAAAAGTTAATGAATAAAGGGGAAGGACTGATTTCAGGACAGTTTTATAGCTAATTGAACTGCAGTGTTCCTGACGAGACAGTAAAAAGAGAGAGAGAGAGAGAGAGAGAGAGAGAGAGAGAGAGAGAGAGAGAAAACACAAGAGAAACGGTTCATATATATATCAAATAAAAGTAACAGTCTGAAAAACTCAATTTACAGATTACGTTTCACTTAGTTACCAAAAATAACGCTGACAATCACAGGCTCTTCACGTGCAGCGGATAGCAACTCATGTCAGTGCTACCAACCCTCCGTATGACACAAAGCAGATGCACCAGAGCTTGAGCCTTTCAGCTGATGTTTTCACCAAAGTTCACGACACGAGTTATGATTTTGATTGTACATAGATATGGAAAAGCTACAGACTGAATAATTACAGAAAAATATATCCACTGTTGGAAGATTTTAAAACACAGTAAAATATAGCCATCTTGTTAGTCTAATTCTTCAAATTTATCTTGGATTCTTATTTCCTCAGTTTGAATGATTATTAGACATGAATTTAGTATTTTTCTTATTCTTCAATCCAACGCAAAGGCTTCTATCAGCTGTTACAGTTGTCCACCTAACACACTGAGGAGACGTTATCTGCAAATCACAGCTGACTAAGATTTTCGTCTCCTATTTAATCCCTTTATTACTCCGGTTAAACTTTCTAAATACTTCCCTATACATGCAGTAAACGTGTTGGTCAGATAAAACCGGTCTGTCTTACGTCTTTTTAAATGGGATTTTTCCAATACTTGCGTGGAGCTTTGGGGTCGCTGTTGAGTCTTCCTGTCTTCCAATATTCTACAGTAAATCTCAACTACACCTTGTCTACGAATTACACTCAGTACCGCTGTGGTTTCTATCGAGTCAAAGGCCTTTTCGTAATCAATGAACGCCATACAGAAAAGTTTCCTTTACTCATCTGTCTTCAGTTATTTGTTGTATTGTATATATGTGGCCGAGGGTTGACAATTAACTTTGAAAACCTGCTTGTTCCCTAGTCTGCTTAGAGTTTAGCACGTTTGAAACTCTATTGGTGATGATCTTTGTGAATAATTTGTATATAACTGACAACAGGCTAATTGGTTGGTAGTTTAACATCTTTAAAGTCTCCTGTCTTAGGTATTAAAATTATTACTGCGTTTTTCCAGGCTGTCGTGACTTTTCCTTCTTTGAGAAATTTCGTAGAGTTTTGATAGTTTCTCCTAAGGCAATATTTCCTGCATCTTTTATTAACTCTATTGTGATACCATGCTCTCCAGATGCTCCACTTCTCTTCATATCAAAGTTGTTTTTGTCTTTTGTATAGTTATGGCTGGAAAGTTTGTAGATATTGGGTTTCCTTCAATGCGAGGTCTGTCATATGAGTTGTAAAGATAATCACAGAATAATTCCACCTCTTTGATAGTTTCATCCTCGTTGTGTTACTTCAGTATTTTCTTTAAAGCATACATCCGACTTTTAGCTATCCCTAGTCTCCTCATTGCTGTCTTTACGCAAGCTCCTGGAATAAAGGCTTTGTTTATTGTCTGCATGTTGAATTCCTACATCTTGCTTGTTTTTAGTTACTGTCTTTGTTAATTCCACTGCATCTCACATAGTACCTTCATGCTTATACGTTTCTGCATTAATAGTGTGTGTGTGTGTGTGTGTGTGTGTGTGTGTGTGTGTGTGTGTGTGTGTGTGTGTGTGTGTGTCCAGGCCAGCAGGTGCCATACAAGATAAATAATCATCACAGGTGTGTGTGGAGCAGCTGTGAAGTGGCAGGTGATTAGGAAAGACAAAGGTGACCACTTACCATAGACCATCGCCTCTGTACACATCACCACCACAGTGAATAAAGAAATACGCCACATCTACACCACACCACACAACCACATCCATACCACATTCACCACACCACAACACACGGTACCACCACAACAAACGGTACCACCACAACAATACACACTACCACCACCACAAATAAATAAACACACCACATCTACACCTCACCTCATCATCACATCCATACCACACTCACCACATCACAATACACGGTACCACCACAACCCTACCACGCCTACACAACACACGTCACCACCACAATAATGAGGTCACATCTACACCACACCACACCATCACAAATATACCTCACTATCACACACACCTCACCACACCACCACCACAATACACGGTACCACCACGGCCATACATCACTTACACGACACATCACCACCACAATAATGAGGTCACATCCACACCACACCACACCACACCATCACAAATATACCTCACTACCACGCACACCTCATCACAACACCACCACAATACACGGGACCACCACAGCTCTACCACACCTACACAACACACGTCACTACCACAATAATCACGTCGCTACCACAATACATTTCTCGGATGGGATGGGTTGGATAGGGTACCACACAGATTAACTTCCACCACACCTCACCACACCACCACAATGCATATCACTACCACACGATACCACCACAACACCTACGTCACTACCACAAACATACAGGTCATCACTATAAATATACCTCACTATTACCATACCTTATCATCACCACCATACCTGCCAACCACCACACAACACCACCACCACCATACGTCCTACCATCACAACCATACGTCACTACCATCACCCACTACTGAATACCACACACACACACACACACACACACACACACACACAACCATACGTCACTACCATCACACTATTGAATACCACACACACACACACACACACACACCGCTCGCTGGTGCAGTGGTAACGTTCTCGCTTGCCAACTGGTGGACGGGAGTTCGCGCCTCGCTCAGGTTGCGAAAAGTTTCACTGACGAAGTGGGTGGTTACTGTCCCCCTTGAGCAAGGGGACGGGTGTGTGCGTGTGTGAAGGTCACAGCCTTGCCCTTAGATCGGACTATATGAGCTCTCAGCTCCCTTCCGGGAGGGTAAAAAGCTGACCATCACGACCATCAAGTGATCCTGACCGACTCGGTGAATTACACACACACACACACACACACACACACACACACATAACCATACGTCACTACATCACACTATTGAATACCACACACACACACACACACACACACACACACACACACACACACACACACATAACCATACGTCACTACATCACACTATTGAATACCACACACACACACACACACACACACATAACCATACGTCACTACATCACACTATTGAATACCACACACACACACACACACACATAACCATACGTCACTACATCACACTATTGAATACCACACACACACACACACACACACACACACACACACACACACACACACACACACATAACCATACGTCACTACATCACACTATTGAATACCACACACACACACACACACACACACACACACACACACACACACACACACATAACCATACGTCACTACATCACACTATTGAATACCACACACACACACACACACACACACACACACACACACACACACACACACACCTCCCAAGTATCTCTCTATGTAAAAAGTTATATGCAAGTCTTTACCCTCTACAAGTATAATTAATTCAACTCTTTGCCACAGTCAGCTTGAACCCTTAATATTCACCCTGTATATTCACCCTGTATATTCACCCTTATATTCACCCTGCATATTCACCCTGCATATTCACCCTGCATATTCACCCTGCATATTCACCCTTTATATTCACCCTCTATATTCACCCTCTATATTCACCCTGTACTGTATATTCACCCCGTATATTCACCCTGTATATTCACCCTGTATATTCACCCTTTATATTCACCCTGTATATTCACCCTGTATATTCACCCTGTATATTCACACTGTATATTCACCCTGTATATTCTATCTATCTATCTATATACCTAGGCTGCTTCCCCCAAGGAAAGGGGGGTAGCCGAGACAGGACGACACACTCCCCATTTACTCATCCATTCAAACACATTCATTCGCATCTTAGCCCCAAAGTGGAGAACGGACAGATCCTCACCGCAACACACCGCACAAGGGTCAACTGCACAATGCAATCAGTGACATCCGCTGCAGGGCCTGACAGCAGAGCTGGTTTACCCCTGCCACATCATAACAGACCCATCCCTTTACCCGCACCTGACCTGACTAGCTGATCAGACCAAATGCGGGAGAATATCCCCTCAGGGCTGCGTCATCACTTATTCATTCACAATTTCTCTCCATTTATTTCTGTCACGCACAGCCACTCTTCCTTGCTCAACAGACATCCCTCTCGCATCCAGCGCTCTCTTCACACTGTCCATCCATCCTATTCGTGGTCTTCCTCTCAGTCTTACACCTCTCACATCAGATCTAGTTATCTTTTTCACCAATCGCTCATTATCCATTCTCTCCATATGCCCAAACCATCGCAACACCCTCTGCTCAACTCTACCAGCCATGTCCCGAACAACTCCAGTTCTTCACACTTCATCATTTCGCACTCGATCCATACGCGTCACTCCACACATACTCCTCAGACACCTCATCTCCATTACATTCAAACTTTTCCTCTCTGCTACACCCATATTCCATGTTTCAGCCCCATATAACGCAGTCGGTACCACAACACCCTCATACAACCTTCTCTTTACATCCATTCTAAGCGAACGACATCTAAACACTTTTTTCATTCCTCCCAGCACCTTTCCTACTTCATTTATTCTAAACTTCGCTTCTGCATCTATTCTTCCATCCACAGCAACATGTGACCCTAGATATTTAAAACACTCTACCTCCTCAAGCAACTCGCCATTCAAAGCTATATTCATCCCCCTACCATCTACCAACCTCGTACACTTCATCACTTTACTCTCATTCTCATTTACTTTCAATTTCATCCTTTCACACACCCTTCCAAACTCCTCTACCAACTGTCTCAGTCTCTCCTCTGAATCAGCCACCAGTGCAGTATCATCTGCAAACAGCAGCTGCTTCAGATACCACTCTCCACCATCAACATTCACCAGACTCGGACCTCCACCTAAAACTCTTGCATTCACCTCCCTTACAACACCATCCATGTAAATATTAAACAACCAAGGCGACATCACACATCCCTGTCGCAGCCCCACTCTCACAGGAAACCAGTCACTCACAGCATTTCCCACTCTTACGCACGCTCTACTATTTACATAAAAACTTTTCACCCCTTTTAATAACCTACCATCAAGTCCATACAATCTTAAAACAGTCCACAAAGCCTCCCTACCAATTCTGTTATACGCTTTCTCTAAATCCATGAATGCCCAAAACACATCCTTGTCTTTCGCTAAATACTTTTCACACTCTTGTCTCACAGCAAACACCTGATCCACGCATCCCCTCCCTCTCCTAAAGCCACACTGCTCTGCACCAATCACTCCCTCTGTACCCTTTCTAACTCTCATAATTAACACTCTGCCATAAACTCAACAGACTTATACCCCTAAAGCTAGTACATTCATACTTATCACCCTTGCCTTTATACAACGGGACCACACAAGCACTTGCCCAGTCAATTGGCACCATACCTTTCTCAAAGCACACATTCAACAATCTTACTAACCAGTCAACAATAGTCACTCCACCACCCTTCAGGCATTCCACAGCACACCCATCCATACCTGCAGCTTTCCCTGTTTTCATCTCCTTTGCTGCCTTCTCCACTTCCTCCTCCGTGATCAAAGAATCATTCAACTCTCCCAACACATTTATTCCTTGCACCCTTCCATCTGTATATTCACCCTGTATATTCACCCTTTATATTCACCCTTTATATTCACCCCTCTTCACTGAGCCAAACACTACTGACATCTGATCGTCTGTCTGTCAGGTCGTTTATATACTGAACCGATTTATTTTATCAGCTGCTACTTAAAGAAACACACACACACACACACACACACACACACACACACACACACACAATTCAGACAACCCACAACACTCATGCAATAGAAGTGACAACACCTGTTACATTCAAACGTGTATTCTTTTCCTTGGCTTATTATTATTATTATTATTATTATTATTGTAGTTCTTTCCTTCCATCTTCTTCTATCTTTCTTTCCTTCATTCTTTCCTCTTCCTTCTGCCTGTGGGTCACTTTACACTCCCTCTTCTGTCTTTCTTTCCTTCATTCTTTCCTCTTCCTTCTGTCTGTGGGTCACTTTACACTCCCTCTTCTGTCTTTCTTTCCTTCATTCTTTCCTCTTCCTTCTGCCTGTGGGTGACTCTACACTCCCTCTTCTGTCTTTCTTTCCTTCATTCTTTCCTCTTCCTTCTGCCTGTGGGTCACTTTACACTCCCTCTTCTGTCTTTCTTTCCTTCATTCTTTCCTCTTCCTTCTGCCTGTGGGTGACTTTACACTCCCTCTTCTGTCTTTCTTTCCTTCATTCTTTCCTCTTCCTTCTGCCTGTGGGTGACTTTACACTCCCTCTTCTGTCTTTCCTTCCTTCATTCTTTCCTCTTCCTTCTGCCTGTGGGTGACTTTACACTCCCTCTTCTGTCTTTCTTTCCTTCATTCTTTCCTCTTCCTTCTGCCTGTGGGTGACTTTACACTCTCTCTTCTGTCTTTCTTTCCTTCATTCTTTCCTCTTCCTTCTGCCTGTGGGTGACTCTACACTGAGTGACAAGTCAAATGGCTTCCTGTACACCAGGAAACTATTTACTACGCTAGGTGGTAACCATATAACCAAATTTTGGCGCCTGGTGGTTTAGTGGGTAATTATTGTGCTCCAATCGGATTGAGCCGGTGAAGGTTTATATCCAAGGGATGGATGGGATTTATTGCTCACGTAATGCCACTCAGGGATAAGTGAGGCTGGTCACTCTCATCTTAAATGTCAGGACCAACTGCCTAGTCCCGGCCTCCTACGCTCCTCATGGGGCAATGTAGAATTGGATGATGGATGGATGGATGTAATATTATTATTATTATTATTATAGTCTTCATTTTACTCTGGGTATCCTTCCCTAACCCAACCTTCCTCTCCCACTCTACCCCTGGCCTCCCTCCTGCTCCCAGCCTTCCCCATACCCAGTACACCCAGCCAGCCTTCCACACGCCCAGCCTTCCACACACCCAGCCTTCCACACACCCAGCCTTCCACACACCCAGTACACCACCCAGCCTTCCACACACCCAGTACACCACCCAGCCTTCCACACACCCAGTACACCACCCAGCCTTCCCCATACCCAGTACACCCAGCCAGCCTTCCACACACCCAGCCTTCCACACACCCAGCCTTCCACACACCCAGCCTTCCACACACCCAGCCTTCCACACACCCAGTACACCACCCAGCCTTCTACACACCCAGCCTTCCACACACCCAGCCTTCCACACACCCACTACACCCACCCAGCCTTCCCCACACCCAGTACACCCACCCAGCCTTCCACACACCCAGTACACCCACCCAGCCTTCCACACACCCAGTACACCCACCCAGCCTTCCACACACCCAGTACACCCACCCAGCCTTCCACACACCCAGTACACCCACCCAGCCTTCACCGCACCCAGTACACCCACCCACCCTTCCATACACCCAGTACACCCACCCAGCCTTCCACACACCCACTACACCCACCCAGCCTTCCACACACCCAGTACACCCACCCAGCCTTCCACCCAGTACACCCACCCAGCCTTCCACACACCCAGTACACCCACTCAGCCTTCCACACACCCAGTACACCCACCCAGCCTTCACCGCACCCACTACACCCACCCAGCCTTCCACCCACCCGGTACACCCACCCAGCCTTCCACACACCCAGTACACCCACCCAGCCTTCCACACACCCAGTACACCCACCCAGCCTTCCACACACCCAGTACACCCACCCAGCCTTCCACACACCCAGTACACCCACCCAGCCTTCACCGCACCCACTACACCCACCCAGCCTTCCACACACCCAGTACACCCACCCAGCCTTCCACACACCCAGTACACCCACCCAGCCTTCCACACACCCACTACACCCACCCAGCCTTCCACACACCCACTACACCCACCCAGCCTTCCACACACCCACTACACCCACTCAGCCTTACACACACACACACTACACCCAGCCAGCCTTACACACACCCATTACACCCAGCCAACCTTCCCCACACCCACTACACCCACCCAGCCTTCCACACACCCAGCCTTCCACACACCCTTCCACACACCCAGCCTTCCACACACCCAGCCAGCCTTCCACACACCCAGCCTTCCACACACCCAGCCTTTCACACACCCACTACACCCACCCAGCCTTCCACACACCCAGCCTTTCACACACCCACTACACCCACCCAGCCTTCCACACACCCAGTATACCCACCCAGCCTTCCACATACCCACCCAGCCTTCCACATACCCACCCAGCCTTCCCCACACCCAGTATACCCACCCAGCCTTCCACACAGCCAGTACACCCTGCCAACCACCCACTGATACTGGCTATGGACCTGAGTGGACAGAGAGGAGATGGACGAGTATTTATGATCGCAGCTGTACATATGCTAAGTATAATCTCACTCTGGTTTACAAAGCTTAGTAGGGCAATGCAAAGACACGCTCACCAGTCTATGCTTTATTTGTTATGCTTCCTTTACTGCTGAGAATAAGGTATAGGAATTAATAGGGTATAGGAATTAATAGGCTATAGGAATTAATATAGGTAGAGGAATTAATAATAATGACCTTAGTAATGACCTTACTATGAAATGAGTTATTTAAGAGGAGCCTGTGGAGTCACATGGAGAGACAGGCTGACGAATGAGGATATAAAGGAGCGTTGTGGTGTGGATGTGGATGTGATAGGAAGCGTTAGGAGGAATACACTGAGGTGGTTTGGCCATGTGGAGGGGATGGAGGGTGAAAGACTGACGAAGAGAGTGTATGTGAGTGAGGTGGAGGGGGGAAGAGGGAGGGGGAGGCCGAGGATGAGATGGAGGGATGGCGTGGAGAGGTATATGAGAGACTGACGAGGAGTGTGTATGTGAGTGAGGTGGAGGGGGGGAGAGGGAGGGATGGCGTGGAGAGGTATATGAGAGTGGGGTGTGTGAGCTGGGGGGAGGGCAGTGAAACGGCGGGGGACAGGGTGACATGGAGGCGAATTGTTTGTGGCCACTCCTTACGGGATTAAGGTGTCTGGCAATAGATAGATAGATAGGTAGGTAAGTACAAGAAAGAGGGGTGTGTGAGCTGGGGGGAGGGTAGCGAAATGGCAGGGGACAGGGCGACATGAAGGCGATTTCTTTATGGCCACCCATTAAGGGATTAAGGCGTCTGGCAATAGATTGATAGATAGGTAGGTAAGTACAAGAAAGAGGGGTGTGTGAGCTGGGGGGGGGAGGGCAGCGAAATGGCGGGGGACAGGGCGACATGGAGGTGATTTGTTTGTGGCCACCCCTTACGGGATTAAGGTGTCTGGCAATAAATAGATAGCTAAGTATATGTCATCTTGAATATGCTAAGGAAGGCGTCTAAGGAGAGCAAGAACACTGAATTAAGATGTCAGTGAGGTGAAAAGAATGAAGATGAAAAACTGGTTAAGAAATAAATCCAATATTAGTGGTGATGCCTTTGATATAATTGGATACAAGGTAAAACACAGAGATAATTGACTGGGTTAGGGTAGGGTAGGGTAGTGTAGAGTAAGGTATTGTAGGGTAGGGTAAGGTAGGGCAGGGTAGGTTTGGTTAGGGTAGGGTAAGGTAGGGTAGGGTAGGGTAGGGTAGGGTAGAGTTGGGTAGGGTAGGGTAGGGTAGGGCAGGGCAGGGTAAGGTAGGGTAAGGCAGGGTAAGGTAGGGTAGGGTAGTGTAGGCAAGGGTAGGGTAGGGTAGGGTAGGGAAGGTTAGGCTAGGTTAGGTTAGGTTAAGTGTAATACAGAGAAATACAGCATATCAACTGGTAAATATCGCTTAACACGTGGGTAATACTGCTCAACAGGTGGGAAATACTGCTCAACAGGTGGGAAATACTGCTCAACAGGTGGGAAATACTGCTCAACAGGTGGGAAATACTGCTCAACAGGTGGGAAATACTGGTTAACAGGTGGGAAATACTGGTTAACAGGTGGTGGATCCCGTGTTGGTGTTGATCCAGTCGATGTAGTTGGATACCCTGGCGTAAACTCCGGGATTGTTGGGTCTGGCACACTGAAAGCCGTAGCTGACGATGCCCACCTGCACCCACCGTCCATCACACATCCTTGCCACCAACGGACCCCCACTGTCACCCTGAAGGAGAAAGAGTGTGATTCTGTGTGTATGGTGTTATGTAGGGATGGACACACACACACACACACACACACACACACACACACACCAACGGACCCCCACTGTCACCCTGAAGGAGAAAGAGTGTGATTCTGTGTGTATGGTGTTATGTAGGGATGGACACACACACACACACACACACACACACACACACACACACACACACACACACACACACACACCAAGGGACCCCCACTGTCACCCTGAAGGAGAAAGAGTGTGATTCTGTGTGTATGGTGTTATGTAGGGATGGACACACACACACACACACACACACACACACACCAAGGGACCCCCACTGTCACCCTGAAGGAGAAAGAGTGGGATTCTGTGTGTATGGTGTTATGTAGGGATGGACACACACACACACACACACACACACACACCAAGGGACCCCCACTGTCACCCTGAAGGAGAAAGAGTGTGATTCTGTGTGTATGGTGTTATGTAGGGATGGACACACACACACACACACACACACACACACACACACACACACCAACGGACCCCCACTGTCATCCTGAAGGAGAAAGAGTGTGATTCTGTGTGTATGGTGTTATGTAAAGATGGACACACACACACACACACACACACACACACACACACACACACACACACACCAACGGACCCCCACTGTCCCCCTGAAGGAGAAAGAGTGTGATTCTGTGTGTATGGTGTTATGTAGGGATGGACACACACACACACACACACACACACACACACACACACACACACATATGGAGACAGGACAACACAAACTAAGCTCAAAGCCTGTATACTGTAACTAGATAAACACACACACACACACACACACACACACACACACACACACACACACACACCGCTCGCTGGTGCAGTGGTAACGTTCCCGCTTGCCAACTGGTGGACGAGAGTTCGCGCCTCGCTCAGGTTGCGAAAAGTTTCGCTGACGAAGTGAGTGGTTACTGTCCCCCTTGAGCAAGGGGACGGGTGTGTGCGTGTGTGAAGGTCACAGCCTTGCCCTTAGATCGGACTATATGAGCTCTCAGCTCCCTTCCAGGAGGGTAAAAGCTGACGATCACGACCATCAAGTGATCCTGACCGACCCGGTGAATTACACATTATTACATCTGTTTTATCGATTACTTTTACGGTGACTTACACACACACACACACACACACACACACACACACACACCTGGCAGGTATCTTTGTAGTTTGTCAAGGCGCAGATCACTTTGTTGGTGTCTGCTGGCAATCCCACCAACGGAGAGCAAGTTGCAATGGTGATCACATCCAGTGCCACCTCTTGCAGTGTCTCAGGCAGGTCTGCACCACCTGGCCGAGAACAAGAAGAACATGAAGAAGAACACAGGCAATATAGAATAATACCAAAGAAGAGGGAGGAGGAGGAGGAGGAGGAGGAGGAGAGGAAGAAGACGAAGAAGAAAAATGAATAAGAACAAGACAGACCCACAAAGAGTAAAAATAAGAAAAGCTTATGATTAATTATTGGCCAAAAACAATATTATCTCAGTCAAATGCACACCAGATAGAGAGAGTGAAGGAGTTTAAGTTGGAGAGAGAGGGAGAGAGAGAGAGTTTAAGTAGCACAGGAGACAAATCAACTCCTTATACTCTCTCTCACAAGGAAGATGTCACCAGATTCAAAAATATTAAGAGAGACTGCGGAGGTAACGATATATATAAAAAAAATAATCTTACTGTTTCGTGATGGTGAACTGATTTTGATTCGACCAAGATTCGGGTTCATGTGCTTCGAATCATTATATGTTACTAAACAGGACCCTGGCATTTCGTCACTCCATGCCTAGCTCTCATGGTGAGCAGACCTCCGGCCAGTCTCTCTCGAGCTGTGGACTCTGCCTCATTTACTGAGGACGATTTTTGGGAGTTTTTCCTGCTTTTTGCATTGCGGGACTTAGCCTGATTTACTGACGGCGATTTTTCTTCATTTTTCTTGTTTTTTGGGTGAACTCTGTGTCTGACAGATAGACCCTGATTACTTGTGTGTGGGTGGGTGGGTGGGTGGGAGGGTGTTTTGTGTGTGTTTGTGTGTGTGTGTTTGTGTGTGTGTGTTTTTTTTTCACGGCTGCCGTTAGTGTCTCTCTGCGTGGTACGAAGCCGAACCCTGAAGGGGTGCCGTTAGGGCATTTCCATGAGGGGGGGCCATTAGGGCCTCGTTATAGGAAGCGCAGAAAGCGGCTTTGTTAGATTAGGGAAGACCCGAAAGGGGCAGTGGCGGGGCCTCCTACGTCGCCCTTTAGAGGGCGGGGAGCATAGGTAGCCCGTCACTGTAGGGACCTGCCTTTTTTTTTTTTTTTTTTTTTTTTGTGTTGAGAGTGAGTGTTGGTATATTTGTTTGGGTGTCTGTGTGAGTGACATCTGTGTGTGTTTGTCTGTCTGTCTGTCTGTCAGGGACATGAGGAGGACTCAGATCCCCTGGGCCCACAGGGCAAGTCCGTCAATCCCCTTCTGTGCAGAGGACGTCTCGCCCTACTGCCATGCCAGGGGCGAAGCAGGAGCTGTGTCTTTCAGACGCCAGCTCCCACTCATCGACGTCTGGCGACGCCTCTGCCTTTCCTCCCTCTTCTGAGCCTATGGGGACTGTTCCCCATGCAAGGGCTGTTGCATCAGCCCCCCCCTCCACTTCGGCACGTGCAGCCAAGGTTGCACGTGTCCATGAGGCAATGGAGGACGGCGTTTCGGCTCCTCCTCCTCATCACACCTCTAAGACCTCAGGTGCTGCCCGCTGTTCTGCCCTGTCCTCTGAGCACCCATGCTGCCATGCATCTACCACCACACTGTCCTTGACTGCTGCTTTGGGTGCGTGCGATGGTGCCTGCACTCCCACCGAGTCCTCGGCTGCTCATTCTCCTGCTGGAGCTGCCACTTGTGCTGCCTCTCTTGATACAGATGGTTTTATCCCTGTGGCACGCAAACAATGGCGAGTGCCGCAGGGAAACGCCCCTCCACCTGCATCCAGGACTGGCACCACGAAGGCCTTCCTCTGCAACACGCCCTTCGGTTTAAGTCCGGGCTCCCAAACCACCCAGCTCCAACTTCCCAGCCTTCCGCATCTCATCCCAACCGGGATTCGCCCACAGCTATCAAGCAGTCCAAGCCTTAGAGCGCCAGTTGCCTGGGCTTGCCATCTCAAATGTCCCTGGCCACGACGAAAGCTGTGTGCTAATCCTGCATGAAGAGGCTGCCTATCTGAAGCTGAAGGCGCTCGCGGAGGAAGAGGCCCCACTCGTGAGAATTGTAGAGCTGCAGTGGGGAGAGCGGCTCACCAAAGCCACCGTCATGGGATACCCTCGGCACATGCCTGTCGAGATCCTCCTGCAACACAGCCTGGTAGAGGAAGCCAAGTGCTGCCAGAACCAGCGCATGTGGGAGGAGACAGTGCAGGTCATCGTGACCCTGAGGGGACCCCTGGTGCCATGCCTGGACCTGGGCAATTGAGGAACGTTCCACCTTCGTCCTTACACCCCAGAATCGCTCCGATGTTATCGTTGCCAGCGATACGGCCACCACAGGGCCAACTGTCATCGTCTCTAAAGTGTGCGGCATCTGCAGCGCAGCCACGACATGGAGCGGTGTCTGGCCAAGCTCAAGGCGAAGGAGCCGGTGATCTCCTGATGCCCCAACTGCTCAGGCTCGTACCACGCCTGGCACCCCGGCTGCCCTGCCAGACTGCAGCAAGTTATGTGACGGTGCGAGCAGCAGGTTGCATGGGTGCGGGAGCAGCAGGAGGTCAGCCTGACTCAAGCCCCTCCAGGCACATTTATATGGGGGCAGCAGCGCCGCCCCAACGAGCCACACCCACCCGCATTGGATGAGGCAGACTTCCCGCCTCTGCCAACCACGCCGCTTTCACCACCACGTGGCGAGAAAGCAGCCCCTCCACCAACTGCTTTTGTCAAGGGCACCACCTCTGTTGAGGTCCACTGCCCAAGCTCGCAGCCACCGACTCCTCCAGCCTGCAGCACTCTCAGCCCCCCTCAGGCCCCAGCTCAGCAAGAACCAGTGTTTACCATGGAGGAGCTCCACATGCTGGGGAAAGAAATAGTGCAGGCCATCATCGAGGGCCTCACCCAATGCCTGGGGATAAGCTGCTCCTCAACCCCAGTCTCTGCCGCAATCAACGAGATCATAGATCAGGTGGTCGCAAGAAAAAGAGCAATGCCCCTCTGCCAGCCCACATGACAAGACCCGGATCAGATACTGCCAGACCTCTCTCATGCAGGTCAGCTCGGCCAACGTGGAGGGCGTGGGCTCAATCCACCGTTTCCCCTCTCCAGGGGGTTCAGGAAACTCGCCTCCCTCCTCCTCCACCAGAGCAAGAGCCGGCACCAGTGGCAGCTGACATGGTGGTCGAGGTCCCGCCCTCCCTGCCGGGCGACAGCCCCTTGCCTCCCCAGATCAACAAGAGGGTTCCACAGACCTCCACTTAATACAGTGGAATTGTGTGGGGATCAGGCATAAGCTCCCCCTCCTGCAGGAGGCAGCAGCCAAGGACCAGCCTGACGTGTTCCTCCTGCAGGAGACTTTGCTCCCTAGCAATTCCTCTTTTCGACTCGTGGGATACACCTCCCATCTCCTCCCTCGTGAATGCAGCGCCACACAAGGATGTGCCATACTCGTGCGAGAGCATATCCCCTGCACCAACTGTGACCCTCTGCCCTTCTGTGGTCTGGGTGTGGAGGTGCAGGATGTTGTGTTTCACCTGGCAGCCTCCTCACTTAACTGAGTACAACATCTGTAAAGGCCAGGAGGGCACTCTCGATATGGGGGAGTTGTTCTCGCATGCTGTCTCCAGTCCTGCCTTTATCGGGGGCATTTTTAACGCCCATCATGCCTTTCTCCTTCGCCCCTTCCACCTAATGAGGCTGGACGGCACCTCTCATTCGTTCTGGAGGAGATGAGTGGTGTCTCTCTCTTAAATGACATCAAGGAACCCACTCATGTTCAGGGAGGACGCCTGGATCTATCTTTTACGTCTTCCCCCATTGTCGGCCTGGCACGATGGTCTCTCCACCCATGCCTAACCAGCGACCACTATGCCATTGACATTAGGCTGCCGTTCGTGCCCCTCTCGCCCCCCCTGCCTCCACCACCTAGGTGGGACCTCGACAAGGCCGACTGGGCCGCCTTTGCCAGGGCTTTAACAGACATTTTTCAGGCCTCTCCTCCCGCCCCGGACCTCGAGGATAGAGCAGATCAAGTCGCCAGTGCTTTTGCACAGGCTGCTTCCCTTATTATTCCGCTACAGCACCGATCCTCGAAGCGCTATTGAGATGGCTGGATTTACTGCAACAGGGTCAGGGAACTAAATCATCGGCTCAACATGGCGCGAAAGCAGTACCGGCGGCACTGTACATCCCCGCACTGCTGGTACCTTGCTGCTGTTACGCAACACATTGTCTCAGAGAAAAGCTGCCTCAAAGAGGAGGCATGGATCAGATGGTGCAGGTCCTTGAATTCTCACACCACTCTCCGTGAGATGTGGAGGAGAATCCGATCCGTCTCTGATCCACGCCCTCCCCTACCGCCTTCTCACCCTGATCCAGCTGCTGAAGCCAGCTGCCTTGCACAGCACTTCGCGGATCGTTCAGAATCCCACAACCTCCCGCAGTCCGTTCGAGACAAACAGGTACAGCTGTCTACCTCTCATCTTCCAGCTATTCAAGCTGCCTGCGAAAGGCCTGACCCCGCTGATGGACCTATCACCAGCGGGGAACTGCTCAAAGCATGCAACGCAGAGGAGACACTGCACCAGGGCTTGATGGGCTCACCTATTCCATGCTGTCCCATGCCGGAGATTGTGGGAGGACCCATCTCCTTGATCTGCTCAATCACCCGTGGACTGAGGGCCATTTGCCGAGGTCATGGAAGACAACTGTCATCCACCTGATTCTCAAACCTCGCGATCCCGGCGCCATGTGCCCTATCTCGCTGCTTAGCTGTGTGGCTAAGACAGCGGAGAGGGTTGTGCGTGCTCGCCTTGCCTGGCGTCTGGGATCATTGCACCTGAGGAGTTTTGCTTACCATCCTGGCAGGAGTGCGTCTCACTGCCTCGTTTCCTTCCTCGGAGAGCTTCGAGGTGGATGGGGGATGGCTGTCTTCCTTGATCTCAAAAAGGCCTTCGAGCTGGCGAGCCCTCTTGTCATCCAGGCAGCCCTTGCCGACAGGGTTAGTTGGAGGTAGATTCTTGTCGTGGGTGGGGGACTTATTTCTTCACCAGAGAGCAGGGGTTAGATTCCAGGGGCAACTCTCTCCCTTTTATCATCATCCCAATGGCACTCCCCAGGGGAGCGTTTGCTTCCTGTTATTCAACGTGTTGGTTGAGAGACTTCTAACTGTTGATTATGGACCCGGTGTGACCCTGCTCGTTTACACAGACGACCTGGCACTGGTCTTCTCGAGGAAGGACTGCTTCACCCAGGCACCCACCTCTCTTTCTAGATTGCACAACAAGTGTAATGAACTCGGGCTGAAAGTCAACCTCGAGAAGACCAAGTGCCTACCTTTCGGTCTCCGCCCTCCCGAACATCCCCTCTGATTGGGTGGCCACTGCATTGAACCTGTCACGCTGCACCGCTATCTGGGGGTCTACTTTGACTCGGGGCTAACTTTCGCCCGACACGTGAGATACTTACGAGGGCGGGCTGCCTCCCGCATTTCTGCTCTCCGCTACCTCTCTCATCGCAGCTTAGGGGCATCATACGCAGTTCTGTATACTTTCTATGTCCACGCAGTCCCCTCCCTAGTCGATTCCAGTGCAATCTGCCTCCCAGGGCTGGCCTCCCCCATCTCCCAGTCCTTGGAAGTACTCCAAAATGACGCCCTTCGGGTTATGCTGGGCACTCCACACTGGATCCGACTGGTCAATTTATGGATGGAGAGTGGGTTTCCATCACTTGCCCACCGGATCGCACTGTGTGCGCTGGCAGAAACACTTCATTTAGTGAATCTTCACCTGACGCTACATGTCTCCATTCTGCTCAAACACCTGGCTAGCAGGCCCCCAGACCCGTCCCCCCCTCGAGATTGGGCTCTAACCATGGGGGCTCTCTTTCACAAGTTAGGTGTGGCAACAGAGGTGTACCAAAATCCAGAGCTGGTATGTCCAGGCTACAAACCTCCTGCACCCGGGGCGCCTCCCACTTTCACCATTATCAGTCCCACTGACATGAAGCCTTGCCACTCGATCCCGGCCATCCTTCGGCAGGAGAGTCTCAGTAGACTCGCTGCGCTTACCTCCTCTGAAGCAGCAGTCTATTATACAGATGGCTCTGTTTCGTCCAGTGGTTCAGTGGGAGCTGCTTTTGCTTATGGGGACCATACTGAATCCTGGCGCATCACCACGGGTGTCTCCGCCTTTCAGGCGGAGCTAGTGGCTCTTCTCAGTGCCCTGTTCCATGCCTATAGCCATCGACATAGACTTGTCATTCTCCATACTGACTCCCTATCCTCCCTTCAATGCCTGGCATCTCTCTCTCTAGTTGCCCACCGGTTCTTACTGCCATATTTACAGTGTCCTCCCTCATCCAGCAGCGGGGTGGCTCTGTGATTTTTCACTGGGTACAATGAACTAGCCGATGCTGCTGCACGTGCAGCTACATCACTCCCTGATGTTACGTTTCCGCTTCGCCCCAGTGCTTCCAGAGTTCTCTCTGCCATGGCTGGCATTATTACAGAACTTACAAGGGACGACCATCGCCTATGTGTTACTGACGGCTCACGCTCGGCCACTTGGTATGCTGTGGCCACATCATATTCCCCCATCTCGATCCCTCCAGGCCTACCCAATTATCTCTTAGTCAGGCTCCGGCGTTTACGCATGGGATTCCTATGCTTCTCTCAGATTGCCAGCTTGGACCCTGTACCGTGCCCCAACTGCTACGAGCGATCTGCTGAGCCCCTCTGCCATTACATTCTCGACTACCCTACAACCGCTTTTGTTCGAGAGCCCCCTGGAGAGGGCTTTGGTTGCTCCGGCAAAGATGTGTATGATGCTGCTAGGGCCATTGGCAATGCAACCTTTCAAAGGCTCCTCCAAACTGTACGGGATTATCCTCCTCCTCGTTGACTGCTACTTCCACCCCCCGTCATTATTCTAGGTCCAACTCACCCTTTTTTTTTTTTTTTTTGCTCTTGTTTATTCTCTGCTTATCACTGACGGGCTCTTAGTTTGCCCGCGTCCCACAACAGGTGGGCAAATATCCAACAACAACAACAACAAGGCTTTTCGTGACTGGCTGTGTTTTGTGACTCATACTATCATACTAGATATAAGACAAGGATAGGCCATGTTCCCTTCCTGTCATACTGTCATACTATTTAGCTGATATGAGATACAACGGAGGGATAGGGTTTATTTCCTTACCGTCATACTATCATACTTAAATAAGATGGAGGGATAGGGCAATAAATATGAGTTAAAACAGAAGAATAGGCTGTGTTCTCATACTGTCACACTATCATCCTTTACAGATAAGTGATAAGACAAGGCTAACAAATGATCCCTGACTGTCATACTATCATACTTAGTTAAGATTGAGGGATAGGGCAACAGATATGAGATAAAACAGAAGATTACTGTGGGCTGTTTTCATACTGTCATAATTAGCAGATATAATACAAGGCTAGGACATGCTCCCTTACTGTCATACTCCAGTTCCCCCCATCCACTGGCCACTGCTTTGCCGCCAAAAGGGATGTCCGATTCCTGCGCCAGACAGATGGGTTGCACGTCCGAATTGAAGGTCAGGTCACTGGCCAATTCAATCAGGGCAATGTCATCCCCCTTGGAAGTAGGAAAATAAAAGAAGATAAAAATGTAGTTCAGTAAGTGCTGTTTTGATTTACCTTCCTTTCTCCTCAACCCTGTTACATTTAGTGACATCTACATCGTCACCCTCATAAAGAAATTGCCTAAGTTATTTTTCAGCGATTTCTAGATGTTTGCCTAAATCAGTTCTTCGCCACGTGGTGCACCGATTGGTATAGCTGCCTTTGCCAGGTCTAGGGTGTGTGGTCTAAAATGCGCCTCAAGCTTCTGCCTAAGTCATTTAAAAGTTAAGAAAATGAGACAGGTTTTTCTCGATTTCCAAAAAAGTAGAAAAAAATGACTTAGGCAGTAGTCTTTATGAGGCTGACGATATACTACTAATATTCCCATTCTGTTTATCTGTTTGTCTGTACCCTCAAATTAGCCAAAACAGTGCATTACAGCGCAACAATTTTTTAATCAATGTACCCAATATATGCTAACTTAAAGAATAAATTTTTTTTAAAGGTGCAATCGGCCTCCGCTTACCAAAAATGTTCTTGATTAACACACGTCTATGTTATATTACACAGTAAATGCAGAGGGGCATTTACGTGGAGTTTCATACCTCTGTATAAAGAGGGAGAGAGGGAGAGAGAGAGAGAGAGAGAGGAGTTTGTCTGCCTGTCTGTCTGTCCTCTATGGAAATCAAGCGGGATGCATATAGAACTCTTTTAACAGCTCTGACAGGTGTAACTTACGATAACGAATTTCAACATTAAAACGTGTACATTACATAAGCTACAGTGGCTCCTCTGATGGCCAACACTATAGTTAATCAGAAATACTCAAGTCAACATGATGGAGAGAAGGTATCCAAGCATCGTTGAATTTTTTACTTCTATAGTCGTACTATCAGCTACAATGGGTCTGATGGGTAGACGGATTGATGGATTGGGTGGGCAGGGTGGGTGGGTGATGGGAAAATAGGTCCATGGTGGGAATAGGTCCATGGGGAATATAACCCTGGGGAAATGAGCCCAGGGATAGAATGGGAACCCAAGGGTCTTCTCCCACAAGGAATGGCCATCGAGGGTCCCAGGCAATGCACGATCATAGTTTAACCCACACAGTGCCGGGTACCCCTTCTAGTGTGTTTATATTGTAATGCATTGTGTGTGTGTGTGTGGGTGGGTGTGTGTGTGTGTGTGTGTTACCTAATTGTATCTTTACAGGAATGAGTCAAGCTCGTACTGTCCCGTGTATCAAATCACTTTTATCGTACATATCCTTAAATTTATGAATTGTTTTGGCGCACACTCTTTCATTCTGTAACGCATTCCACTGATCAATCGCCCTATTTGGGAAACTGTGTGTGTGTGTGTGTGTGTGTGTGTGTGTGTGTGTGTGTGTGTGTGTGTGTGTGTGTGTGTGTGTGTGTGTGTGTGTGTGTGTGTGTGTGTGTGTGTGTGTGTGTGTGTGTGTGTGTGTGTGTGTGTGTGTGTGTGTGTGTGTGTGTGTGTGTGTGTGTGTGTGTGTGTGTGTGTGTGTGTGTGTGTGTGTGTGTGTGTGTGTGTGTGTGTGTGTGTGTGTGTGTGTGTGTGTGTGTGTGTGTGTGTGTGTGTGTGTGTGTGTGTGTGTGTGTGTGTGTGTGTGTGTGTGTGTGTGTGTGTGTGTGTGTGTGTGTGTGTGTGTGTGTGTGTGTGTGTGTGTGTGTGTGTGTGTGTGTGTGTGTGTGTGTGTGTGTGTGTGTGTGTGTGTGTGTGTGTGTGTGTGTGTGTGTGTGTGTGTGTGTGTGTGTGTGTGTGTGTGTGTGTGTGTGTGTGTGTGTGTGTGTGTGTGTGTGTGTGTGTGTGTGTGTGTGTGTGTGTGTGTGTGTGTGTGTGTGTGTGTGTGTGTGTGTGTGTGTGTGTGTGTGTGTGTGTGTGTGTGTGTGTGTGTGTGTGTGTGTGTGTGTGTGTGTGTGTGTGTGTGTGTGTGTGTGTGTGTGTGTGTGTGTGTGTGTGTGTGTGTGTGTGTGTGTGTGTGTGTGTGTGTGTGTGTGTGTGTGTGTGTGTGTGTGTGTGTGTGTGTGTGTGTGTGTGTGTGTGTGTGTGTGTGTGTGTGTGTGTGTGTGTGTGTGTGTGTGTGTGTGTGTGTGTGTGTGTGTGTGTGTGTGTGTGTGTGTGTGTGTGTGTGTGTGTGTGTGTGTGTGTGTGTGTGTGTGTGTGTGTGTGTGTGTGTGTGTGTGTGTGTGTGTGTGTGTGTGTGTGTGTGTGTGTGTGTGTGTGTGTGTGTGTGTGTGTGTGTGTGTGTGTGTGTGTGTGTGTGTGTGTGTGTGTGTGTGTGTGTGTGTGTGTGTGTGTGTGTGTGTGTGTGTGTGTGTGTGTGTGTGTGTGTGTGTGTGTGTGTGTGTGTGTGTGTGTGTGTGTGTGTGTGTGTGTGTGTGTGTGTGTGTGTGTGTGTGTGTGTGTGTGTGAGAGAGAGAGAGAGAGAGAGAGAGAGAGGCATGTACAATATTACTAGTCTATTTCTAAGCCATTCTAACCCAGCCACATCTTACCTGATCAGTCGAGCTATAATTTTCATGAACTATGAAACGACTTCCTTCAGTCAGCGTCGTCTCCCCACGCTTGATAGAGCCATATTGCACGAACACTTTTGTTGCTCGATTTCTGCAAAAATAAATTCACTGTATCTTGTATTACCTGTATTATTTGTATTCTATATTTACTGTATTAACTGTATTTTTTGTATTTACTGTATTAGCTGTATTATTTTTGTATTTCTGTGCATATTCGTTACGTTCGTTAGGTGAGTCTGTGAAAGCCTACATAAGCAAATTCATTCATACATTCTCCTCCCCTCCCAGATTAGCTTATAGTTACCATTTTTGCAGGTACACACACACACACACACACATACACATACACACACATACACACACACATACACATACACACACATACACACACACATACACACACACACACACACACATACACACACAAACAGCTTAACACGAATCAACACACACACACACACACACACACACACACACACACACAGCTTCAATGCAAATCATCATCAGCACACACACACGCACACTCCATACTCTCTCTCTCTCTCTCTGACACTTCAAAGGGAAACACATATTGCTAGACTAAATAAAAAATCAGTCAACATCAAGAACATCCTTTGTTTCTTTCTTTAGGATGGTAGGGCAGAGTATAGTAGGGTATAGTAGGGATGTGTATGGTAGGGTATGGTAGTGTATGGTTGTGTATGGTAGGGTTATGGTACGGTATGGTAGGGTTGTGTATGGTAGCATTGTGTATGGTAGGGTTGTGTATGGTAGGGCTGTGTATGGTAGGGCTGTGTATGGAAGGGTATGGTAGGGTTGTGTATGGCAGGGTATGGTAGGGTTATGTATGGTAGGACTGTGTGTGACATGGTTATGTTAGGAAGGGTTAGGTATGGTAGGGTATGGTTAGGTTGTGTATGGTATTTATGAGTATGGTAGAGCCTCTGTGGTACAGTGATACAGTGTGCTTTTTCGTACATGGGAAAACGAGGATTCGTGCCCCGCCAGGATAATAAACTTTGGGAGCGTTCTTCCGGCCTCCTACTGCTTTGGCGGACATAAGGGGTGCTGTGGTTGAACCAGTGTCACATACTAAAGTAAACTTGCACCCAGTCGGCTTGCGCGGGCCGATTACACTTGGTTCACAGACTACACACACATCCAAAGCCACTCCAACACTACAACTACACTTACAAGCACTTCTCACTCTACATACAAGCTCTACCAGACAGCCTAAGCCACTTGGTTCACAGACTACACACACATCCAAAGCCACTCCAACACTACAATTACACTTACAAGCACTTCTCACCCTACATACAATCTCTACCAGACAGCCTAAGCCACTTGGTAGAGATACATTGGCTGTACCGTCCCCGCTTCGGTTGGGATAGGCCGGTCCTGCAGTGGGTACTCAAACGGCTGATGAGATGAGACGAGGGTATGACAGGGTTAATTTCACTCACCCAGATCGATCAAAGAAGCAATGGGCAGCTGTCAGAATCCACCTCTTCTTGATAATGGATCCCCCACATGAAAACACCTTGCCATCGATTGCAGGTCTCACCCACACCTGGTAAGGGTACTCTCCAGGTGATGCGTCAGAGCCATTCACTATCTTGAAATCTGCTACGTTGATGGGAGCTGTGCCACATTTATCTGGTGTGAGGAGATACAAAGCTTAGCAAGACAGAGGGATAGAAAGCTTACCAAGATAAATAGAAAGCTTAGCAAGACAGAGGGATAAAAGCTTGCATTGATTCTTGTCACCTGTCTCATTTCCAGTCACTCTCAAACTCTGCTACCTGGTGTGAGAAGGTAGAGAGATAGAAAGCTTACCAAGAGAAAGAGACAGAAAGCTTACCAAGAGAGATAGAAAGCTTACCAGGATAGAGGAGTAGAAAGCTTAGCAAGATAGATAGAAAGCTTACCAAGATAGAGAGATAGAAAGCTTACAAGATAGATAGAAAAGCTTACCCAGATAGAGGGATAGAAAGCTTAGCAAGATAGAGGAATAGAAAGCTTAGCAAGATAGAGGGACAGAAAGATTAACAAGATAGATAGATAGAAAGCTTACCAAGAGAGAGAGAGAGAAAGCTTACCAAGAGAGAGAGAGAGAGAAAAAGCTTACCAAGATAGAAAGCTTAGCAAGACAGAGAGATAGAAAGCTTACCAGGATAGAGGGATAGAAAGCTTAACAAGATAGAGAGATAGAAAGCTTAACAAGATAGAGAGATAGAAAGCTTAACAAGATAGAGAGATAGAAAGCTTAGCATGATAGAGCCAGAAAGCTTACTAAGATACATAGAAAGCTTAGCAAGATAGAGGAATAGAAAGCTTAGCAAGATAGAGAAATAGAAAGCTTACCCAGATAGAGAGAAAGCTTACCAAGACAGAGAAATAGAAAGCTTACCAAGATAGAGAGACAGAAAGCTTACCAAGATAGAGAGACAGAAAGCTTACCAATATAGATAGAAAGCATAACAAGATAGAGAGACAGAAAGCATAACAAGATAGACAGAAAGCTTGCATTGATTCTTGTCTCCTGTCTCAAGATGAACACATGTCTTAAAGATCAATGTAATTAGAAAGCTTATATTGATTCTTATTACCTGTCTAAAGAGCAACACTGATGTCTGTAGGATGCCTTGTGTGATGGTGGAAAGGATGTCAGGCAGAGATGGACAGTGAGATATTTCAAATGGGTAATACTGTAAGGTGGATTTGCAACAGCACAGATAGATCGTGGATTGCACAGAACTTCACCTCCTCAAATCTTTAACCTATAGTCATCCTTGGGCTTAATTTCTTGTGCAGGATGGAGAGAGACCTACTAGGAGAGTATGTGAGTGAGGTGGAGGGGAGAGGGAGGGGGGAGACAGAGGATGAGATGGAGGAATGCAAGAGAGGTATATGGAAGACTAACTGGGAGTGTATGTGAGTGAGGCGGAGTGGGGGAAAGGCAGGGGAAGACCGAGAATATGAGATGGAGAGATGGAGTGGAGAGGTATATGAAAGAGGGGGGTGTAAGTTGGGGGGAGGTCAGCGAAATGGCAGGGGATAGGGCGACATGGAGGCGATTTGTTAGTGGCCACCCCTTACGGGATTAAGGCGTCTGGCAATAGATACATAGAGAGAGCATCACAATTAATATAAGCTGAATCAGGTGTAAGTGTACTGGGTAGCGTAGTAATTAACAAACGATCAATATTAGGTAGTTTTCTATTGCCACGACACACTTCTTCGTGACTAGCATCATGTTTGTTAATTTCTTTTTATATCTAAGCGTTCAAGACTCACAGATGGCAGATTTAAGCCTAGCAGTGGTGGGAAGTACATGGTATATATCTTTTAGACAAAGTTAATGTGGACAGATTATAGCTATTATACTCTATCTATCTTTCTATCTATCTATCTATAGCCCGACGCCCTAATCCCGCAAAGGGTGGCCGCAGATAAAACACCTCCAAGTCGCTCTGTCACCCACCATTTGACTGCCCTCCCCCAACTCATTATTATACTCACACAATAATACACAAATATTTATACACAAAATCATACACACTTTTATATACACAAATTAAACAAATATACATTACCACAATACGGTCTTGTAATGGTGCATGTGCTTTGAGTAGAGACAGGTGCAGCTGTGGTAGGGGCAGCTGTGGTAGGGGCAGCTGTGGTAGGGGCAGCTGTGGTAGGGGCAGCTGTGGTAGGGACAGCTGTGGTAGGAGCAGGTGTGGTAGGAGCAGCTGTGGTAGGGGCAGCTGTGGTAGGGACAGCTGTGGTAGGGACAGCTGTGGTAGGAGCAGGTGTGGTAGGAGCAGCTGTGGTAGGAGCAGCTGTGGTAGGGGCAGGTGTGACGGGAGCAGCTGTGGTAGGGGCAGGTGTGACGGGAGCAGGTGTGACGGGAGCAGCTGTGGTAGGAGCAGGTGTGGCGGGAGCAGCTGTGGTAGGGGCAGGTGTGACGGGAGCAGGTGTAGGGGGCACAGCTGTTGGATACACCGTAGGAACAATACAGTACTGACAATAAGGTAAATGGTAATATTAACTCAATACACCTTTATAAAGCATTAGGACAGGTGTATCGACGGCCGCTGCCTCAGGTGTAATTATTGGACCAGGTGATGCTGTGGGCTCAAGGTATTAACTCTGAAAAAAATAAATCACTTGAAGTTTGGCGCACACTAATTTTATAATCCTTCTTCAGAATACATTTTTCTACAGAAGATGAAACAGAGGCAGGAAAAGCAAATTACGAAAAAAAAAAAATCCATATACCAGATTACAAGAGGTAGATTAGGGAAAGTGTAAAGACAGAGAGGGAGAAAGCTTACCATGATAGAGAGATAGAAAGCTTAGCAAGATAGATAGAAAGCTTGCCAAGACAGAGGTAGATTAGGGGAAATGTAGAGGGATTTCTTGGGGATTTGGCTGAATTTGTTTTGTAGGCTTAGATGTGTAAATAATCTTCAGTTCTGATTTAAATTTATTGATAAAAATAAATTAAAAACTGCGAGTGTTTCTCTGTGTTAGCGATCGGCATTTACATGATTAAATGGTGGATGGATGGATGGATGGATGGATGGATGGAAGGATGGAAGGAAGGAAGGAATGAAAGATGGGTGGATGGATGGTTGGATGATGGATGGATGGATGGATGGATGGTTGGATGATGGATGGATGGATGGTTGGATGATGGAAGGATGGAAGGAAGGAAGGAATGAAAGATGGGTGGATGGATGGTTGGATGATGGATGGATGGATGGATGGATGGATGGATGGATGGATGATGGATGGATGGATGGTTGGATGATGGATGGATGGATGGATGGATGGATGGATGGATGGTTGGATGATGGATGGATGGATGGATGGATGGATGGTTGGATGATGGATGGATGGATGGTTGGATGATGGATGGATGGATGGTTGGATGATGGATGGATGGATGGATGGATGGTTGGATGAATGGATGGATGGATGGATGGATGGATGGTTGGATGGATGGGTGGATGGATGGATGGATGGATTCAGAAGCCAAAGCTCGATACATGAAGGAAGATTGGATATACTGTATGTTTATATTCTTAAGTAGTTCCTCTATGGCAATATACATTATTTTTACAGATACAAGACATGCAATGTTCGATCTTCTGTTACAATTAAATCGCAAGTGTGTGTGTGTGTGTGTGTGTGTGTGTGTGTGTGTGTGTGTGTGTGTGTGTGTGTGTGTGTGTGTGTAGAGTAATAATCCCAAATCTAAGTCGCTCTAGTCAACAAAGGAGAATTCTTGACATACACAATATCACCCGCTACTTGTCGCAGATGCAGTGATACATTCAGAATTAAAAATTACTTTCTTTTTTTTTAAATGACCAAGTGTTCTTATTAAAAACGCAAGTTACAGGCAATTCACACACACACACACACACACACACACACACACACACACACACACACACACACACACACACACACACACACATTAAAAGCCATCCCGACCTGAACAAGAACATGCACATTTAATCTGTAGTTGCAAAAACAGTTTAAAAGGAAGTGTGGTGCCGAAGGAAACGTGGATAAACACAAAACCAGAACACAAGGTCAAAGAAAGGAGTGAATTAACACAAAACCAAAGCACACGGTCAAAGAAAACAATTAATTAACACAAAAGCCTAGCACAGTCAAAGAAAACAATTAATTAACACAAAAGAAAAGCACACGGTCAAAGAAAGCAGTGAATTAACACAAAAACAAAGCACAGTCAAAGAATATGTCAAATTAACACAAAAACGAAGCATGCAGTTGAAGAAAATGGCAAATTATCACAAAAACAAAATCCACATCCACACAAACTTACCATCAACTAAATCTCGTAAGTATGATTGATTGATTTATTTAAGTATTATTTGACTTAGCTCAAAACCGGAGCCGGAATCTAAGCACCACAAACTTATCATCAACTAAATCTCGCAACACTGATTGGTTGATTTATTACCTCCGTCAACGAAGTCAGAGGAGGTTATGTATTCACCTATGTTTTGCTGTTTGTCCAAGCGATTATCACCAAAAGTTCTCACTGATTTGCAATAAAATTTTGTGGAGGAGTGTGCCATGGGGCTAGAAACAAATTATTAAAATTGGGGGCTGATCTGGATCCTATGTATTCCTCACAATACCTCCACGGATCCGGACAGAGAACGTTCTTAATGGCAATGGCATTTGTGGAGGTATATGCTCTCTGAGTGCTTTCTAGTTTATTTATTTATTGACTGTTTTCTTATTATTTTCTGACTTACCTCAAAACTGGAACTGGAATCCACACCCCACAAACTTGCCATCATCTGCTTCTCATATGTTTGGTTTGTTATTCACAGGACAGACAAGGCGACGTAGAATTTCCCCTTGTACCTTGTTCCTCGTGCGATAATTAACTCTTGCCCATACGAGAGAATTAATGAGTATTCATTTTTTCGTGAGACGGTTAGATAGATAGATAATTCATATACTGTATAGATATACATACATACAGACGGACAGAAAGATGGATGAACCTGCCATAGTCAGAGTGCTTGCCGCATGGATCTGAGTGCGTCTGCGTAGTTTTCACCAGTGTGCAGACAGTCATTTGGCAAATTTTTCACGCTTCATTGCGAAGAACAGGATGGGTTTGGGAAGCTTAAATTCTATCGCCACGTGTGCCAGACGTTCCCCTTCAATTTGGTAAGAAAAAAATCGCTTTTCGAAATCTGAAAAAATGGTGCTGGGGCGGCCACTGAGTCCAGACGATTTTCGGACCCTCGGCCATTGAGAAGCTTCAACCCCCACCCAGGAGGCGTGGTGGTGTGTGGTGGTGGGGGTGGAGCGAGAGTGGTGTGGTGTGGTAGTGGGGGTGGAGTGAGAGAGGCGTGGTGGTGTGTGGTGGTGGGGGTGGAGTGAGAGTGGTGTGGTGTGGTAGTGGGGGTGGAGTGAGAGAGGCGTGGTGGTGTGGCCTTATAAATACAATTACACGCTGACTGGGAACCCCACGAGAGACATCTGGTGGCGGGGATCGGCTTCCAAAAATCACCCTTATTACACACTACGCTAAGGCTGGTTTTTGCATTTTTTAAGGTGGTTTTAATTTCATCCTTATTACACACTAGTATAAGGCTGAGTGTTTTGTGTGTGTTTTTTACGATTGTTTCATTTTCACCCTTATTACATATTACAATAAGGCTAATTTTTGTATGTTATTTACATTGGTTTTAAATTCACCCTTATTACATATTGTTGTAAAGTTCATTTTTGTGTTTTTTACTCTGGCTTTAATTTCACCCTTATTAGAAATTACTATAAGGCCGATTATTGTTTGTTCTTTAAGGATGCTCCAAAATCACCCTTATTTTCAAGTTGCATAAGATTCATTTTTGTGTTCGTGAAAGTGAAGTTCAAAATGCGTCTTTATTACAAGTTATAATATGGTCGATTATTGTGAGTTTTGGGATAATTGAGGAAGCTCCTTAACACCTTTTCCTAAGCTATTTGTTTTGTTTATTACACCTTCCTGTCCTCTGCTGTGTTATTAAATCATTCCAATATCTCCATACTCTGCGTAATAACCTACACAAGGATATTACCCAACCATGTCCTAAAATAAATCGCTAAGGAAGAGGTGTTTGGGAGTCTCCTTACTTGATTAGAATACAAAAGGATCTTGAAAAATAATATCCAAAAATAAATCGCTAAGGAAGAAGTGTTAGGGAACTTCCTTAATCGACGAGGGTACAAAAAGATAATAACCACCCATACCCAAAAATAAATCGCTAAGAGAGAGGTGTTAGGGAGCCTCCTTGCCCGACGAGAATACAAAAGGATCTTAACCATCCATATCCAAAAATATATCGCCAAGGAAGAGGTGCTAGGGAGAATACTGATCTTGGACACGAGTATAGGGAGTGCGAGGCGTCAGGGAAGGATTTGCTGAGTCAGTAAAGGAAAGACAAGCTGGTGGGTGACGATGGCCGGCTGTACGCCGACCAAGCTTTGTTGGCGACCAGAAGTGAGTGTCGGTATGAACGATTGTTTTATAACCACTCGCAACCCTGCTTCTAGGTGGTGCTGCCAGCAACTGGAAGTGAGTTTCGACATTGTCATTTCTATATGAAGATATTCCAGTGCAGCATTCCTTGGCTTAATAATCTTCGGAGCCTTATCATTTCGTATTTGATGACCTTTGACCACTGACCTGGCCAGTGTAGCACATAGTTGTACATATAAAGTTGTAGTACAAGTCCGTGTCTATCAGCATGCAAAGTTTCATTCAGTTCCATGGAGCCGCTGGGGAACTAGGGGTGCATTTGGGAAAACCGGTACTGGTTGCTGGGGACGCCGAGGCCAATCTTGGCAGGGTTGCCACTCGAAAGCTAGAGGAGAGAGAGGACAATGGACGGCCACTTCCGATAGGGAATGACCTCAAGATTACGCCTAAAGAAGTCACAGCTTTCTACGCCCATTAGTAATACTTCTACAGCTCAAAACGTAAAAAGTACGAGAAAAGCGGTTTTTTGGCCGTTGCTAGGCAACGAGTATTTGCCTAGTAACCAAAACCTTGCGGACACAACTAGGTCATAGGCTGGTCATTGTGTCCAAGTTTGGTGGTAATCCGGTAATTCTGAAGGGTACAAGTGCCTGCCACAATTAAACAAGAAACCCAGCAAGAAAACACGACTTACAATAAGGGCAACATGAGCTGGCCAAAAAAATAAAAAAATAAATAAAAATACGAGGAAGAGAAGTAGTGTGAAATAGAGGAGAAATTGGACGAAAGGCCACGACTTCTGCAGACATATTAGAGAGAGTGTTTGACAAAGACTCGGGACATGTTTCTGGTTATTAGAACTGGATACATTAGATACGTTAGATATATTTATACATTAGATAAGAAATAATAACAATAAACATCTCAGAATATGGATCGGTTATCTCAAAAGGAGGACGAGATTTAGGCAGTCCTCTTCCTCAGCATTTATTATTGCCAGGTACAGTATATCTATATTTATCTCTCTATAGCCAGATGCCTTAATCCTGTAAGGGGTGGCCACAGACAAATCGCTTCCATGTCACGCTGTCCCCTGCCATTTCACTGCCCTCCCCCCAGCTCACACACCCTTCTCTCATATACCTGTCCACTCCATCCCTCCATCTCATCCTCGGTCTCCCTCTCCCTCGCCCTCCCCTTCACCTCACTCACATACACCCTCCTCATTATTCTCTCATATGCCTTTCTATCACAATGAAATAGGCAGAGAGAGAGGGAGGGGGAGGCCAAGGAAGAGATGGAGGGATGGAGTGGAAAGGTATTTGAGAGAGGGAGATGTGAGCTGGGGGCAAGACAGTGAAATGACGGGGGACAGGGCGACATGGAGGCGATTCGTTTGTGGCCACCCCTTACGGGATTAAGGCGTCTGGCAGTAGACAGATAGATAGATAAATAAATATGTCTAGGGCATCAGGAAGAGAATCACAAAATATTCCCTGACTCTAGAAGACCAAGAATGTATATGTCAACACACGACGTTCACCTGTTAGAAGCGTACTACACACACACACACACACACACACACACACAAATTTATGACCTATTGTCTTGTCAGTCATAGCCAGCCATTGTGAATAAGGAGGGCAATGGTGGGGGAGGGGAGTGCGTAGAGCATAGACAAATAGATGTTATGGCGATTGATAGTAGGACAGGCGATAGATAGACAGGCGATAGATAGACAGGGATAGATAGACAGGTGATAGATAGACAGGGGATAGATAGACAGGTGATAGATAGACAGGGGATAGATAGACAGGTGATAGATAGGCAGGCGATAGATAGACAGGTGATAGATAGGCAGGCGATAGATAGACAGGTGATAGATAGACAGGGAGAGATAGACAGGTGATAGATAGGCAGGCGATAGATAGTAGGACAGGTGGGTGGCCTTTGTTACTGCGATATTGTTGACTTTATTATTGTTACTTCTATGTGACCTGCCATCCTTAAATGCCTTCCATCCTTAAATGCCTTCCATCCTTAAATGCCTTCCATCCTTAAATGCCTTCCATCCTTAAATGCCTTCCATCCTTAAATGCCTTCCATCCTTAAATGTCTTCCATCCTTAAATGCCTTCCATCTTTAAATGTCCTCCATCTTTAAATGTCTTCCATCCTTAAATGTCTTCCATCCTTAAATGTCTTCCATCCTTAAATGTCTTCCATCTTTAAATGTCCTCCATCTTTAAATGTCTTCCATCCTTAAATGCCTTCCATCTTTAAATCCTTCCATCTTTAAATACCTTCCATCTTTAAATGTCCCCCATCTTTAAATGCCTTCCATCTTTAAATGTCTTCCATCTTTAAATGTCTTCCATCTTTAAATGCCTTCCATCTTTAAATGCCTTCCATCTTTAAATGCCTTCCATCCTTAAATGTCTTCCATCTTTAAATGTCCTCCATCTTTAAATGTCTTCCATCCTTAAATGCCTTCCATCCTTAAATGCCTTCCATCCTTAAACGCCTTCCATCCTTAAATGTCTTTCATCCTTAAATGTCTTCCATCCTTAAATGCCTTCCATCCTTAAATGCCTTCCATCCTTAAATGCCTTCCATCCTTAAATGCCATCCATCTTTAAATGCCTTCCATCCTTAAATTTCTTCCATCGTTAAATATCTTCCATTTTGAAGTCCGGTTTTCCCTGAGACATCTGTGACTCTCCCCAGTGTATGGAACAGGTCAACTCTGGAACTGTCTCCCTCTGACTGTATTTCCTGCTCCCTATGACCTTCATTATAAGTAGGTAGGTTGGCAGGTAGGTAGGAAGGTCAATAATGGGAAGGTAGGTAGGTAGGTAAGAGGTAAGTTAACCAATACTCCCAGTCCTTCATATATGCAACAGGTCAGCTCTGGAACTGTCTCCCTCTTGCTGTATTTCCTACTGCCTATGACCTCCAGTCTTTCAAACGCAGTGTGTCAAGGCATCTCGAAATGAACGCATCTTGAATCTGGCTCTCTGATATCTTGCTTTTATTTTTCCTTGAAGGGAACAATCTTGCGGACTTCTGGCTTTTAGTTCCTTCTTCTTTGCATTAAAAAAAATGTGTTGTATAGGCTCTTGTGAAGTTAAAATCACTTTGTGGAAATAAACTATGATGATGATGATGATGATGATGATGATGATGATGATGATTAATTACAATTGTTTGTTGGTTATGATTTTGGACATAGTCGTGTAGAAGACAGTACTGTGTAGGAGAACTGACGTCCTCAATTTTCCCTGCAGTAAACACAATAACACAATGTATGACGAAGTAGTGAAGAGAAATGATACCTAATGATACGGAAAGATCCTGTGTTTATTGTGTTCTTAATACAGGAAATTATTTTGTGCCTGTGAGCGTGAGGAGGATCCGTAGCACATTTTTTTACCTCTTTATTCTGTAATGACTTGGGTGATATATTCTTGTTTGGTATTTATGCAATTTTAGTCAATATTGCAACGAAATCAATGAATGAGGAACACAAGCTTCAATGTGCAAAACAAATCGCTAAGGAAGAGGTGCTGGAAAATTGCGTAAGCTGACGAGACGCGGGATTTTTGAAAGGAAAAGTGAAAATGCCGGAATCAGTGTGGAAAGCAGGGTAAAAATATATAAGGGATGTGACAGGGAGAAAGCTAACAAGTGGATGAGAAATGAGAAGCAGATTATATGACTGGGGTGAGAAAAATTACGAATGGCAATACTTGGTGGGGGAGAAAGGTTAGATATTGAATTCTTTCTTATTTCTAGCGTTTTGTGTTATCCTCTCCACAGCCCAAACTTCTAGAGAAAATGGAGAGTGAGAGACTGACGAGGAGGGTGTATGTGAGTGAGGTGCTGGGGGGGGGAGAGGGAGGGAGGCCAAGGATGAGATGGAAGGATGGAGTGGAGAGGTATATGAGAGACTGACGAGGAGAGTTTATGTGAGTGAGGTGGAGGTGGGAAGAGGGAGGGGGAGGCCAAGGATGAGATGGAGGGATGGAGTGGAGAGGTATATGAGAGACTGACGAGGAGAGTTTATGTGAGTGAGGTGGAGGTGGGAAGAGGGAAGGGGAGGCCAAGGATGAGATGGACGGATGGAGTGGAGAGGTATATGAGAGACGGGGGTGTGAACTGGGAGCAAGGCAATGAAATGGCGGGGGACAGGGTGACGTGGAGGCGATTTGTTTGTGGCCTCCCCTTATGGGATTAAGGCGTCTGGCAATAGATAGATAGTTTTTGGCTACACAGAACCCATCCTAAGGTATACAGCAAGAACAGTACTAATATCGCAATCAGGGGTAGGGTAGGACGATGAAATTTCCCTAGAGGTGGTCAATCAGGCTGGGACACGAGAAGGGGAGGGCATTTCCAGGGATATAAACGTCTCAGCTGTATCCCATCTTGTTCAAACTCACTCAAGATGGGTTCTGTGTGGCCCGAAACGTTAGAGAAAATAAAGAAATCAGGCTGTAACGTGTCTCTTTCTTCCACTCAGCATTTCCACTTGTCGCAATGGATCTACACGAATAGCAATGATGAGAGGAGAGTAGTGTTGAATATTCTTTGCTTGGGTGAAGCACTGAGAAGTAATGTGCCTGAGAAAGTGACAGTAATTTGCGGTGAAGATGATGATGAATGAGAAGACTTTAGGAAGGTTAGGAAATCTCAGAGGTGATAAAATGCAATGGAATGAAATCTATCTATCTATCTATCTATTGCCAGACGCCTTAATCCCGTAAGGGGTGTCCACAAACAAATCGCCTCCATGTCTCCCTGTCCCCTGCCATTTTACTGCCCTGCTCCCAGCTCACACTCCCCTCTCTCATATACCTCTCCATCCCTCCATCTCATCCTCGGTCTCCTCCTCAGTCTCCCCCCCTCCATCTCACTCACACACACTCTCCTCATCAGTCTCTCATATACCTCTCCACTCCATCCCTCCATCTCATCCTTGGCCTCCTCCTCAGTCTCCCCCCCTCCATCTCACTCACATACACTCTCCTCATCAGTCTCTCACTGTGGGAAATATGATGGAAAGCTTGAATATTTTTAGCTGCATCAGTGGAGTGAAAGAGGGATGTTATTTTGCCTTTGTGGTTGATGGAAGGGAAAAAAATTAAGGAGGGTTTAGTCTGTCAAGTGATGCACGAAATGGAAGCAGAAGAATAATTACAGAGAAGTTGTAGAAAAAGTTGGGATGTCTTGTAAGTAATGGTGAGGGATGTTTGAGAGGGATTCGGAGGAAACAATGATAGATTTGAGAATATTGATAGATATTTATGACAGCAGAATTAACAGCACAAGACGAGAATTGAAAAGATGTACACTTGGTTGGATACGAACGTGTACAGCATCAATGTGTAGCAGAGTTCTAGCGTTTGGTACACTTTACAACTTTGACTTAATGACGTGTTTCTTGGCGACACTGACCAGAACGAATGAAGGTAATTAATATTAAATGACCAAGTAAAGGAAAGGGCGAAATAGGAAGAGAGAAGGGGGGACAGAGAGAATGATAAAAGTGACGGATGAAATAGGAAGAGAGGGAGAGAGACAGAGAGGATGATAAAGGTGATGGGAGAAATAGGAAGGGAGGAGGAGAGTCAGAGAGATTGATAAAGGTGAAGGAAGAAATAGGACGAGAGGAGGAAAGGCAGAGAGAACGACGAAGGTGATGGAAGAAATAGGACTAGATGAGAAGAGACAGAGTGAATGACAACGATTACTGAAGAAATAGGAAGAGAGGAGGTGAAACAGAGAAACAGAATGATAAATGTGATGAAAGAAATAGGAAGAGAGGAGGAGAGACAGGGAGAATGATAAAGGTGAAGGAAGAAATAGGACGAGATGAGGAGAGATACAGAGATAGGAAGAGAGGAGGAGGAGAGAGAGAGAGAATGATAAAGGTGATGGAAGAAATAGGAAGAGAGGAGGACAGACAGAAAGATAGAATGATAGTGGTGAGAGGAGAAACAGGCGCACTACATCGAATGAGTAGATGATAGTGGCCACCCAGCACCTTCCCAAGCTCAGTAGATATGCCAGGTAGATGGAGGCATAAAGTAGACACGATCCTAGTAGAGGTAGGCGAGAAAATGCCAAAAATACCACGATATTTTTCCCGCCACATAACACACATCACATCCATCTGCGTCTGTCATGGAGGGGAAGTGGCCGCAGGTGTCCATTCATACCTGTGTTTATTTATTCATTTACTTACTTATTTCTGTGGCTATTATTGTGTCTGTCCTGTGGGTGACTGACCTTTGTGCTGACTGACTCTCCTTCGATCCTGACTGTGCTGACTCGCATGTTCTTCCCTGTTCAGTTCTATATTGTGTTCTGTTGTGTGTTATTGCTGTGTGCTGACGTCTCTCTCTCTCTCTCTCTCTCTCTCTCTCTCTCTCTCTCTCTCTCTCTCTCTCTCTCTCTCTCTCTCTCTCTCTCTCTCTCTAGTAATCGTGAAAATAATTACTTTTGTTAATATTGATAAATTTACCAGATATTATTATATATATTCAGAACTCGTTTAATGCGGTATATTATCTATCTATCTATCTATTGCCAGACGCCTTAATCCCGTAAGGGGTGGCCACAAACAAATCACCTCCATGTCGCCTTGTCCCCTGCCATTTCACTGCCCTCCCCCAAGCTCACACCCCCCTCTCTCATATACCTCTCCACTCCATCCCTCCATCGCAACCCAGCATACCAAATTCGAACATATGTACTCAGATCTCTTTTAAATGTAGTATATTAATGTGAGAGAAAATTGATGGGTATTTTTGCATTTTTTTATAGCAAGGAAGAAGGAACCCAAGGCCAGAAGCCTGCAAATTGTTCCCTCCAAGAAATTACAAAAACAAGATAACAGCCAAATTCAAGATGCGTTCACTTCTAGACATCTGACACACTGCGTTTGAAGGACTGGAGGTCATAGGCAGTAGGAAACAGACAGAGGGTGAGTTCCAGAGTTGACCTGTTGCATACATGAAGGACTGGGAGTATTATTAAACTTACCTCCTACCTACCTACCTACTTACCTACACTGGAGGTCATAGGCAGAAGGAAATACAGACAGAGGGAGACAGTTCCAGGGTTGACCTGTTGCATACATGAAGGACTGAGAGTATTAGTTAGCTTACCTCCCACCTACCATCCTACCTACCTACCTACCTACCTATCTATCTACCTACCTACCTACCTACCTATCTACCTACCTACCTATCTACCTACCTAACCATCTACCTACCTACCTACCATCCTACCTACCACCCTACCTAACTACTGTTACGGAACAGAGAAAGATAATGTACACTTTAAGTGAGAATACGAAGAGTCACTACTGTCCCGTAAAGTTCCAGGTTCAAAACAAAAGAGTTAGGTAAAATTACAAGTTAAAGTTTAATGCTCAAACTAACAACAAAACATTCAGAACTCATAAGGATAATGTAATGGCAAATAAACAGGTTAAATATATGGTTAACTGCAATAGCCTCTATTAACACGAAATTAGCAAGAGTAAATTTATCTAAGTCAGCCCTGATAAAATGAGATACCAGATAATACTCAGTGAATGCCAGATAAATAATTACAGATACAAACTATTATAAAAAATGACTGACATAAAGAACCCCACACGAATTACAAAAACTTCACTAGGCCTACAAATTAAACTTATGCTATACAGTACAAGAAAAAATGCAACAACAGTTATACTCAAATTACACACAGCTGCTAGATGGTTGGAGATTTCTTGAGCACTCACAATAATAATATCTGTACAGGGGAGGACAGAGATGTGAACAAAATGAGGAGCAGATCTAAGTGGCAATGATGCAGAGACTGAGCTCATTATATAGGGGCTGGCAGAGCTTGATACAACTTGTAAGAGGGACGCGCAAATGAAGCCATGCGGACAGAGAGCTGAAAATCCCGCAAAGTATAACAGAGAGAACGACTTACTCTACTATAACGGTAGAAGGGGGGGACTGAGGCAGAACACGCTCGTGATCAAACATGCAGCAACTGTGCGTTAAAATTACACAAAGGATGATGAAATCATAGGCTATGTAACACCTCCCCACAAAGAAAAAAGAAATTTACAAAGGAAATTTCTTATTACTCTAAAACAATCTGTCTAAAGTCTAGATAAGCAATCTGCAATAACATTTTCTTTCCCCTTGACATGTTGTATGTCTAATGAATACTCCTGAAGAAGTAGACTCCATCTTGTCAATCTCTGATTTTTATCTTTAAACTTACTAAGGAGTTTCAGTGGGTTATGATCGGTATAAATGACTATGGGGTCAAAACCAGAACACAAATAAAATGAAAAATGCTGTAAACCCAAAATCAAGGCCAAAAGCTCTTTCTCAATAGTTGAGTAGTTCTTTTGAGGTGGAGTGAACTTCTTACTGTAATAAGATACAGGATGTTCAATACCCTGATCATCCTCTTGCAGCAAAACAGCCCCAGCTCCTGTATCACTTGCATCAACAGCCATCTTAAAAGGCTTAGCAAAATTTGGAGTAGCGAGCACTGGCTGACTTAATAGAATAGCTTTAAGTTTGTTGAAAGAGGATTCACAGTTATCGGTCCAGACAAATTCAACTCCCTTTTTTCAGTAGGTCTGTAAGTGGTGATACAAGAATAGAAAAGTTAAGAACAAATCTCCTGTAATAACCTACCATTCCCAAAAATCTTTGTAGCTCTTTCCTACTTTTAGGTCTGGGAAGAGATCACTTATAACCTGAACCTTAGCTCCTGGTGGTGCAACATGTCCATCACCAATTACATACCCAAGGTACTGAACTTTAGCTTGACCAAACTCACACTTTGATAAATTAGCTACAAGATTAGCATGAACTAAACGGTCAAGAAATTTACTGACATGGCATAGGTGATCTTTCCAGTTGTCACTGAAGATTAATACATCATCAATATAAACAACACACCCTGCCAAACCCTCTGTTACAACATTCATGAGCTTCTGAAATGTGGCTGGTGCATTCTTCATACCATACGGCATTACAGAACATGCAAAAGCCTTTCCTAGTGTTACAAAACATGAGATCTCCCTAGCACGTTCAATCATAGGTACTTGCCAGTATCCCTTTAACAAATCAAACTTACTTATGTACCTAGCCTTTCCGATCTTGTCTATGCAATCTTCCACACGAGGGAGAGGGTAAGTGTCTGTTTTGGTTATCTGATTAACACGTCTGTAGTCGATGCAAAGCCTCTGTGACCCACCTGGCTTAGGGACTAGAGTGACAGGAGAACTCCACTCGCTCTGACAGGGCTCAATCATCTTGTGGTCCAACAGGTAGCCAAGCTCCTTCTGGATGAGAGGAACTTTCACTGGGTTCACACGGTAAGGAGGCAATTTAATTGGCTTTGCGTCTCCAACATCGACATCATGCATCAACACAGTGGTTCTTCCTGGAGTGGCACGGAACACTTGCGGGTACTCCTGCAGTAATGCCGAAAACTCCTGCCTTTCCTTGGGTGGTAGATGAAAGCTTAGTCTGGAGATCATTCATGATATCAGGATTCTTCCCCAAACTATCACTCAGGCTCATACTGCATGGGAGAGCTTCACTTGCAGACTCGGGTGGAACAGCTACAGTGCAGACTGGATTATTTTCGTCCCACCTGTGATATAACTTTAGCATGTTGATGTGACATAGTTGCTTGCTCTTTCTACGATCTGGTGTGGCGATGACATAGCTGACATCACTGAGTTTCTTCTCCACGAAATAAGGGCCACTAAACTTGGCTTGAAGAGGTTGCCCATGAACTGGTAGCAGAATCAAAACCTGATCTCCTGGCTGAAAGTGGCGTAACCTGGACTTCTTATCATACCAAGTCTTCATCTTCTCCTGAGCAGCTCCTAAATTCTCTCTCGCCAGTTGTAAAGCAGTGGACAGCCGTTCTTTGAACTTCATCACATACTCCAGCAGGTTGACGTCATCTTCCTCCGACAGCCAGCATTCCTTGAGTAACTTAAGGGGTCCTCTTACTTCATGGCCAAACAGTAGTTCAAAAGGTGAGAAGCCCAGTGATTCATTTGGAGATTCTCTTGCAGCAAACACAACGAATGGAAGACCTTTATCCCAGTCTTTCTGATGTTCCAAACAGTATTTCTTGAGCATCGATTTGAGTGTTTGATGATATCTCTCCAACGCTCCTTGGGTCTGGGGATGGTAAGCTGAAGACGTGATCTGGGTGATGCCCAACTCTTTCAGAGACTGTTTGAAAACGTTTGACATGAAATTACTTCCCGGTCTGACTGTACCTCCTTGGGCAGACCAAACTTTGTGAAGAACCCTAGCATTTCCTTAACCACGTTCTTTGCTGAGATATTTCTAAGTGGAATGGCTTCAGGATAACGAGTAGCCATATCAATCATGGTCAACACATAAGAAAATCCTGAAGAAGTCTTAGGAAGAGGGCCCACAATATCCACCAACACACGGGTGAAAGGCGCCTCAAAAGGAGGAATGGGAACTAGAGGTGCAACCTTTTCGGTCTGATTACACTTCCCCACAACTTGACAGGTGTGACAAGACTTACAATACCAGGAAACATCCCTGAAGATACCTGGCCAGTAGAAGTGTTTCAAAATGCGTGCCACAGTCTTCCTCACTCCAAGGTGTCCTGCCATACTGGAATCATGAGCCACTCTAATGATATCCTGCCTACAAACACGAGGGATGACAACTTGATGTACAACCTCCCATTCACAGTCGGCTGATGCTGTTGGGGGTCTCCACTTCCTCATAAGTACTCCTGACTTTACATAATAACAAGTAGAAGCACCAGCTGACTCTTCCTCACTGCAAGCAGAGTTAGCTAGACCTTTCAACTCATGGTCAGCAACCTGCAACTCAACCAACTCTTGACGAGACAAATTATCAACACTACAGGGTACTGCCTCATCTGGTGAGTGGTCCAAATTAGCAAGAAAAGTGTCAGCTAGGATAACATCATCATCATCATTATCCTCTAAATCACCAGTAACTTTAGACTTAGCCCTAGTGACAGCACATGCAGGGAACACATCAGGGACATCACAATCCTGGGACGCAGCCACTGGCTCACTAGACAACTGAGGAGCTGGACACACTTGACTTCCACCAATATCATTTCCAAGTAAGAAAGTTACACCTGACATTGGGAGTGTCTCAACCAACCCAACCATAACAGAACCATTAACAAAACCAGACTCTAAATTCACTCTGCACAGAGGAACAGAGAAGTAATTATTCCCTACACCTTGTAAGATTACAGTTTCATCAGAGGAATTAAAATTAGAGCCTAGAACACTGGTCAGCATAAGGGATTGGCAAGCACCTGTATCACGATATATTTGAACTGATTTCCTGTCATTACTGTCCAGAGGACTGGCAAAACCATCAGACAGGAAATTAGCACATGAACTCTTGAGAGTGTCACCCACGTTACTGCTCAAAGAGGAGCTCCATCATGAGAATTTAAGTTACCCCTCAAAGCAGGTTCAGTTAACTCAGTTAAAGAATTCTGGGAACTCTCAAGAGTGGACACTAGACCAATTGACTGAATATTTAAAGACTCCTTTTTGTTCACATCATGCTGTCTCCTGAAACATCTCTCCGTAGTATGACCAAGCTTACTACAATAAGTACATTTACTTTTCTGAAATCTAGAGGTGAAGCTGGTATTTACTTCCTGAGAAACATCATCTTTATTCTCTTTCCTGTTACCTGTACTCTGAGTAGAGGCAACGTACTTACTCTCAGCTTTCCCTTTTTCTCTAGAATATCTCTTGTGAGTGAGAACATACTCATCAGCTAAAACTGCAGCATCAGACAAATTATCTATTCATTTCTCATCAAGATATAGGCTTACATCTTTACTAATACACCTTTTGAAATCCTCCAGCAAAATCATCTGCTTAAATTTACCAAAATCAGAATCCACATTCTTAGAATTTAACCACTGCTCTAACAAATCTTCTTTGATTTTTGCATACTCAACATGGGATTGCTTATCTTGCTTATAAGTTGTCCTAAATTTTACTCTATAAGCTTCAGGAACAAGCTCATAGGCCTTAAGAATCAAGCTCTTAACTACATCATAATTATCAGATTGATCCTGAGGCAAAGATGCATAAGTTACTTGAGCTTTACCGGTGAGAACAGTTTGAAGGAGTACTGGCCAATACTCCTTAGGCCAATTAAAACCTGTAGCTACCCTCTCAAACAACTGAAAATACTTTGTTAAATCAGATTCATTAAAAGGAGGGACAAGTTTAACATTTTTAGCCACATCAAAATCATCAGAGCAAGATGATCCAGTTCCACCTTGTTTCATGCGATACTCATGGTCTGCCTGAATCCTAGCAAGTTCAACTTGTGCGTGAAACTCAGCCTCCTTAGCCTGTGCTTGAAATTCAGCTTCCTTCACACGAGACTCCGCCTCCTTAGCCTTAGCCTCCTGCAGAGCTAGCTGTAACTTAGCTAATTCAATCTGCGTTTGCTCATTTGGAGGAGTTACATTAAGCAAGCTTTTATTAATCATGCCAACAATTTGATCTTTAGAATGATGAGAGTGAACTGCAATTCCCAATTGTTGAGCAACAAGCTTAAGTTCATTCTTTGTTCTGTTTTCTATATCACACACTGTTTGCACATTTGACAAAAAATCTTTGGCTTCATCAAGTGTAGAAATAGTAGCCATCATGAATATATCACAGTCACAAAATATCAAACAATATCCTTATGATAATATCCTGAATATCCTGGCGAGGTCGCCAAATTTATGTTACGGAACAGAGAAAGATAATGTACACTTTAAGTGAGAATACGAAGAGTCACTACTGTCCCGTAAAGTTCCAGGTTCAAAACAAAAGAGTTAGGTAAAATTACAAGTTAAAGTTTAATGCTCAAACTAACAACAAAACATTCAGAACTCATAAGGATAATGTAATGGCAAATAAACAGGTTAAATATATGGTTAACTGCAATAGCCTCTATTAACACGAAATTAGCAAGAGTAAATTTATCTAAGTCAGCCCTGATAAAATGAGATACCAGATAATACTCAGTGAATGCCAGATAAATAATTACAGATACAAACTATTATAAAAAATGACTGACATAAAGAACCCCACACGAATTACAAAAACTTCACTAGGCCTACAAATTAAACTTATGCTATACAGTACAAGAAAAAATGCAACAACAGTTATACTCAAATTACACACAGCTGCTAGATGGTTGGAGATTTCTTGAGCACTCACAATAATAATATCTGTACAGGGGAGGACAGAGATGTGAACAAAATGAGGAGCAGATCTAAGTGGCAATGATGCAGAGACTGAGCTCATTATATAGGGGCTGGCAGAGCTTGATACAACTTGTAAGAGGGACGCGCAAATGAAGCCATGCGGACAGAGAGCTGAAAATCCCGCAAAGTATAACAGAGAGAACGACTTACTCTACTATAACGGTAGAAGGGGGGGACTGAGGCAGAACACGCTCGTGATCAAACATGCAGCAACTGTGCGTTAAAATTACACAAAGGATGATGAAATCATAGGCTATGTAACACTACCTACATTAGAAGTCATAGGCAGCAGGAAATACAGACAGAGGGAGACAGTTCCAGAGCTGACCTGTTGCATACATGATCTAATATGCTCACTAGGGAAAAATCCATGTAGACAAAAATATAGCCCTTACATCCGAATTTAGGGCACGGCTATTTAGGGTACGGCTATTTAGGGTACGGCTATTTAGGGCACGGCTATTTAGGGCACGGCTATTTAGGGTACGGCTCTTTAGGGCACGGCTATTTAGGGCACGGCTATTTAGGGCACGGCTATTTAGGGCACGGCTATTTAGGGCACGGCTATTTAGGGCACGGCTATTTAGGGCACGGCTATTTAGGGCACGGCTATTTAGGGCACGGCTATTTAGGGTACGGCTATTTAGGGCACGGATATTTCTTAACGGCTTTTTCTTAGTGATTCATTCGACGCACGATACTATACCAAGATATTTTAGCCGCTTGACAGTGAGTGTAGTGTCACCATCAACCCTTTTATGGTCGGGGTAACTCTACACTATAACGTCAACTGATTTTACTGAGTGAATTATGGGGATCTATGTGTTTATACAGCCACTGCCGACCCTCTCATGAATGGCACAACTCTAGTCATTTGTTCCAGCAGACTAGATAGTTGATTTACGAATTACACAGGAGCAAAAAAGAGTTTGTAATTATCGTATGCAGAACTGATAAAACCTCTCCACTCCATCCCTCCATCGCAGCCTCGGTCTCCTCCTCCCTCTCCCCTCCTCCACCTCACTCACATACACTCTCCTAGTTAGTCTCTCACTCTCCAACTCACTCCCCCTCTCTCATACCTCCCCATTCCGTCCTTTCATCTCATTAGGTCTCCTCTTCCCCCCTGACCCTTCAACCTCACTCGCATTTAGTTCCTCTCACTCGCCAACTCACACCTCCCTCATATATACCTCTCCACTCCATCCCTCCATCTCATCCTCGGCCTCCCTCTTAGCAGGAACTTTACAATCTAGGGAGGTTCGGTTCAATCCCTCAACCCCTTCAGTACAAGGCGCCTCTCCTAAGATAAATATAATCGTCAGGAAACAGTGAGAATAAAGTATAAAAAAAGGTATGTGATTGAACGGGTAAATTACGACATGACTCAGGTGATGTAATGAGGTGTGTTGCGGAGAGGCTAAAGGTGAGTCGATATGTATGTTGTGTTAGATAGATAGATAAATGGATGGAGAGAGGGATAGATGAAGAGATGGAGAGACAGATGGATGGATGGGAAGACAAATGGATAGATGGAGAGATTGTTGGAGAGATGGATAGATATAGATAGACTGAGACAGGTAGATAGATAGACAGGTGACTAATGAATATACAATGACAGTGAGTCTTAGTGGTCTTTGTTCTGTTTTATAGATAGATAGATAGATAAATGTATCAATAGATAGATAGATGGATAGACAGGTAGATAGATAGAGAGCTGACTGATGCATATACAGTGACAACCAGTGAGTCAATGTGCTCTTTGTTCTGTTTGATAGATAGAGAGACAGATAGATAGAAAGACAGATAGGTAGATAGATAGATAGATAGACAGATAGATAGAAAGACAGATAGGCAGATAGAAAGACAGTTAGGCAGATAGATAGACAGATAGACAGACAGACAGATAGAAAGACAGGCAGATACAGATAGACAAATACATTGAGACAAATACATTGTGTCTTTACAGGAATGTGAAATGTGTGTGTGTGTGTGTGTGTGTGTGTGTGTGTGTGTGTGTGTGTGTGTGTGTGTGTGTGTGTGTGTGTGTGTGTGTGTGTTAAGACAGACACAGATAGACAGACAGATAGAGAGACAGATAGACAGAAAGATATAAATAGACACAGACTGACAGACAGGACAGAGAGAGAGAGAGAGAGAGAGAGAGAATACCTGCTCTTGACAGTAATCACCCGTGCCCTCCCCACCATCAACATCAATATTTCAGCCCAGGGGGGGAGTGGGGGGGGGCCTACCCCTCCCTCTCATAACCCATCACCAGGCACCAGGCAACCACCCATACACAGCTGTTATGCAAAGTAGATAAAAGTAGATAAAGTAGTAGTAGTAGTAGTAGTAGTATCTGTGTCTACTTTGCGTGAAATATTCTGAAATGTGTGTGTGTGTGTGTGTGTGTGTGTGTGAGAGAGAGAGAGAGAGAGGGAGAGAGAGAGAGAGAGAGAGAGAGAGACAGTGTGTGTGTAATTCACCGGGTCGGTCAGGATCACTTGATGGTCGTGATCGTCAGCTTTTACCCTCCCGGAAGGGAGCTGAGAGCTCATATAGTCCGATCTAAGGGCAAGGCTGTGACCTTCACACACGCACACACCCGTCCCCTTGCTCAAGGGGGACAGTAACCACCCACTTCGTCAGTGAAACTTTTCGCAACCTGAGCGAGGCGCGAACTCCCGTCCACCAGTTGGCAAGCGAGAGCGTTACCACTGCACCAGCTAGCGGTGTGTGTGTATGTGTATGTGTGTGTGTCTGTAAGAGAGAGAGAGAGAGAGAGAGACAGTGTGTGTGTGTGTGTGTGTGTGTGTGTGTGTGTGTGTGTGTATGTGTATGTGTGTGTGTCTGTGAGAGAGAGAGAGAGAGAGAGAGAGAGAGAGAGAAAGACAGAGACAGAGACAGAGAAAGAGAGAGACAGACAGACAGACAGAGACAGTGTGTGTGTGTGTGTGTGTGTGTGTGTGTGTGTGTGTGTGTGTTCTTACCTTATCTAATTGTATCTTTGCAGGAATGAGGAATATGTGTGTGTGTGTGTGTGTGTGTGTGTGTGTGTGTGTGTGTGTGTGTGTGTGTGTGTGTGTGTGTGTGAAGAGAATATCAGGAGAGGAAAGAAAAACCAATTAGACAGGAAAGAAAAACAATATTAAGTAAGAAAATCCATAGAGCCAATTACAGGTGTTCTTGACAATACCCCTAGAGAGCAAAGGTAAGCCCCACACCTGAGTTCTTCCGGAAATTAATTGATAAAGATGCAATAGGAATATCAACATTGCAAGACAGGTAAAAATGTCATTAGCAGGTGTGTTCGTTCTATCATGTTGCAAAGCTTCAGGTGTGGATGATTATAGCCTTTCACTTGGCGACCATCATCCACTCACTTGATGTAGTGCTGTCTACTTCTTCCTTAGCCTTTATCATTCTTTTTCTGTGCCTGTCCTCCTCTCTTCCTATTTCTTACCATCATCCATTCACTTGATGTAGTGCTACCTACTTCTTCCTTAGCCTTTATCATTCTTTTTCTGTGTCTGTCCTCCTCTCTTCCTATTTCTTACCACCATCCACTCACTTGATGTAGTGCTGCCTACTTCTTCCTTAGCCTTTATCATTCCTTTTCTGTGCCCACCCTCCTCTCTTCCTATTTCTTACCATCATCCACTCACTTGATGTAGTGCTGCCTACTTCTTCCTTAGCCTTTATCATTCTTATTCTGTGTCTGTCCTCCTCTCTTCCTATTTCTTACCATCATCCACTCACTTGATGTAGTGCTGCCTACTTCTTCCTTAGCCTTTATCATTCTTTTTCTGTGCCCGCCCTCCTCTCTTCCTATTTCTTACCATCATCCACTCACTTGTTGTAGTGCTGCCTACTTCTTCCTTAGCCTTTACCATTCTTTTTCTGTGCCTGTCCTCCTCTCTTCCTATTTCTCCCATCTTTCCTGTCACTTCTTATTGCTTTTCTTTCCTTTGCAGGTGGCTCTACATTGAGTGACAAGCCAAATGGTTTCCTGTAAGCCAAGAAACCATTTACAATGCTGGGTGGTAACCATATAAACAAACCATACGTGCTCCCTACGTGTCAACAAGTGGGTTGGTGGAGGGTTAGTGCCCCTCCCCGTAAAACAACTAACTCAAAGACAAACCGCCACCCCTTACAGGATTATGGCGTCTGGCAATAGATAGATAGATAGATAGATATAAAACAACTAACTCAAAGACAAACGGCCACCCCTTACAGGATTATGGCGTCTGGCAATAGATAGATAGATAGATATAAAACAACTACCTCAAAGACAAACGGCCACCCCTTACAGGATTATGGCGTCTGGCAATAGATAGATAGATAGACAGACAGATAGACAGACGGACAGACAGATAGATACAGGTAGATAGATAGACGGGACGGGTGTAACATTTATCCTTCTCTTCACAGGCAGGGGATTCTTGGCTGAAGTTAATCATTTATAGATAGAAAAAATAATCCCCGTATTGAAGGGATTAATACTGATATGTAAACAACTGTAGTCCTCTGATGGATAGGAAAGAAAATCCGTGGTAATCCGTGCAGAGAAAAATCCATGTTAATTTTCTAGATAGGGAAAAAATCAATATGAATCTGAATAGGGAAAAAATCCATAGTACTCTGTATGGTAAAAATAATCCCCTTGTTAAAATGGATTTATATTGATTCCTAGGCAACTGTAATCCTCTCGGCATAGGCCTAAAAAATATAAGCCTAACTACTCGTGCGTGTGTACCCCAGCATTCCTGACTTATTGACCTCTGACCTGACATATATACAGAATGGTGTTGACAAATGACCCATGAAAATATAATGCCACTCCTGCCCTCCACTGCCTCTCTCTCTCTCTCTCTCTCTCTCTCTCTCTCTCTCTCTCTCTCTCTCTCTCTCTCTCTCTCTCTCTCCTGTTGCTGTTCTTTCTAATCCATGTTTATTTTTAGATGACCCTCTTGTACTGTTCCAAATCTTATTATAAGGTACAAATTCGTTATTGGTAGCGGTAGTATTGGTAGTAGTGGTGGTGGTGGTGATGGTGGTGGTGGTAGTAGTAGTAGTAGTAGTAGTAGCAGTAGTAGTAGTAGTAGTAGTAGCAGTAGTAGTAGTAGTCGTAGTCATAGTAGTAGTAGTAGTAGAAACCATCTTCAGTTCTGTGTAGCCAGTAACATCAGAGAAATAAAGAATTCAGTCTCCAACCTGTCTCTCTCCCACCCAACATTCCTACTTGGATCACCTACTGTACATATAAAACTCAGTGACTAGCAAGGTAGGTGAAGGTAGAACTTATATTTCTACCTGTTTCCGACTCTCTAAGTAGACGAGGTAGATCAATGAGCTTGGTAGAGGCGTGGGTGAGGGTAGAGTGTGGCAGTGTGGTGGTGGCGGTTCTCAGGTTAAACACACTCCCTCACCTGCTCTGTTCTCCACGTCAAACACCCCAGGAGTAAGTCAAGGAAGGATGGTGATATTACACTGGCATTCTTACTTGTAGCTTGTCTAAATGCACGTATTGTATTGTAATTCATACGATATTTCTGTTATTATGCCTCCACTCACCTATAATGGAGGAGGCACTACTGGTCTGTCCGTGCGTGCGTGGGTCCGTGCGTCCATACATTTTGTGAGCTCAATATCTCCTGAACCCCTCGATGGATTTAGACCAAACTTTTCCCAGTGATGCAGTGTGTGGAGATGATGAAATGATGAGGCCGGCTAGGTCAAGGGGTCAATGGTCACGGTCAAATGGGGTCTACTTAGTTTATTCTTGTGAACACAGTAACTTCTGAACCCTTCGACGGATTTAGACCAAACTTTTGTCAGCGATACAATATGAAGGGACGATGAACTGATTAGGTCAGCTAGGTCAAGGGGTCAACGGTCAGGGTCATATAGGGTCGACTTAGTTTATCCTAGTGAGCACGATATCTCTTGAACCCCTCGACGGATTTAGATCAAACTTTTGTCAGTGATACAATATGAAGGGACGATGAAGTGATTAGGTCGGCTAGGTCAAGGGGTCAAAGGTCAGGGTGAAATGGGGTCGACTTAGTTTATCCTTGTGAGCGCAGTAACTTCCGAACCCCTTGACAGATTTAGACCAAACTTTTGTCAGTGATACAATATGAAGGGACAATGAAGTGATTAGGTCAGCTAGGTAAAGAGGTCAAAGGTCAGGGTCATATGGGGTCGACTTAGTTTATCCTTGTGAGCACGATATTTCTCGACCCCTCGACGGATTTAGACCAAACTTTTGTCAGTGATACAATATGAGGGGAAGATAAAGTGATTAGGTCAGCTAGGTCAAGAGGTCAAAGGTCAGGGTCATATGAGGTCAACTTAATTTATCCTTGTGGGTGCGATATCATCTGAACCCTTCGAGGGATTTAGTCCAAACTTTTGTCAGTGATACAATATGAAGGGATAATGAACTGATTAGGTTATCTAGACCAAGGGGTCAAAGGTCAGGGTCATATGGGGTTGACTTAGTTTATCCTTGTGAGCACAATATCTCTTGAACCCCTCGACGAATTTAGACCAAACTTTTGTCAGTGATACAATATGAAGGGACGATGAGGTGATTAGGTCTGCAAGGTCGTGGAGGTTGTATGACGAGACCAGGGGCAAGGCTTGGCAGAGACTTTCTGAACGACCCTTTGCGTTGACAGTTCGGGGCCCAAGTTCTCGGCGTTTGATTTCTTTTGGCATTTCTTTTAATTTCTGTTCCTTGGAAAAAAAAAACATAGATTCCTCCTTTTTGATGAGTGATTGGAGTACTTTTTGTTTCATTGTTATTTCTTGCAGTGCTTTACTTGTATGTGTGTGTGTGTGTGTGTGTGTGTGTGTGTATGTGTGTGTGTGTGTGTGTGTGTGTGTGTGTGTGTGTGTGTGTGTGTGTGTCTGTGTGTGTATTCTTACCTTACCTATTTGTATCTTTACAGGAATGAAGAATGTATGTGTGTGTGTGTGTGTGTGTGTGTGTGTGTGTGTGTGTGTGTGTGTGTGTGTGTGTGTGTGTGTGTGTGTGTGTGTGTGTGTGTGTGTGCGCTTACCTTACCCAATTGTACCTTTACAGGAATGAGGAATGTGTGTGTGTGTGTGTGTGTGTGTGTGTGTGTGTGTGTGTGTGTGTTTACCTTACCTAATTGTATCTTTATAGGAATGAGGAATGAGTGTGTGTGTGTGTGTGTGTGTGTGTGTGTGTGTGTGTGTGTGTGTGTGTGTGTGTGTGTGTGTGTGTGTGTGTGTGTGTGTTCTTACCTAATTGTTCTTACCTAATTGTATCTTTACAGGAATGAGTCAAGCTCGTACTGTCCCGTGTCTTAAACCATATTTATCGTACATTTCCTTAAATTTGTGAATTGTTTTGGCACACACTATTTCATTCGGTAGTGCATTCCATTGATCAATTGCTCTGTTTGGGAAACTGAATTTCCTTACGTCTTTATCACCTCTCTTCTTATGCAGTTTTTTGCAGTGTCCTCTTGCTGATGCTTCTCCATATGTTAAGTAATCATTTATGTCTATTTTCTCCTTCCCTGATATGCACTTATATAGCATTATCATGTCACCTCTTTTCCTTCTCTCCTGTAGTGTTGGTAGATTCTGTTTATTTAGTCTTTCTTTGTAGCTTAGGTCCCTTAAGCTTGGTATCCATCTTGTCGCGGCCCTTTGAACTTTTTCAATCTTGTCTATGTGTTTTTTCAGATGAGGACTCCAGACTACTGATGCATATTCCAGGGTTGGTCTAATGAATGATGTTATTATCCTTCTTAGCATGTCTTCATTTATGTATATGTGTGTGTGTGTGTGTGTGTGTGTGTGTGTGTGTGTGTGTGTGTGTTCTTACCTTACCTAATTGTATTTTTACAGGAATGAGGAATGTGTGTGTGTGTGTGTGTGTGTGTGTGTGTGTGTGTGTGTGTGTGTGTGTGTGTGTGTGTTTAGCTTACCTTTTTAATAATTTTCACAGTCTTTGAATACCCCAGAATGCTTCATACGGTCTTCTGAGCTCATTAACCGACAGAATAACACAACCGACAATAATACAATGACAATAACACAACCGACAATAACACAACCGACAATAACACAACTGACAATAACACAACCGACAATAATACAATGACAATAACACAACCTACAATAACACAACCGACAATAATACAATGACAATAACACAACCGACAATAATACAATGACAATAACACAACCGACAATAACACAACCGACAATAACACAACCGACAATAACACAACCGACAATAACACAACTGACAATAACACAACCGACAATAATACAATGACAATAACACAACCTACAATAACACAACCGACAATAATACAATGACAATAACACAACCGACAATAATACAATGACAATAACACAACCGACAATAACACAATGACAATAACACAACCGACAATAATACAATGACAATAACACAACCGACAATAACACAACTGACAATAACACAACCGACAATAACACAACCGACAATAATACAATGACAATAACACAACCGACAATAATACAATGACAATAACACAACCGACAATAACACAACTGACAATAACACAACCGACAATAATACAATGACAATAACACAACCTACAATAACACAACCGACAATAATACAATGACAATAACACAACCGACAATAATACAATGACAATAACACAACCGACAATAATACAATGACAATAACACAACCGACAATAACACAACCGACAATAACACAACCGACAATAACACAACCGACAATAATACAATGACAATAACACAACCGACAATAATACAATGACAATAACACAACCGACAATAACACAACCGACAATAACACAACCGACAATAACACAACCGACAATAACACAACCGACAATAATACAATGACAATAACACAACCCACAGAATAACACAACCTACAGAATAACACAACCTACAGAATAACACAACCCACAGAATAACACAACCCACAGAATAACACAACCTACAGAATAACACAACCCACAGCATAACACAACCTACAGAATAACACAACCCACAGAATAACACAACCCACAGAATAACACAACCCACAGAATAAAACAACCTACAGAATAACACAACCCACAGAATAACACAACCTACAGAATAACACAACCTACAGAATAACACAACCTACAGAATAACACAACCTACAAAATAACACAACCCACAGAATAACACAACCCACAGAATAACACAACCCACAGAATAACACAACCTACAGAATAACACAACCTACAGAATAACACAACCCACAGAATAACACAACCCACAGAATAACACAACCCACAGAATAACACAACCCACAGAATAACACAACCCACAGAATAACACAACCTACAGAATAACACAACCCACAGAATAACACAACCCACAGAATAACACAACCTACAGAATAACACAACCTACAGAATAACACAACCTACAGAATAACACAACCCACAGAATAACAACCCACAGAATAACACAACCTACAGAATAACACAACCTACAGAATAACACAACCCACAGAATAACACAACCCACAGAATAACACAACCCACAGAATAACACAACCCACAGAATAACACAACCCACAGAATAACACAACCCACAGAATAACACAACCCACAGAATAACACAACCTACAGAATAACACAACCCACAGAATAACACAACCCACAGAATAACACAACCTACAGAATAACACAACCCACAGAATAACACAACCCACAGAATAACACAACCCACAGAATAACACAACCCACAGAATAACACAACCCACAGAATAACACAACCCACAGAATAACACAACCTACAGAATAACACAACCCACAGAATAACACAACCTACAGAATAACACAACCTACAGAATAACACAACCCACAGAATAACACAACCCACAGAATAACACAAACTACAGAATAACACAACCTACAGAATAACACAACCTACAGAATAACACAACCTACAGAATAACACAACCTACAGAATAACACAACCTACAGAATAACACAACCCACAGAATAACACAACCCACAGAATAACAACCCACAGAATAACACAACCTACAGAATAACACAAGATGAATTGCTAACATCCTTTAACAGACCAGGGATAAAAACCCAGGAGTGCTCACTGTACCTGCCTCGCCCTCCAAATGGTAACACTAACTCTAGCATTTTCCATGCCTGTATTTTTTTTATCAGTGCCAATTCACCTTTTTTTTCTCTTTTTTTTTTTTTTTTTTTTTTTGTGGGTTCATGTACAGTCGCGGCCAAAAATCATCATCCACCCTCCTCTTCCCCTCTGCGTCCAGCCTCTTCCTCTGTACAAGCAAGTTCTAGCATTTTTGCCAGGAAGCTCCCTAACACCTACTCCTAAGCGATTTATTTTGCTTATTCTCAGTACTCTCGTCGGATAAGGAAGCTTCCTAATACCTATTCCTAAGCGATTTATAAGAGCCCAGTATTTTCGTCAGATAAGCTCTATAACACCTGTTCCTAAGCGATTTATTTTGCTTCCCAGTCTTCTCGTCGGGTAAGGAAGCTCCCTAACACCTGTTCCTAAGCGATTTATTTTGCTTATTCTCAGTACTCTCGTCAGGTAAGGAAGCTCCCTAACACCTGTTCTTAAGCGATTTATTTTGCTCATTCCCAGTGTTCTCGTCGGGTAAGGAAGCTCCCTAATACCTATTCCTAAGCGATTTATTTTGCTTATTGCCGGTATTCTTGTCGGGTAAGGAAGCTCCCTAACACTTGTTCCTAAGCGATTTATTTTGGTTATTCACAGTATTCTCGTCGGGTAAGGAAGCTCCCTAACACCTGTTCCAAAGCGATTTATTTTGCTTATTCTCAGTACTCTCGTCGGTAAGGAAACTTCCTAATACCTACTCCTAAGCGATTTATTTTACTTATTCCCAGTATTCTCGTCAGGTAAGGAAGCTCCCTAACACCTATTCCTAAGCGATTTATTTTGCTTCCCATCATTCTTGTTGGGTAAGAAAGCTCCCTAACACCTATTTTTAAGCGATTTATTTTGCTTATTACACTGTTCTATTTCGTGTTATATAAATCCTTCGTACATCGCCATACTCAGCACAAATCATGTAATAATGGATATTACTCTTTCATATCCAAAAATAAATCGCTTAGGAAGAGGTGCTAGGGTGCTTCCTTACCCAACGAGAATACGGGACACAGTGCAGTAGGAATGAGAGAGAGAGAGAGAGAGAGAGAGAGAGAGAGAGAAGTACCAGCGAGACAGTGATGTAGGAATGGGGATAAGGCAAAGGAGAGAGAGAGAGAGAGAGAGAGAGAGAGAGAGAGAGGTATAACACTCCTCCTCTCACCCTTCCTACCTCCATCAAATTAGTGGTTTTCCTTAACATTATTATTTTTAAGACTAATTTCACAGCTTAATCATCCAAGGTAACTATCTATTGCCAGACGCCTTAATCCCGTAAGGGGTGGCCACAAACAAATCGCCTCCATGTCGCCCTGTCCCCCGCCATTTCACTGCCCTGCTCCCAGCTCACACCCCCCTCTCTCATATACTCTTACCTCTCCACTCCATCCCTCCATCTCATCCTTGGCCTCCCCCTCCCTCTCTCCCCATCCACCCCCTCCACGTCACTCACAGACTCTCTCCTCGTTAGTCTCTCATATACCTCTCCTCTCCATCCCTTCATCTCATCCTTGGCCTCCCCTTCCCTTCCCCCCCTCCACCTCACTCACCAACACTCTCCTCGTCAGTCTCTCATATGCCTCTCCACTCCATCCCTCCATCTCATCCTTGGCCCCCCTTTCCCTCTCCACTCCATCCCTTCATCTCATCCTTGGCCTCCCCTTCCCTCTCCCCCCCTCCACCTCACTCACATACTCTCCTCGTTAGTCTCACTCTCCAAGTAAGTCCAAAGCATAATATTCAGGTAAGAGTGTCACATGATTCGTCCGTGATTCGGCCTAATCCTGTGATATATATTGATTTAGTTATTTTCCTGGAAGCATCACTCCCTGAATTACTACTCTGAGCTGTCTCGAATTCTGGAACCGATCGGGGCTTTGTTGGCTGTGGGCGCTCTAGTTCAGCACTTGTCTGCTCAGTTGAGGTGGCTAGGATTTATAAGTATTAATCTATATTATTATTAGTCTGTTATATTACGTAGCTCTGTCACACTCTTTCACAGTTGGTTATGTAATGGAGGGGGTCTAGAATATAGTAGTCGGTTAACCAGTTTAGCATTAATTATTTTCCAGTGGATGAAAAACATAGTTGGACTCTCCACCCATCGCAGGGATGAAAGCGACCAGTGCTGGCGATAGTTAGTCTTCTGCTAGCCCCAGAGAGAGAAGGTGTTGATTTCTCTCTAAGCTGGCTAGGAGAGTGGAGGTTATATAATAGTATATAATATTGTACTATCGTTTACCATATTATATACTGTAGTGTGCATTTAACAGGGGTTGGCTGTATTGGGTACAGTTGCTAACTACGGATCATTTTCAAGATTGTTTATTATTGTTCATTTATATATTTATTTTGCCTTCATAATTCATACCTTTTCTATTTTGGCTGTTTTGATTTATATGGCCTACCTTCCTACATCCACCTTGTTTGATGGCCCTGTGTTTAAGGACTGAATGGGTTGGCATTATTTACATTGGTTGCTGTACCCAATCATTTACATTATCATTTACTGGATCAGTGGGCAATGAATTACTGTGAGTGTAGTGCAGGGGTTTGAGACAGTGTGATTTCAATTAGGGTGTATCTTTCGTTGGTCCTCCTCTCGAGATTAGCTAGGCTGGTGTGATCCAACTTAGCTGTTGTTTCCACGTCTCAGTTGCCCAGAGTTGTGACCACAGTAATTACATTGTTCAGCTGTATTGTACTGCACGACGGGGTGGTATACTATATGGAGGAGGGGCGGTGGCCTCGGGTAGAGGTATATGTTATTGGGTGGTTATCCTCCAAATAGTCCCTACGCCCTGTCAACCTTGTGTTTTACTGATCCAATCAAGTTGGCTATAGGTTATTTCCAGCAGCTGGGGTTAGTAATACGTCCTGTGTCGGCTGGCTGCAGAACCGCGTGCGGTATTATTCGAGCATAACTTACCACAGGGCATTACAACTTAGTGGGCGGGATAAAGGTGGATTGGTAGGGTTGTTGCTGGTGCTGCAATAGAATCTGAAATATCTTGCATCTGCTTGGCCTTGGTGTAATCACCGACGTCACATCGGGAATCCCACCCCACGCTTTGTGCTCCCAGAGAACCTGGACCCAACAGATCTACCTCGAGGTAGTGCCTGTTCACAGTGTTGTCATATGGAGGTGTAGGCCAGGGTCCTGTCTCCTACAGGACAGCATTCGTGACAGTGGCTACCGTGCCAGGATGTTTCAGTTCTTGCAGCAACCGTAAGAGTTAAAAAGGTTATTTTGTACCCATCACACCGCTCGTGTTGTGTGAAAGTTGGCTTGTACGTTTCACAATGGCTGAGGTTCCACAATACCCACTTCACCTCTTGATTGAGCAGGATGTTCGGCAGTTTCTAGCCACACAGCCAGACTTGCAGCAGCTTGAACAGCGGTCTTCTGATGAGCTGAGGCTGATGTGCCCAATGTATAGGGGAGAGATTCATCGGGCTTGACAAGGGAGGCTTGTATAAATTTTCTCCGTGAGATGGTGCAACGCTCTGCAACTCCAACCAGTTGGCAGTCCACCCTCCAAGTTGTCAGTGGACCGAGGCCCTCCCAGGCCAGCCCAGTTGAACCAGTAGTCTGGAGAGTTTTGAAGGTAAAGGACCTGACACTCATTGTCCATTTATGCCTCCTGGTCAACTCACCATTAGTGCATCAGTTGCCCCTAATCCTTCTGTGAGTACAGTGCCACAGTCCAGTTATGCTGACATCCATGGGGAAGACAGGGGAGATAAGGGCTCGTCAGTGCACTTTGATATACCCCTCATCATTCCAACAACTCGTACTGAGGCTGTGTGTCCCACAATGTCTCGTGTGTACCACTCTACCTCATTTGTTCCGCTGGGTCCTATGACTGATGGGCAACTCCAACTTCAGCTGAAGAAGATGGAGCTGGAGGAAAGAGAGAGAGAGAGAGAGAGAGGCACTTTGCGAGAGAGACGTTAGCAGCAGAGTTGGAGAAAGAGAGAATTCAGACTGAGAGAGAGAGTAGTAGAATCCAGGCAGAAGGGGGGAGATTCCGTAGTCATGGGGGGGATGTACAGTACATAATCGTAAGGAGTATGCCGAGGTTACACTCACTAGGTCCCTCATGCTCGTTCCAGCCTTCGACGAGGTGAAGGTAACGGAATGGTTCTTTCACTTAGAAAAGAAGGCCCGAGAATATGGGTGGCCTAGGGAGTGATGGGTGGGCCTTGTGGCTAATGTCTTGAAAGGCAAGACACTGGAGATCTAAGATTCCATGAGTGTGGAGGAACTTGAAGATTATGACGAATTCAAGCAGCGCATTCTAGAAGCACATGAACTGAGACCTGAAGCATACCGACTCGTTGTTCAGGGGAGCCAAGAAACGCTTTAGTGATAACATGTTGAGTATGCCAACTATCTTCGAGGGACACTACATTAATGGCTTTCCAGTGAAAGGGTTGAAACATTTGAGAGCCTTAAGGAACTAATTCTGATGGAATATTTCATAAACAACACAGAGCGAGAAATCGGCATTAAAATTAGAAAGACGCCATTTTCCACGGTAGCAGAGGCAGCTGTTTGGGCTGTTGATTGGGTCCTGGCTATTCGGGGCACCGACAGGAGAGGTGGTATGTTTGTTTCGACCAAGGGCCAGTTGGAACAGGAAGCAGCCTTCAGTGATACCACTCAGACTCAGTCCAAGACAGGTATAGTTTTTTTTTTTTTTAATGTGACCGACTCTGGGCATAGGCTTCACAGCCTGCTTTCAAGGCCCAGTACTCCTCCTACGTACCATACACCTCTACATGTCACCACTTCGGCGCTAACACCCACCATCCATATTGAATACATGCTAGGGCTGTCTCATACAGGACTGGTGTATTGGTATTAGTGGGGATATTTTTATGACATGTCGGTGGGTCTTCTGGTAGATCAGTAAAGTCTGATATTTATGAAATGCAGATCCTTAAACTGTTCCCTGCCTCAGCGGGATTTGAACCCTGGTCCATTAGGACTGCAAGCCACCTCTCTACCGATTGAGCCACTGCCTATTGCCTAAAAATAACAGAAGGTCAACTTCTGGTGTCCCTAGGACAGTCACCTGCTATTTCTGCAAGGAGACAGGACATATAAAGCCAAACTGCCTGAAGTGGAAGGCTTCCCTGAAGGCCCACCCAGTATCATTTATGGTGGAGGCCAGTCAGGCAAAGGAGTCAGGCCCGGGGAGAGATGAGCATGTGAGGGGGACACCAGGCGAGTCGAGGGGTCTAGGTGATCCAGGACCTCTTGCTATAGTCTCCAATAACTCAGTCGGCTCAGTCTCCTCCCTGGAAGGGTCAGAGAAGAACTCAGACTGGTGCAGAGCCTTCATACACTCAGGGGCGGTGCAGATTGAAGGGAAGTCCTACCTTGTGACTGTGTTCCAGGACACTGGTGCAAAGCAGTCCATGTGTCAAAATGTCAATGGGGCTCCAGTGCATATGGGCGAATATGTATGTCGGGGTGAGAACACAGACGCCTGCTATGATTTGGTGCCTGTGACCCTCAAGTGTCCTGTAGTGTCAGCATCTGCTAAGGTTCCAGTGATGGATACCCTGCCAGTCGATGGTGATCCTGGGCACCAATCTGGCTGGGGAGCGGGTATTTCCCCCACCAGTGGTAGTGACAGAGAACGTTGTAGAAAGTGCCGATACTGGGGACCAGGCAGGAGATGAGGAGGAAGGGCTGTATCTGGTCTGTGCTGTCACACGATCCCTGGCTCATGGCACAACTGGAAGACAGTGATCATGGTCTGGATGATGTAGGGACTGACAGTTTGCAGAAAGGGTCCCCAATAACACCTCCAGTACCTGGACAAGGTGTATCAGTTGAGGGATGGGAGTTTGAGGTAACTGTCTCTAGGGACCAGGAGATGGCTGGTGATAGTCCTCTAACTGAGACTCCCATTCAATGTACACACTTCACCTCTGTTGAACTTGCAGAGCTGTGTGAGAAGCAACAGGAGGGTCCTTCATTAGCACCCCTCTTTGCAAAGATGAAAGAGCAGAGGAGTAAGGAAGAGGAACCAGAGACCTTTGTGATGAAGGGACAGGTTCTATATTGGCAGTGGACTCCCAGTGGACTGTCGAGCAGGATGAGGGGATGCGGCTTCAGCTGGTGGTGCCAAAGAAGTACCACCGTGCACTTATCCAACTCACTCATGAAGCACCCCTAGCAGGTCATATGGGAGTAAAGACCGGTTCACATGAGCAAAATCGCGGCCGCTTTTTGCTGGACTATGCTTCCCCGTAGAAATTCCAGCCGCTTTTTTCACTGGTATGGAGAGACCGACATGTCGGTCTTTTTTTTGCCGGAATCGGGAGAAAGACGCCGGGCCGATTTAAATGGAAGCACCGAACAAGGCAAAGCTCTGGGAACGAAGACGAATACGATATCTTGTTTACACTACAACCACAACTAATCTCACTTTAGCGTTCATTCCAGTTTGGGTGTATCTGATATGAGCATGAGTATAAAAGTATGATCATTTAAGTATGAGTTAAAGGTAATGAGTTATAGGTAAAGGAATCTTGTACATAATTTATGCTTAAGAAAATTTATGCATACAGCCCCTGAAGCCCCCGGAAAGCTGAGTGGCAGTAAAGGCCTATTCACAGGAGCGAAATTGCGGCCGTGAGGGTTCATCTTGAAGTTGGAAAAGTCCACGAGCTGCACACCTACTATGAGTACGGTGGTCCATCTTTGTAAACACTGTTGTCACGTTCCTGCCTCTACAGTCCCCGTACTTATGAACACCTTTCCGGGAGAAATGCCGAAAATCGGCATTTTCCCCCCGCAAATCGGCGAAAAAAACGGCCGCGATTCAGCTCGTGTGAACCGGCCTTAAGGAATACTGTGGATCGTTTACGATATAACTTCTAGTGACCTAAGATGAGGCCTGAAGTGGCCAGTTTCATTCAGCAGTGCCATGTTTGTCAAATAGTGGGGAAACTGAACCAGTCCACCCCAGTAGCTCCTCCTGTACCCATATCTGCAGTTGAGCCTTCCTTCACATGGGTCATTATTGATACGGTTGGTCCCCTACCGCCTACTTCCTTGGGAAACAAGTACCTACTAACTATAATGGATGCCACTACTCGTTATCCTGAGGCTATACCGGTCACTAGCACTCATGTTAAGTCTGTTATGAAACATCTGCAATTCTTTACTCGATTTGGTTTCCCCTGTGAGTTGCAGTCAGACCGCGGTGCCAATTTCACCTCCAGCTTATTCAATAAGACCTTGAAGGAATTGGGGTGGAGCAAATACTGCCAAGTGCCTACCATCCACAAACTTAAGGGGCATTGGAGCGACACCATCAGACTCTGAAGTCTATGCTGAAAACATTCTGTTATAAGCATGAAAGGGATTGGGACTTAGCTATCCGTTTTGTTATGTTTGCTATCCAGGAAGTGCCATCAGAGTCTCTGGGGTTCTTCCCAAATGATCTTGTTTGGTCACCGGGTCCAGGGCCCCTTGGATGTGGTTTATGAGGTGTGGAGTGGCCAGGTCGAGAGTCCTAAGCCTCTCCTTGATATTGTAAGCAAGACCTGAACCAGACTCCGTCAGGCACTCGAGTTAGCAAGAGAACATCTAGTTGCTGCTCAAGGAAAGATGAAAGCACAGTATGACAGGAAAAGTGAGAAACGAGAATTCAGAGTTGGAGATGAGGTGCTGGTTTTGTTACCGGTGCAGGGTCAGCCCCTTACAGCCCAGTTTAGCGGTCCTTACTGTGTCACCAATAAAGTAGGAGATGTAGATTACCTGGTGGAGACCCCTGACAGGAAGAAGTCACACCAACTCTGTCATGTTAATATGTTGAAGCCCTACTACCATCCAGTCGCCCCTGACGCGGGAGTGGTTGCTGATACCATCCAGTCCAAGGGTGAAGGAGGTGGTACTGGGTTTAATGAGCAGATTGTGAGTGGCTCTCCTCCGAACTTACAAGTGGACACCAGGTTGGTTGAGTCTCACCTTGCTGGTGGTAGTCCTGTCTCAGCTTCAGTGGCCCCTCAAGAACTTTCCCCAGTGCTTGCTGTAAGGATGCAGGAGGAGCAGTAGGAGTGTTATTGTGCAGCAATCCCAGCCAGTCTGTGGGAAGCAAATGGGTACATGGCCCTGAGAGAGTAATTATCACACCTATCCACAGGACAGCGTGATGAGCTTTGTGCCCGACTGGCAGAATAAGATGGTGTTTGGCGACTCCCTGGGGCCGACTGCACTGGCCATTCATGTTATTGATTTAGACGATAATAAACTGCTTAAATTACCACCCTACCAACTCAATCCACATAAACAACAGGCGCTTGAGACAGAGCTAGCATACATGTTGGATTGGGGTCTCATAAAAAGGGGGCTTAGTGAGTGGAGCAGTCCTGTCACTTTTCAGCCAAAGCCAGATGGGAAAATACGGTTCTGTTGGACTTTCGCAAAGTCAGTGTATTGACATGGACCAATTCCTACCCCCTTCCCCGAGTTGATGACTCTGTTGACACGATTAGCGTTGCCACCTTCATCACAAAAATTGAGCCTGTGAAGAGTTACTGGTAGGTACCTCTAACCAACAGAGCTAAACAGGTGGCTAGCTTTGTCATTTGTTGGGGTGTCTATCAGCCCCAGGTGATGCCCTATGGACTTAAGAATGCTCCAGCCACCTTCCAGCAGCTGACGGACAAGGTAATCGAGGATGTTCCAAACCGCACTGTCTACATGGACGATGTAATCATCTATGATACAACATGGGAGGAACATGTCAAGCACATTGAACATCTGGTCCGAAGATTAAGTGAGGCCAGCCTTCTTGTCAACCTGGCCAAGTGTGAGTTCGTTAGGGCTGAAGTGCAGTATTTGGGATATGTAGTGGGACATAGTCAGTTCGGTCCACCCTGGGTCAAATTGAGGCAATCAAAACTTTTAAGTGGCCACAGAACCGCAAAGCCTGACAACGATTTCTTGGCATGATTGGATACTACCGCCGCTTCATCCAGGATTACTCTTCTGTTCTGGCTCCTCTTACTGATCTACGTAAGGATCAATAGTTCAAATGGACAGAGGAGTCTGATCGGGCATTCTCAGATGTGAAGACCCTTCTCTGTCACCATCCACTTCTACATGCACCCAATTTTAATAGGCCGTTCCTTCTGGCAGTTGATGCCAGCGATGTAGGGGCTGGTGCAGTCTTGCTGCAGAGACATGATGAAATTGAGCACCCAGTTAGCTATTTCTCAAAAAAATTCAACCGTTCTCAGCGCAACTACTCCGTGGTGGAAAAGAAGTTGTTGGCCCTGATCCTGGCTCTGCAGCAGTATATTTGCCGCCCCACGGTTTCATTATCACAATCTACTCAGACCACCATCCTCTCTAGTTTTTGTCAAAATTTAAGAATAACAATCAGCGACTCACACGGTGGGGCCCGATGTGGCAGGAGTACAATTTGGACCTCCAGCACATCAAAGGAAAGGACAATGTACTCGCTGATTCCTTGTCCCGAGAGGGGATGGTGTCCTGAGAAATCTATGGTGACGGTTTCTTAGTTGTAAGTGTTTAAGAACATGTGCATGGGTTATTTATAGGGGTTTTGTAAATACATATTATTTTGATGCATATGCAGGTAATATTATATTACCTGGAGTACACTTGAAATAAATGTGGTGTAGTTTGTCCTTGGGTCTCATAAAAAAAAAAAAAAAATTGCTGTATGGTCTCAAAATCTTTTTTCTCCCCGCCCGGTGAGGGTGTCACATGATTCGTCCGTGATTCGGACTTATCCTGTGATTTATTTTAATTTAGTTATTTTCCTGGAAGTATTACTCTCTGAATTTCCACTCTGAGGTATCAATCTATATTACTGTCTAATTCTGTCACACTCTTTCACAGTTGGTTATGTAATGGAGGGGGTCTAGAATATAGTAGTCGGTTAACCAGTTTAGCATTAATTATTTGCCAGTGGATGAAAAACATAATTGGACACTCCACCCATCGCAGGGATGAAAGCGACCAGTGGCTGGCGATAGTTAGTCTCCTGCTAGCCCCAGAGAGAGAAGGTGTTGATTTCTCTCTAAGCTGGCTAGGAGAGTGGAGGTTATATTATAGTATATAATATTGTACTATCGTTTACCATATTATATACTGTAGTGTACATTTAACAGGGGTTGGCTGTAGTGGGTACAGTTGCTAACTACGGATCATTTTCAAGATTGTTTATTATTGTTCATTTATATATTTATTTTGCCTTCATAATTCATACCTTTTCTATTTTGGCTGTTTTGATTTATATGGCCTACCTTCCTACATCCACCTTGTTTGATGGCCCTGTGTTTAAGGACTGAATGGGTTGGCATTATTTACATTGGTTGCTGTACCCTATCATTTACATTATCATTTACTGGATCAGTGGGCAATGAATTACTGTGAGTGTAGTGAAGGGGTTTGAGACAGTGTGATTTCAATTAGGGTGTATCTTTCGTTGGTCCTCCACTCGAGATTAGCTCGGCTGGTGTGATCCAACTTAGCTGTTGTTTCCACGTCTCAGTTGCCCAGAGTTGTGACCACAGTAATTACATTGTTCAGCTGTATTGTACTGCACGACGGGGTGGTATACTATAAGGAGGAGGGGTGATGGCCTCGGGTAGAGGTATATGTTATAGGGTGGTTATCCTCCAACTAGTCCCTACGCCCTGTCAACCTTGTGTTCTACTGATCCGATCAAGTTGGCCATAGGTTATTTCCAGCAGCTGGGGTCAGTAATACATCCAGTGTCAGCTGGCTGCAGAACCGGGTACTGTATTATGCAAGCATAACTTACCACAGGGCATTGCAACTTGGTGAGGGGGATAAAGGTGGATTGGTAGGGTAGTAGTAGTAGTAGCTGTTGTTGTTGTTCCCTAGGCAATCTGGCCGAACAGCCCCGAGTCCCTTAGGAAGGCCATGGCTGAGACCGGGCTTTCCCACAGAGCTCTCAAAGAGTGTATGTTGTGTTGATGGCGTAGGTGATGGTGTGCAATGCAGTCTTGCATAATGTGCTTAATAGTATGGGGTGCTGTGTTGCATCCTGGACAGGCATCAGTGACGGAGTCATCCAGCCTCTTTTGGTAGCTTAAGAAGGGTGGATGGTGCCCACATCTCAGCCTGGCCATGTGGACGCTGTCCTCACGAGAGAGATAGGATTCAGAAGGGTGGATGTCAGGAGGCCGTGCATGCAGCTGTGTGTTGTCTTTAAGTGACAGAATGGAGCGGCGAGTGATCCAAATGTGGATATGCTTCTGGAAGTTGATCTGAGGTGGGCGAGGGTGGAGAGATGACAGTATTTGTGTAAGATATCGTGTGCTGGGTGTTGTTTTGATGTTCCTTGGTGTGGGTGGATGTGCTGCCATGTAATATAGTGGATGTTGTGGGTTTGTGGAGGCTGCAGCAAGAAACTGGGTGCCTCTCATGTCTAGGTGATCCTTGACTCTGAGGACTTTGGTTTCTTGATGTAGGTGGTCTGTGGGTGTAGTAGCTGTGCAACATGTGATTATTTTTAGGATCTTGTTCTGTATGGTCTGCAGAGTGTTGTAGTGTGTTTTGGTGAGGTTAGAAGCCCACGCAGGGCTTGCATAATTCATCACTGAACGTATGTATTGTTTGTATACTGTGGTGGTGGTTTCTTTGTTGTGTCCGAATGTTGTATGGGTAAGTGACCTCAAAGCATTGAGTCTTGGTGTTACTTCATTTTTAATGTTTGTGATGTGTTGTTTAAATGACACTGATGTATTGTATGTTACACCAAGGATTTCGGGTGTGTGTGTGTGGTAGGGGAGTGTTGTTTATGGTGAGGTGTGGGATGTGACTGTGTTCTGCTGTCCAGTTTGTGAGAAGGGTCACTGTAGATTTGGCTGGGGTTATTTCGAGCCTGTTTGTGGTGAACCGTTCATGTAGTGTGTTGAGGTAAGGTTGAATGATGTGTGCAGCTGTTTGCGTTTTGGTGTGTACATGTGTTATATCACCTGCATAGGAACTATGTGTATCTGTGGTGTGTGGGGTGTGGGTATGTCGTGCACGTATAGGTTAAAGAGTGTAAAGGACAAAACAGATCTTTGGGGGACGCCGTTTATGAAGTTTCTGATGTTAGAAGACTGACCGGCAAATGTTACGTGTGCACATCTGCCTGCTAAGTAGTTTGCCAGCCATCTTTTTGTGTTATTGTGCATGTTTGTGTTGAGTATTTTGTTTGTGAGGTTGTGGCGGGGGATGGCATCAAAAGCTTTGCTAATGTCTAGTGTGACTAGGAGTGTTCTGTGTGGTGGCCCAGTTAAATTCATGCCATTGAAAACTCTCTGTGTAAGGTCTGTAAGAAGGGTGTTTGTGGAGTGTAGTGGCCTAAAGCCATGTTGTGACTGGGTTGGGGAATGTGAGGTGTGACTAGTTGTAGTACCAGTCGTTCAGTGACTTTAGAGGGGGTGCAGAGGAGTGTGATGGGGCGGTGTGAGGAGGGTAACGTGGGGTCTTTGTTGGGATTAGGGATAGTGATGATATTGCCATGCTTCCAGATGTTGGGTATAATGTTGTGTGAGTAGCTGTAGTTTGATATGTTGGTGAGTGCTTGTATGCCTTGTGGTCCTAGGTGTTTAAGGTGAATGTTGCATATGTTGTCTGGTCCACAGGCAGATGAATGCTTAAGGTTGTTAATGATGTGCTTCGTCTGGTTGTAAGTGAAAGGTGCGTAGTCTGGGTCTGTGGGGAACTGTCTTTTACGTCGGATGATACGTCGGTCTTCCGGATGGGGGTTTAGATGGCTGATCTGTGAAAAGTGATTGATGAGAGTGTTTGCTTGTTGTTTGTTTGTCCGTTGTTGTGATGGCAGCGTGTGATTGTGTGGTGTTGCTGTTGGAAAGTGTGATGCTGTTTAGTGTTTTGTAGAGTTTGCTGATGTTTGTTTTGTGGTCAAGTGTTTGGAGGTAATTTTTCCAGTTTAGTGTTTGCTGTTCTGATATTTTATTGTTTATTTGAGTGTTGAGTTCTTGTATTTGTTGTACGGTGTCTTGTGTATGGGGTGTTGGGGAGTGTCGCAGTGTGTCCCGTTGTCTGATGAGGCCTTGAATTTCTGGTGTGAAGTTGGGGTTGTCTCTCTTTCTGTTGCCTCTAGGGATGTGTCTTTTGTCTGCGTTTTGTATAATTGTATTGAAAGTGTGCACAGCGGTGTCTCAATTGCCCAGAGTTGTGACCACAGTAATTACATTGCTCAGCTGTATTGTACTGCACGATGGGATGGTATTCTATAAGTAGGAGGGGCGGTGGCCTTGGGTAGAGGTATATGTTATAGGGTGGTTATCCTCCAAATAGTCCCTACGCCCTGTCAACCTTGTGTTTTACTGATCTGATCAAGTTGGCTATAGGTTATTTCCAGCAGCTGGGGTTAGTAATACGTCCAGTGTCAGCTGGCTGCAGAACCGGGTACAGTGTTGTTGCTGGTGCTGCAATAGAATCTGAAATATCTTGCATCTGCTTGGCCTTGGTGTAATCACCGACGTCACATCGGGAATCCCACCCCACGCTTTGTGCTCCCAGACAACCTGGACCAACAGATCTACCTCGAGGTAGTGCCTGTTCACAGTGTTGTCATTTGGAGGTGTAGGCCGGGGTCCTCTATCCTACAGGACTGCATTCGTGACAAGAGCAAGATCACTAAAGTTATTACCTTCATTAATCACCTCATTGTTGTCTAATTATACTATTATGCCTGAAGACAGACAACTTCCTCAAGAGAGTTATAAAAGCATCTGAGTTCTGGCTTCTCCTCCTCCTCCTCCTCCTCCTTTTTATCCTAATCCTCCTCTTCCTTCTCCTCCTCAACCTTCTTCTCCTCAACCTTCTTCTCTTCCTCCTCCTCAACCTTCTTCTCTTCCTCCTCCTCCTCCTTCTCCTCCTCCTCCTCCTCCTTCTCCTCCTCAACCTTCTTCTCTTCCTCCTCCTCCTCCTTCTCCTCCTCAACCTTCTTCTCTTCCTCCTCCTCTCCTTCTTCTCTTCCTCCTCCTCTCCTTCTCTTTCCTCTCCTCCTCCCCTTCTCTTTCCTCTCCTCCTCCCTCTCCTCCTCCCTCTCCTCCTCCCTCTCCTCCTCCCTCTCTTCTCCTCCTTTTCCTCCTCCTCCTCCTCCTCCTCCTTGTTCTTGCCCTTCTTCTCATTTTTGTACTTTACTGGTTGTCCTCCATCTATTTCGTTTCCTCATCTTTTAATTCCTCTTCATCTTTTTCACTTTCTCCCTCAGTGCTGGTGTGGTGGGGTGTGCTACTGCTGGCCTTATGTGGGGCATCTCAAGTCACTTCTCAGTATTTGGAAGTCTACCTCGAAGAAACACTGGCAAACTTCAACAAGACTGCCATCAGGGAGAACCGATGTAAGTAGTAGTAGCAGTAGTAGTAGTAGTAATAGTAGTAGTAGGAGTAGTAGTAGTAGTAGTAGTAGTATTGGTGGTGGTGGTGGTGGTGGTGGTAGTAGTAGTAGTAGCAGCAGCAGTAATAGTAGTCGGAATAGTAGTAGTAATAGCAGTAGTAATAGTAGTAGTAGTAGTAGTTTATTTTTATTACTATTATTACTATTATTATTATTACTATTATTATTATTATTATTATTATTATTATAAGTACAGTTGTATTACTATTAGTATCAGTAGTAATAGTAGTAGTAGTATAGTCACGGCGCACGACTCTGAGGTTGTCATTATCGTACCCTGGCAACCTACCATTCAAAAGTGCGTCCGATTTCGTATCATATTATACACGAATCATATTATTATGCACGAATATATTATACACGAATATTATTATACACGAATATATTATACACATTATTATACACGAATATATGATACACACGAACATATTATACACGAATATTATTATACACGAATATATTATACACGAATCACTTGCGTCTCATATTATACACGAATATATTATACACGAACATATTATACACGAATCATATTATGCACGAATATATTATACACGAATATTATTATACACGAACATATTATACACGAATCATATTATTATACACGAACATATTATACACGAATCACTTGCGTCTCATCTTATACACGAAATCAGACGCACTTTTGAATAGTAGGTTGCCAGGGCACGATAATAACAACCTCAGAGTCGTGCGCAGTTGACCCTTGTGCGGTGTGGTGCGGTGAGGATCTGTCCGTTCTCCCCTTTGGGGCTAAGATGCAAATGAATGTGTTTGAATGGATGAGTAAATGGGGAGTGTGTCGTCCTGTCTCGGCTACCTCCCTTTCCTTGGGGGAAGCAGCCTAGGTATATAGATAGACAGAGATAGTAGTAGTAGTAGTGGTAGTGAAGGTGCCTGGAATATATTTTACATACATAAATCACTGGAGAATGCTGTGATAAAGACTAACTTATTTGAGGCCTTTGTCTATCTGCAAAATGTGTACGGTAACGTAAACAAAGGAGGATTATGGAAGGTATTGCCTAAGGTGTAGATGGTAAGCTGGCGAGTGTCCTGAAGAGCTTTTAAAACGGCTGGGGTGTAGGTGTAAGGATGTGTGGGCTTCTGAGGGATGGGTGGAGTGATGGAAGTAGGAGTGGTATAAATATGAATCATTGATAGGGATATGGCGTTGGTAATGACTGAAGCCACGGCACGCGACTCTGAGGTTGTTATTATCGTGCCCTGGCAACCTACCATTCAAAAGTGCGTCCGATTTCCTGTATAATATGAGACGCATGTGATTCGTGTATAATATGTTCGTGTATAATAATATTCGTGTGATATATATTCATGTATAATATGATTCGTGTATACTATGTTCGTGTATAATAATATTCGTGTATAACATATTCGTGCATATGATTCGTGTATAATATGAGACGCGTGTGATTCGTGTATAATATGTCCGTGTATAATAATATTCGTGTATAATATGTTCGTGTGTATCATATATTCGTGTATAATAATATTCGTGTATAATATATTCGTTCCATAATAATATGATTCGTGTATAATGATACGAAATCAGACGCACTTTTGAATGATAGGTTGCCAGGGTACGATAATGACAACCTCAGAGTCGTGCGCCGCGACTATAGTGAAGGCTGAAGTATTTCTTTTTTATCCAGATGATGCAGTGCTGCTTGGAAATAATGGACAAAGCTTGGTTGACCTGTGCAAAGTTTTGTAAATGCCTGTGAGCGTCGTCCCTTGAGAGTATATGTAGATAAAATTGTGTTACTTGCCGTGAGAGAAGGTGACTCTTAGTGATAACAGGGCTTGGAGAAGGACTTGAGTTGGTGAAAGAGTTTGAGTGCCTGTTGCAGTGATATAAAAAGAGGAAACTATGCAAAAGAAATGGAAAGTAGAGTCGAGCAAGGAAGGAAAGTGGCTGGTGCTATGAAGGCCTTGATATGAGGCAGAGACCTGAGCGTGGCAGATTTGAGAGGCTTGCATGAAGGACGAGTGTGAGACTACGGTGTCGCATGAAAATGAAAAAGTCCAGAGTAAGAGCAGTGGACATGGGACTGCTGAGGAGTGTGTTTGGTGTGTGGTGAGTAGATTGGATATGGGATAATGTGATTCATGAAAGATGCAGAGTAGGGGAGTCTGTGGACATTAGAACTGAAGGGTGTGTGCTCGGATATGGGCATGTGGAGAGAGTGGGTGTGAACAGAGTGGTGAAAAGGGTGTATCTGAGTGACTTTGAAGGTGGTAGGAGACGCGGTAAGCCCAGACGAAAGTGGATAGATAAAGTACATCAGTGTGTGAGAAAAATATATATGGGAGATGACGAAGCAGCGAACAGACAAGCACTCAAATTGGCTTGATGTGCAGAGTGTATGACCAGGGTTTGGCGCCCCTTTTTAACTTGTCATCGGATTAACTCTATCAGAGAGGTGAATGGGGAGCTACATGCGGGGTAACTTTTGACCTATTAGATGAAACCAGGATTCCAGGGGCTTCAGTGATGAGTGAATAGGTGTTTTGTCCAATTCAATCCTTCTGCCCTACCCTGCACATAGCCAAACTAACCAAACATAGATATAACACTGCGATATTTTCATTTCTAACCTGGGCATTCATCGATTCTAAATTGGGCAGTCCTCAGTAACTCTCCTACACCTCTGTATCTAATTATCTATGTAGGCTAATTCAATATCTCACGAATTTCTAGTTGTTTATGCATCAAGCTCTGAACATCTGTTGTGTGTGGGAGGAGGATGGAAAGAGGTGACCTGACTTTGGTGTAAATCGCCTAAAGGTCAAAGTCACTGGCCAAAGTCAAGGTTTGGTCTGTGTTGCTGTGTGTTTTCTGACCACCTTCTCTACTGGTGGTTAGTCAAATTAAACACTTCGATTTTGGTCACACCGATCAAAGGATAACGTCTCGGGTCAATATCAAACTTCAGAGCGTGGAAAATATCTCATGAAAGTCGGGTTCAGCCTGGATTCATCTTCGTACTTTCAATGCTGATGGAGAGGGGAAGAAGTGACCTGATTTTGGTGAAGATCAACTAACGTTCAAGGTCACTGATAATGGTTTTGGGCCTTGTAATACAGAGAAGAAAAAGTAAAATGATAATATATGAAGTGAATACACCTTTTTTTTTTTTTTTTTAATGCAAGGAAGACGGAACCAAAGGCCAGGAGTCCGCAAACCATTCCTTCCAAGAAAAAAAATAAAAGCAGTACAAAAGAGCCAAATTCAAGATCCGCTCATTTCGAGATGCCTGGATACACTGCGTGTGAAAGACTGGAGATAAGAGGAAGTAGGAAATACAGACAGAGGGAGATAGTTCCAGAGCTTGAAGTGCAGTGTTGGTTTCTACTTAATATCCTCCCTTAAGCTTAGCCTTACTTAACCCCAGCCTAATTAAGGTAACTTCTCGTGTTCACCAGGTGGCTGCCGTAGGATGTGTGCAGTTATTGACACCTGTACGGCCGTGTCCATTTCCATCATCTCTCCAGGTAAGGTTAATGCTACACTGACACCTTCTATCACTCCTCCCACGTCTACCAGAGGACATAATATAAAATACAAAATTTCTAGTGTTCTGTTTCAGCTTGGATTTTGTGTTCTCGTTCTCTTCACCAACGCTCGCTTGAACGAACCCTCTAGCCTGTTAGACCTAGGATTTTTTTTTTCATGTGAGTTACAGATAAAAGCGGATTTAAACAGTGATTGCAACTTCAACTTTAGCATGAGAACCAAACCTTCACAGCCATCCCCATGTTCCACAAGGAGGACCCAGGTTAAATCTGGCAGGGCACCGTCTTCTGAGTAGGGGGCAGCTGCTTCCCACACTGTTTTCCACAAAGGTTAGGCCTAATGACTCCAGTGTTCAGTCCCTGCTCCTTACACTTGCTGCAGACACTGGAACCAATCCGTGGCCTCAGAACAGTTGCATTTGCCCTGTTTGCTCTCCACACATCACAAGTACAAGACTAACAAGTGGGTTTGTTTGATGTACACCCGCAAAAAAAATTATTCGGCGCTCTTACGGCACGTATAATTCTGAAACATGGATGAGGCATTGTGATATATCGGGCATCCTGTAAGTATAAGGGCAAATATTATCTCTAATTATTAGAACTCAAAATTGCAGAATGATTCACGTACTGGTTGATATATGTTTTGAGGCACCACACTTATAGACTCATGTGTGTCTCTGGAAGTTGCTCATTTTCACAACCATCGTACCCAAAGGTGCTGATATTTTTTTTGTTAGGATGTACTTCTTGCACATAATGGATCCACACCACACACAGTACACAAACAAAACCCGGGCACATCACAATACATGGGTATGAGAGGGGTGCAACACATCCACAAACACTCCTATCACACCAAACACAATTTCCCCCACTCCATCCAGCAACCACTCCTCACTCTCACAGCCACAAATCATTCCCTGCCCACAAGCACTACACTACACCACAGACCCACACCAAACGCACACCACCTCGAATATGCATAATTTATTCCAGTCTATGACCTTCACTCCAAAACACCAGAAACTGAAAAATACTCTTATCTCCTCGACCTCAACACACACATTGCACTCTTACAAGACTCAAAACTTACATGCACACAACACCCTCCAAGCATCTGACACTACACACACACGCGCGCAGGCAGAACTAATGAGCCATGGTGGAGACCTCATTACATACATTCATTCTCTGGAAGTACAAACTCTTCCAGAATGACATTACATAAGAAAGTGTTAAACCAGGTCACAAAGGAGAGCAGTTTTAACATTTACAATCTCCCTGAAACTTCCTATGCTGAATCAGTACAACAAACCATCAGGCTCACCCCCTTACAGAAACATACTGTACATTTTTCTTACTGCTGGGATACTGACGCTGAAAACACTGCCTGGAAAGAAGAATAAAAAAACTGCCGAGGTTTCCACATCGCATCCCGGCACAGCAACATGAACCTCCCAGTACACCCACCGGTACATCCCACACCAAGCACACTGCATCCCCTCCCCCCCAGATATCACAGTCTGCCACCACTAGTACTCACCATCAATGGCAAATGGACCCTAAGTTAACTGCAGATCATCTACCTGTCATCACTATAGGAACGAAACCAAAACAGTGACACATCACCTACCAAAGGTAGAAGAAGGCAGAACACACACACACACACACACACACACACACACACACACACACACACACACGCACGCACGCGCGCCCAGATACGCGCGCGCGCACTAAATAACATGTCCCACCAACATCATGTATAATACAAAGTTCAACATGATACTTAGAGCAGACAAACATTACATTCCAAGAGGCAACAGAAAACATTACTGTACAGTAATTACACCCGGGATTGTTCATTTCATAACACGAGTCACTCAAACGCAACACCCGTCTCCCATACACACAAGAGACAGAAAGGCTTTTGCAACAACACTCAGCCACCCCATATACCTCTCTTGGCTCTACAGAAGTCACTAACACCTTCAAGATACGACGGAGCTTTTGTGATTCATTCTGAAGTGATTTAAGTTCTTATATTTTCTTTTCTTTTACTGGAGACACTCGTGTATCATAAACAAAAGTCGTGCGTCTGGCAGCGCGCAGTTCCCTGGTTGGCAGAACATTGGCCAGTATTTGGAGGTTGATTAGTGTGAAGCGGAACTGAACACGGCTTTCTATGCTGTGCTGTTGAAGGATGGGTTAATAATCCTCCAGTGTGACCGGGAATTTATGTATTTAAAGGAAACACCTGGAAAATACACATTGGAAACACTGAAAACATATAAATCTTATAGATGGTTACAGGTACATTGTGAGTGGGCACGTGCCGACTCTTCGTATCATCCAGTTTGACCACATGTTCCCTGCTGCTTCTTAAAAGGAAAACTGGTCCCTTGACAAAGACTGTCTGGCGGTTATGAAGCCTGGGTGTGCCTGCATAAAAATAGTAATAATGATAATAATAATAATAATAATAATAATAATAATAATGATTTTACGGTTATTTCTGGCCAAATCAAAACAACACAACGTTATGACTGTCCTTGTGATTACCTGGCACTGTAATCCGTTTAACTTCATCCGCCAAAGATCCTTAACTTCTTTGAGCTAAGTTTATGGCCAGGTGTAGCCAGACTAGAGTATACAATTAGCTAGTAACCAAGGAGACGCACTCTAACCTCATCACCAAGGCACACTGAATTTCATGCAACCACGATTTAGCATTCAAGTTGAGGGAGTGGCCCAGTTTGCACATTTGAAAATAAACACACTATAGAAGGTCATTATCCTTAGCCTTATGATTGTGGTGTGTCCAAAAGCAAAACGGTACCAAGTGCTATAAACTGCCAAGCGATTTTCCCCATTAACAGAGTAACTTTATCACTCTTCATATACTCTATAGGCTCTGCATAGATTGCCATTCTTGGATGTATTACAGTAATGACACCAGAGTTACATGATCATTGTTAAAGGATTGGTTGGAATGGAAATGGTTTCAAATTACACACAGAACTAGTAATATCCGAGGCATTACTTCAGAATGGAGCAAAAATAAAGCAGTTTGTATTTGTAAGTGTTCCGTATTTCTAAGCACAACACAATGAGTCAATACAACAGGGCATAGGCTACACGAAGCTCTTGGAGTAAAATGCTGGCCGTCAAATGTTAACTTTAGATGCAAATATTAGACACCTTTAGACCTATTTAGAACAGGATTATTTTTTATGTAAAGAAGGAACCAAAGGCCAGAAGCCCGTAAGTTGTTCCCTCCAAGAAAAACAAAAACAAGATAACATAGAGCCAAATTCAAGATCTGTTTACTTCGAGATGCCTGAACACGCTGTTTGAAAGACTGGAGGTCACAGGCAGTAGGAAATACAGAGGGAGGCAGGCCAACTTCATCTAGACAGTAACTGTTAATTTCTATCAGTATGTTTCGTTCTACACACTAAATGATTTCTAGCATGCTGCACTAGCACCCAACTCAGGCCCTTTGTGTTACTCTTGAAGCAGCTATATTGAGGCTGGTGTGCTAACAGTTTATGGCTGCTCCCCCTTGTGTTGCATTTTCCCCTCTAACCATGATCAAGCATTTAGGGGTAGCCAAGCAGGAGAGTAAACTTGGCCCAGGCTATGTAAATAACCGAACCCAATGAGAAGTATTATCGGGAATCACTATGATCACTGGCTGGGTACGGTAGAAAACTCCTTCAGTGGCTAAAGACACTCAACATCATTATACAAGTGCTATTTCTCGGCTATTATTTATCATCACCAGAAATAGTGTTATATGCTAAGAGGATAGATGACTGCAAAATAGAGATGTATGTTTAATTTAGAATAAAAGTAATAAAGTGGAATATAGGGTGAAAATAACAGCTTCCCATGTCCATTTCCCTGGCCCCTGGCGAATGATAATGTATGGCAACTTAGCTGATATGGATTAAGACAAAATTGTTTCACTGACAACAAGCTAACTTAGCCTACAAACCAGTTGAGCAAAATGAGCCTCAGGTTAAATCACAATAAACACTGGTTGTCTCAGACTTACTGGATATGAAGTGACATCCACAGACTGTCATACTCAGAAGGTATCCAACTATCCATCCTTTGTGGTTGATCGCTCCAAGCCGCACTCTCCGCTGCTTCATGCCCTTCCTGCTGGCTATCCTATGACACGGTACAGCACCAGACTTATTAAGATGAGAGTGACCAGCCTCACTCATCCCTGAGTGGAATTACGTGAGCAATAAACCCCAACCACCCCTTGGATATAAACCTTCACCGGCTCAATCCGATTGGAGCCCCTTAATTACCTACTTAGCCACCAGGTGCCAAAATCTGGTTATATGGTTACCACCCAGCGTATTAAATAGTTTCCTGGTGTACAGGAAACCATTTGGCTTGTCTCTCAGTGTAGAGTCACCCACAGGCAGAAAGAAGAGGAAAGAATGAAGGAAAGAAAGACAGAAGAGGGAGTGTAAAGTCACCCATAGGCAGAAGGAAGAGGAAAGAATGAAGGAAAGAAAGAAGAGGGAGTGTAAAGTCACCCGTAGGCAGAAGGAAGAGGAAAGAATGAAAGAAAGACAGAAAAGGGAGAGTAGAAAGTCACCCGGAGGCAGTAGGAAGAGGAAAGAATGAAAGAAAGACAGAAGAGGGAATGTAAAGTCACCCACAGGCAGAAGAGAGAGGAAAGAATGAAGGAAAGAAAGACAGAAGAGGGAGTGTAAAGTCATCCATAGGCAGAAGGAAGAGGAAAGAATGAAGGAAAGAAAGACAGAAGAGGGAGTGTAAAGTCATCCATAGGCAGAAGGAAGAGGAAAGAATGAAGGAAAGAAAGACAGAAGAGGAAGAAAGGAAAGAAGGATGGAGGAGAGGAAAGGACAGACACCCGAGCAAAGGCATTACCGTATTCATTTGGTGTATGAATTTTATCCTCGGTGGCAGTTTTCTCAACACCTTTTCTTCAGTGATTCATTCTACATAATATAGCATGATATCCTGTTGTATGTTACTAATGTGGTGGTGGGGGGGATGACTTCAGGCGGTGGCACTGATGTAACCCTGCCGGATACACCATCGTTCTTTATCTCCCTCTCTGCCACCCAAAAGGAGGATGGTGGACTGCAGGGGAAGGGCAAACTCTGCCTGTGGTATACTGGGTTGACATTTAGATGAGACCAGGGCCTGACAATAACAGCACGATGACGCAATATGATGATGGTGATGGTGCTGGTGATGGTGATGGTGCTGATGATGGTGCTGATGATGGTGGTGATGGTGATGATGATGATAATGATGATGATGATGGTGATGGTGATGGTGATGATGATGATGGTGATGGTGATGGTGATGGTGGTGATGGTGATGGTGATGGTGATGGTGATGGTGATGGTGATGATGATGATGATGATGATGATGATAGTGATGATTACCTAACCTGAAACCAAAACCAACTATATCTAACCTAACCTAACCTAACCCAACCCAACCCAACATAACATAACCCAACCCAACCCAACATAACATAACCCAACCCAACCCAACCCAACATAACCTAACCCAACCCAACATAACCTAACCCAACCCAACCCAACCCAACCCAACCTAACCTAACCCAAACCAACCTAACCTAACCTAACCTAACCCAACCTAACCCAACCCAACTTAACCCAACCCAACTTAACCCAACCCAACTTAACCCAACCCAACCCAACTTAACCCAACCCAACCCAACATAACCCAACCCAACTTAACCCAACCCAACTTAACCCAACCCAACTTAACCCAACCCAACCCAACCCAACCTAACCCAACCCAACTTAACCCAACCCAACTTAACCCAACCCAACCCAACCTAACCCAACCCAACCTAACCCAACTTAACCTAACCCAACCTAACCTAACTTAAGCCAATCCAACCTAACCCAACCCAACCTAACCCAACCCAACCTAACCCAACCCAACCTAACCCAACCCAACCCAACCTAACCTAACCCAACCCAACCTAACCCAACCTAACCTAACCCAGCCTAACCCAACCCAGCCTAACCCAACCCAGCCTAACTCAGCTTAACCCAACCCAGCCTAACCTACCCTAACCCAATCCAACCCAGCCTAACCCACCCTACCCCAACCCAACCCAACCTAACCCAACCTAACCTAACCCAACCCAACCTAACCCAACCTAACCCAACCTAACCTAACCCAGCCTAACTCAGCTTAACCCAACCCAGCTTAACCCACCCTAACCCAACCCAACCCAGCCTAACCCACCCTAATCCAACCCAACCCAACCTAACCTAACCTAACCTAACCCAGCCCAGCCCAGCCCAACCCAACCTAACCTAACCTAACCTAACCTAACCCAGCCTAACCTAACCCAACCCAACCCAACCAGTCTTGTGTTTATCAGGTGTAGTTAACTGTTCCATAGCGCACCACAATGACCCAATTTCTCTGCTAACGAGGGACAACACCTCCATCACGCTTGTTAAGGAGGAATTTGCAACACCTGGTGAGTGGAGTGTGTGTGTGTGTGTGTGTGTGTGTGTGTGTGTGTGTGTGTCTAACTGTCCGTCTGTCTGTCTCTCTCTCTCATCCATACTTTAACCCGCCCAATCCCGACCACTTTTCCACCACTGACTCCCCCCAATCCCGGCCATTTTTGGATTTTTTTTTTTTTTTGGCTCAAACCTCCGCTTTTGGTGAGAAACATCGAAAATTCATAGAGAAATCGCTCATCTGAGGTTTAAAATACTCGATACAGGTAGCAGTACCTCCTTACCTTACTGGGTTTTCTAACAGGCTGGCACCAAAGAAAACGAGTTCTATGGGAGGATAACTATTTCACACCACTCATAAACGGTATTTATTTATTTACTTGGTACGAATTTATATGTAGTACAAGAGTATATTGGTTTTCAAACAGTAATATAGGCATTATAAGCATTGCTTCACACACTAACTCATCACCATATCTGACCTTTTTTTGCCACATTACCTGATCATCATTTCTAACTGTTTCTTCATCTAATGCTATGTAAAGTTTGTCCTCCACATTGTCATTGATTGGGGAATCACTCCGGCCCTGAATTTTGTACCGTGGCATGACATGGCTTTACTGGCCAGGTCACTGATAACAGGTGAATTGCTGAGAAAAGGGCATGCAGGGGGGGGGAGGAGGTCATGCTGGGTAAGGCATTGTCCCTGCCTGGCATCTTGTAGAGGAACGTGTCACGTGTATACGTACCAAAAATCACTCGTGAAAATTGAAAATTGTGCAAATTAGGGACCTTGCAATTGACTCGCGTTTATGTACGTCGATAGGATTGGCAGTGACAAAACATGTGGACGTTAAAGAACGTCGATGGGACACCGTGGGTTAAGCTTCGGAGACTCAGCAACACAATTTCCTTACTTGTTTATTGTGTGCTAATTGCACCTCAATATTCACCTGTATAATTGTGATGCAGAGTCATCATGAGAGCTATATAAGAGCCATAGAAAAAAAAAATGTTAAGATGTGATATGCAGAATAAATCACTGAGGTAGATGCGTTACACACACACACACACACACACACACACACACACACACACACACACACACACACACACACACACACACACACACATACACGCGCGCGCGCGCTTCACCACCTCCCTAGGGACCGTCAAAGGCCTTCTCGAAATCAATGGAGACTAAGTACAACTCCCCTTTGTTTCCTTATATATGTTTCCTGAAGCTGTCGAACAATGCATGTGGCATCAGTGGTGGTCCCCCTGCCTGGCATAAACCCAAACTGCATCTCATCAATATTCACTCTTTCTCTAATCATACCTTCTAAAACTCTCTCCATTACCTTCATTATCTGATCTAAAAGCTTTATGCCTCTATAATTTCCTCTTTCCAGGGCATCACCCTTCCCTTTATACACATTTACAATTACACTCTTCAGCCAATCATCTGGGACAACACACTCATAAATAATCCTATTTATCAGGTCAGTGACTAACCTCACCCCTATATCGCCTGAGGCCTTCAACATTTCGACAGTCAACCCAGACACACCTGCTGCCTTCCTCACCCTCATCCTGCCTATTGCCTCATTCACAGTAGCAGCATCAATCACAGGCCAAGGGCCAGACACTGGATCTGCTGGCTTCAAACCTTCCCTGTCCCAGTCAGACTCCTCTTTCAACAACTACAGGGTGTTCCAACACCTTAGCCCCCCCCTGCCCAGCTTAAATTAAAAAAGGTAGAAAGGAAACAAATATATGACAGAATAGCTGTATTAATTGCCAATACATGTGCACACTTGTAAGAATTTATATCAATATTTGGTGTGCCCACCGGCCGCCGCTCGAACTGCTTCCAATCGTGCCGGGTAAGATTCCAGGAGTGACACAAACAACTCGCGGTCGAACTCCATTTCTTCGAGGACATTGGCCACAGTAAGCAGGAGGTCTTCCCGGCGTTCTGGAGACGTTGTTCAACCCTGTCCTTAAGTATTGCTCCCAAATGTTCACAGGCGTTGAGGTCAGGCGATGCTCCGGGCCACTCATCATTTCCGAAAAAATCAACTTTGTTTGCCTTCAGAAGATTTTGCGTTGCCAGAGCACTCATGCACGGAGCTCGATCGTGCAGAAATGTGGTTTCCTTGATGCTAAGGACATTTTCTGAGCTTTTTAGGAATGGAATGACATGTTGAGTCAACACAATGTCTCGGAAGTATCTTCCATTCCATGATTGTCCTTGTTCTTTGACGACCCACATCAACCTTTTCGCCGTGAACATCAAAAAGATACCAACACATCGTTCAGATTTTGATCTCTCTCGAATCTTCAGTTCTTGCGGAATGTCATCAGTGTTAAGAGCCCAAATTCTGTCGTTCTGAAAGTTGGGACGACGAACCTCATAAATAAAAAATTCATCTGAAGGAGCCAAGAAAAGGAAATCATCTGTTGTCCACTCGCTCAAAACTCTCAAAACCACATGCGATCCTCCACATTTTTCTGCAACAGTTTTGGCGCTGGAACCTGATGAAAAGCCTTGGCACCAATGGAGTGAAGAAACCTGTGGATGCTTGCAAGACTCTTTTTCTTCCCTCGAATCCGTTCAATCTCCTTTTGAAGCTCGCGGATACTTTTTTCTCTCTAGCAAGCGACTCGGTGATGATTTCCTTGCTTTCCTGAGACAAGCTCTCTGCCACTTGAGCAGGCCGGCTGTCCATCTCGCAGTCAAATGGATCACGATTCCAATTACGTTTGACAAAGTCTTCAGATCTCTACAAGTATCTGGCAACCCAGGATCGGGATATGGTTCCTGCCGGCTGATCTTTGGCGATGCGAAAAGTGATGGCCATAATGCGGCATATCCACCTCAATTTCTCTGAATCATTCACCAAAGACATGTTTCACAAAATCTGTAATAAAAAGAGAAATAATTATTAGATTACCATAAAATTTGGTATTTGAATAAGCAATTAAATGTACTTTCCTACTGTATTAGTGATTTTAGTTAGTGACGACCCAGTTATGCTGCGCACGGGGGGGGCTAAGGTGTTGGAACACCCTGTAGTTGTAATGCTGTCTCCATACGTCCTTAATATCCTCACTGTTCACCACTACCTTTCCTTCATCATGCTTCACACACTGCTCACCTATGATATCCCTGTTTTCCCTCTTTATCGGATTTGTCACCTTAAATATCATATTCTTCCTTTCAGCAGTATTTAGGTTATCCAGCAACAATCTCCAAGACTCAGCTTTTGCCCTGTATACCTCTTTTCTAGCCCTATGCTTGGCAGCCTAGTATTCTTCTTTGTTACCACCCCTTTTCCATTTCCGGAAAAGTCTTCTTTTCTCTTTAACTGCAGCTCCTACACCCTCATCCCACCACCAGGTTACCTTGTCCGTCCACATAATGCATCAGTAACATTCAAGAGACTCTTCTTGAGAGCTCTGTGCTGTTCATATACACTTTTGCCAACAGCTCCTTGTTCAGCCACCAACTACTCCATTCACTATAGAAGGCATCCCGTACTGCTTGGTTTTTCAACTTCCATATTTTCCTCCTGAGTCCATAGGTCCTCTTCCTCACCATCAGCTCCTTAAGCATCATGCCACTCATCAGTATTTTGTGTTGCTGGCACACTTTGTTCCCAATAAGTTTAACATCCCTCACCAATGTCCTATCAGCCTTCCTGACCAGGAAATAGTCAATCAGGCTACTATTTCCCCCAGACTCATATGTAATCAGCCTCCTCACTCGTTTCCTAAAATGTGTGTTGCACACAATCGTGTTCATTGCCTTCTCAAATTCGAGTATCCTTTCCCCCTCCACACTCGTCATAACATAAGCATGTCCCCCATGTACCCGTCCCCTTCATATCCTTGAGCTGCTTCACCCACATGACCATTTAAAGCCCCACCTGAAGCCACAGTCTCATCAACCCCCACACCACCAACCACACGTATCAAGTCATCCCAGAATTTATCTTTTTCTACATCATCCAAGGCAGCCTGTGGAGCATATGCAGATATAACTGAAATCGTTTGTTTACTAAACATATTTTCACTGTTATATTTCACTTTCATTACATACGTGACACATTCCACCCATTTCTCCTCAACCAGCACATCCACACCATCATATTCATCCGCACTTCCCTGCCAAAATAATAATAATGATGATAATAATAATAATAATAATAATAATGTAGTTGTAGTAGTAGCAGCAGTAGCAGCAGTAGTAGAAGTAATAATAATAATAATAATAATAATAATAATAATAATAATGATGATGATGATGATGATGATAATGATAAAAATAATAATAATAATAATAATAATAATAATAATAATAATAATAATAAATGATGATGATGATGATGATAATAGTAATAATAATAATAATAATAATAATAATAATAATAATAATGCCTCCCTGTCCCAATGCCAGTGTCCGTCCATCACCCCAACACCTTCATCACACCTGACTTCAACGGCAGGTGGGGTGACTGGGGTGAAGAGGTGTACTGCCCTGATGGATCCTACGTGTACGCTTTTAGACTCAAGGTAAGAGAGAAAGAGAGAGAGAGAGAGAGAGCAACGAAATGATGTGGCCTTAATATTACTGAGAGACAGACTTATTGATGAGAGAGAGAGAGAGAGAGAGAGAGAGAGAGAGAGAGAGAGAGAGAGAGAGAGAGAGAGAGAGAGGAAGGGAGAGAGAATCACTGATAAGAGATAAAATGCTCCTAGTCATGTTTAACTTTTATCGGCCTTTCAATCATCATGTTTTCACCACTTCAGGTTGATATGAACATCGGTGCAGCTTACGACAAGACTGGACTGAATGGTGTGCGACTGTTCTGCCATTCAGCCTCCACTACGCAGCACACTGGCTCCATAACATCCACTGTGCAGGACTTTGGGGACTGGCAAGGTGGGTTCATTTGGGTTTCATGTTTATAAATTGACTGGAGGTTTGTAGCACTGGTGGCTTTATTTGTAGCACTGTGGCAGCTTTAATTGTAACACTGTGGCAACTTAATTTGTAGCACTGTGGCAGCTTAATTTGTAGCACTGTGGCTGCTTTATTTGTAGCACTGTGGCAGCGGTGTTTGTAGCACTGTGGCAGCGGTGTTTGTAGCACTGTGGCAGCGGTGTTTGTAGCACTGTGGCAGCGGTGTTTGTAGCACTGTGGCAGCGGTGTTTGTAGCACTGTGGCAGCGGTGTTTGTAGCACTGTGGCAGCGGTGTTTGTAGCACTGTGGCAGCGGTGTTTGTAGCACTGTGACAGCGGTGTTTGTAGCACTGTGGCAGCGGTGTTTGTAGCACTGTGGCAGCGGTGTTTGTAGCACTGTGGCGGCGGTGTTTGTAGCACTGTGGCAGCGGTGTTTGTAGCACTGTGGCAGCGGTGTTTGTAGCACTGTGGCAGCGGTGTTTGTAGCACTGTGGCAGCGGTGTTTGTAGCACTGTGGCAGCGGTGTTTGTAGCACTGTGACAGCGGTGTTTGTAGCACTGTGGCAGCGGTGTTTGTAGCACTGTGGCAGCGGTGTTTGTAGCACTGTGGCGGCGGTGTTTGTAGCATAGTAAAAAGGTCTCAAAATATTGTTCCTATTAATTGTTTAAGTGAAAAGAATAACTATCTCTTCCCACAACTTCTTCCCCCTGTACTGATGTGTGTCATTACTTTTGTGGCCAATTGTACAGAGGGTTAAAAATGCAGAAACTGATATATGGAAAGACCCTCAAGTTTTAAATAAATATACAGCTTGATATAAAAGTTTTGCTCTCATTATATCAGTGAAAGAAATAATAATCTTTTCTCAGACCTTCTTTGCCTTGTACTGATGTGGGTGATTACTTTCGTGGCCAACTGTACAGCGGGTCAAAAAGCAGAAAATGAGTACCGGGTATATAGAAAGACCTCAAACTTTTGCTCTCTTACAAATGAACTCAAAATAATAATCATCTCTTCTCTCACCTTCTTTCCTTTGTACTGATGCGAGTGATTATTTTCGTACTGATGTGGGTGTTTATTTTTGTGGTCAATTGTACAGAGGGTCAGATATGCAGCAGCGGGTACGTGACGGGGTTTCGACTGCGGCATCACCCCTTTCAGGACACAGAAGACGATGCTGAGGCCACTGACATGGACGTGGAATGCCAGGGCGTGGACAAACTGCAGGGTGGAGGGCTGGACTTGGGAGACTGGGGTGGATGGGAGCACTGTCCTTACGGTAACCATGTATTTCCGTGTATTTCCTTTTGTCAGCAGGGTAGCGAGCAGTGTCAGCAGGTGTAGCGTGAACAGGACAGTGTAGTAATCAGCAGGGTAGCGTAGTAATCAGCAGGGCAGTGTAGTAATCAGCAGGTGTAGTGTAGCAGTCAGCAGGGTAGTGTCAGTGGGTCCGGCAGTGTGGTACTCAAACCAGAACAGAGAGGTACGGTGATCATGTATTTCCTTTCGTCAATAGGGTAATGTAGCAGTGTCAGCAGGACAGTGTAGTAATCAGCGGGACAGTGTGGTAGTCAGCAGGGTAGTGTAGTAGTCAGCAGGGTACTGTAGTAGTCAGCAGGGTAGTGTCAGCAGGTTATACAGTGTGTGGAATTGAAACCAGAACTAAGAGGTATTAAAGTTTATTTAAGCTTATAGGATGTAAGTTTATTCGATTTTCTTTTTTCATCTCTCTCTCTCTCTCTCTCTCTCTCTCTCTCTCTCTCTCTCTCTCTCTCTCTCTCTCTCTCTCTCTCTCTCTGGCACTACGTTTTTTTCATTGTCTTCATTGGTGTCTTTGAGTATTTTTGTTTTTACCATGGTACGTGGCTGACGACAGGGTTCATCTATTGTACCTTGCAACTGATGTGATAGAAAACGTTAGGAGAAACACACTGAGGTGGTTTGGCCATGTAGAGAGGATGGAGAGCGAGAGACTAACAAGGAGAGTGTATGCGAGTGAGACGGAAGGGGAGAGAGGGAGGGGGAGCCGAGGATGAGGTGGAGGGATGGAGTGGAGAGGTATATGAGAGACGGGTGTGTGAGCTGGGAGCAGGGCAGTGAAATGGCGTTGGATTGGACGACATGGAGGCAATTTGTTTGTGGCCACCCCTTACGGGATTAAGGCATTTGACAATAGATGGACAGATAGATAGCAATGGAGTATGTGGGACTAGGTTAGACTGGGGTATGTTAGTTAGATTAGATTTTCTTTTCAGTTACGCTACAACCATTTATTTAGATACAGTCAAACGGGTATATTTTCAACAAGGCTAGACTAAGTGAAAGTAGACTGTGTTAGGTTAGACTAGGGTATGTTAGGGTAAACTATGTTAGGTTAGGGTAGGGTAGGCTATGTTACGTTAGGGTAGGGTAGGCTGTGTTAAGTTAGGGTAGGGTAGGCTATGTTACGTTAGGGTAGGGTAGGCTGTGTTACGTTAAGGTAGGGTAGACTATGTTAGCTTTGGTTAAGTTAGTTTAGGTTAGGTTATAATAGATTCTGTTTTCTTCTCAACAAGGTGGAGTCAAAGGCTTTTTGTCTCATTAACTCTCCTCCTCGTACTGGCTCCCTTCAACCTCTGTCTCTTCGCCGCACTGTTGCATCTTTATCTCTTTTCTGTCGCTACTTTAATGGTCACTGCTCCTCTGAACTGTCTGCTTGCATTCCTCCACCTCTGCGACGGGCGCGTAGCACCCGTCTAGCAACAAACTCTCATCCATTTTCTGTCCAACTCTCTAATGCAAGGGTTATCCGTTACTCCCAGCCCTTCATTTATGCAACAGGTAAACTCTGGAACTGTCTCCCTCTGTCTGTATTTCCTACTTCATATAATCTCCAGTCTTTCAAACGCAGTGTGTCCAGGCATCTCGAAATGAACGGATCTCGAATTTGGCTCTCTCTTGTATTGTTTTTTTTTTAATTTTCTTGGAGGGAACGGTTTGCGGGCTTCTGGCCTTTGATTCCTTCTTCCTAGCCTTAAAAAAAAAAAGGTAGGCTATGTTACGTTAGGGTAGGGTAGGTATGTTACGTTAGGGTAGGGTAGGTATGTTACGTTAGGGTAGGGTAGGCCGTTACGTTAGGGTAGGGTAGGCCGTTACGTTAGGGTAGGGTAGGCTATGTTACGTTAGGGTAGGTTATGTTACGTTAGGGTAGGGTAGGCTATGTTACGTTAGGGTAGGGTAGGCCGTTACGTTAGGGTAGGGTAGGCCGTTACGTTAGGGTAGGCTATGTTACGTTAGGGTAGGCTATGTTACGTTAGGGTAGGGTAGGCCGTTACGTTAGGGTAGGCTATGTTACGTTAGGGTAGGCTATGTTACGTTAGGCTAGGGTAGGCTATGTTACGTTAGGGTAGGGTAGGCTATGTTACGTTAGGGTAGGGTAGGCTATGTTACGTTAGGGTAGGGTAGGCTATGTTACGTTAGGGTAGGGTAGGCTATGTTACGTTAGGGTAGGGTAGGCTATGTTACGTTAGGGTAGGCTATGTTACGTTAGGGTAGGCTATGTTACGTTAGGGTAGGCTATGTTAGGAATGGTTAAGCTGGGTTAGGTTAGGTTAGATTCTGTTTTCAATCATGCTAAACACACCAGGCTTTAAATCTCACCAGTATCTATATTCGACAGGGTACGTGGTGTGTGGAATTCAGACGAAGGTGGAGGCCATTCAAGGTGGTAGTGATGATACAGCCGTCAATGGGGTCAAACTGGCCTGCTGCTACTACTACCTCACACGTAAGTCACCTGGCCTGGGAACGTGGTGTTGATGTGGTCCTTGGATAGCACTTCATCGTTACTAGTTTTTGTGATTTTGATTTGTAAATGGTCTTGTATGTTGCCCAAAAGGTAATAAAGTAAGAGAACAGTAAAGCGAAACGATGGTAGTGATGGTGGTAGTAGTAGTAGTAGTAGTAGTAGTAGTAGTAATAGTGTAGTAGTAATAGTAGTAGTAGCAGTAGTAGTAGTAGTAGTAGCTCAATCGGTAGAATGGTGGCCTGCAGTCCTACCAAACCCAGGTTCAAATCCCGGCTGGGTCAGGGAACAGTTTTTGGATTTGAATTTCATTTAAAAAAAAAAAAAAGCAGACTTTACTTATCTACCAGAAGACCCGCCGACATGTCGTAAAAATACCCCCGCTAATACCAATACACCAGTCCTGTATGAGACAGCCCTAGCATGTATTCAGTATGGACGGTGGGTGTTAGTGCCATAAAAATACCCCCGCTAATACCAGTACACCAATCCTGTATGAGACGGCCCTAGCATGTATTCAATATGGACGGTGGGTGTTAGTGCCATAAAAATACCCCCGCTAATACCAATACACCAGTCCTGTATGAGACAGCCCTAGCATGTATTCAATATGGACAGTGGGTGTTAGCGCCGAAGTGGTGACATGTGGAGGTGTATGGTATGTAGGAGGACTGCTGGGCCTTAGGAGCAGGTTGTGAAGCCTATGCCCAGAGTCGAAAAAAAAAAAATTGTTGGAGGAGGAGGAATAGTAGTAGTAGTGGTAGTAATAGTAGGAGGAGGGGTTTTAGTAGTAGTAGTGGTCGTATAGGTAGTAGTAGTAGTAATACCAGCAATAGCAGCAGCTTGTGCAATCCCTGCTAGGAACCTGGTGGAGTGTTATTTAAGAAAGTAATATATTTAGTAGGCTACAAGTCTTACGTAAAATTCTCTCTCGACACAGGAGGGGCTGGACCGTCAACAAGATGAGAAAACAACCTATACATGTACACAATAGGAAAAAAGAAAGTCAAAGAAGGGCACATCCATAAATGATATTGAAAAGTACACAAAATATCCCCCAAAAAAAAATTTAAACACAAGAAAAAGTACACATCCATACATGATTTTAAAACGTACACGAAAAAGTCTCCCCCCCCCCACAAAAAATAATAACAAGTAAGAAATGGTACACGTCCATAAATGATTTTGACAAGTACACAAAAAAGTCACCCCCCCAAATTTATAAACAAGATAAAGTTCACATCCATATATGATTTTAAAATGTACATAAGAGAAGTACAGATCCATGAATGATTTTGGAAAGTACACGAAGTCCCCCCCCCCCATTTCAAAACGAGAAAAGGTACACATTCATCTATTATTTTAAAATGTACATAAGTAAGAGATGTACAGATCCTTAAGTTATTTTGGAAAGTACACAAAAGTCCCCCCCAAAATTTAAAAACAATATAAGGTACACATCCATATATGATTTTAAAATATACAGAAGAGAAGTACAGATCCATAAATGATTTTGGAAAGTACACGAAAAAATCCCCTCAAAGGAAAAAGAAAGTATAGAGCCATATATATTTTCAGTTGTCCCTTCCTTGTTTTAGAAAATTAGATAAAGTTCTGGGTATCTATCTATCTGTAGTCCGACGCTCTAATCCCGCAAAGGGTGGCCACAGACAAAACGCCTCCACGTCGCCCTGTCACCAACCATTTGACTGCCCCTCCCCCCAACTCACTCCCCCCTCCCTCATGAAGCTGAGTCACTGAACTGAAGAGAAAATAATATGAAATGATGGGAAATAATAGGAAATAAGACATAGATGTAAAGGACTTGATGTATTCGTCCTCTTTGTTTTGGATTAAGTGGAATAGGTGAATTGAAGAGGAAATAATAGGAAATGATGGGAAATAATAGGATTTAAAAGGATGTAATAGGAAATAGAATATAACAGGAAATAGGATAAAAATTGAAAAAATGGGAAATAATAGGAAATAGGGTGAAATAGGAAATGATAAGACATAATAGGAAACAGGATATTATAGGAAATAATAGGATACAATAGGAAATAATAGGATATAATAGGACACAATAGAAAATTTCAACCCACAGCTGTTAGGAAAGAGGATCTAATAAGAAATAATAGGATACAGAAATTTTATAAGATATAATAGGAAATGATCTGGTGTATGGATTATAATAGGACAAAATTTGTTTTTCCTTCCTCCGTTATGTTATTTATAAAAAAAAAAAAATAGAATATAACAGGAAATAGGATAAAAATGGAAAAAATGGGAAATAATAGGAAATAGGGTGAAATAGGAAATGATAAGACATAATAGGAAACAGGATATAATAGGATACAATAGGAAATAATAGGAAATAATAGGATATAATAGGACACAATAGGAAATAGGATGTAATAGGAAATAATAGGAAATAATAGGAAAGAGGATCTAATAAGAAATAATAGGATACAATAGGAAATAATAGGAAAAAATAGGAAATAATAGGGTATAATAGGAAATAATAGGGTACAATAGGAAATAATAGGGTATAATAGGAAATAATAGGAAATAATAGGAAATAATAGGGTATAATAGGAAATAATAGGGTATAATAGGAAATAACAGGAAATAATGGAAAATACTAGGAAATAATAGGAAATAACAGGAAATAATAGGAAATAGCAGGAAATAATAGGAAATAATACACAGCCCTAAATGACGTAACACAGTCGTCGTCTTTGTCTCAGATCAAGCCGAGTCGTCCAACCTTGAAATCTCTTCCTCCAACGGTGGCACCCTGGGCACCTGGGGACACCTGGACACCTGCCCACCTGGTGCCTATGCCTATGGGTTCCAGCTCAAGGTAGGACACATAATAGACACCTTTTTAAGTGGAGTTGGCAGCTGGTTAAGTGGAGTTAGCTAGTTAAGTGGAGTTAGCATCCTTCAACCTCCCCAGAACCATCCCTCGTCCCCTAAAATCATCCTTCTACCCCGCAGAATCATCCTTTTACCCCCTGAAATCATCCCTCCTTAAAATCATCCCTCGTCCCCTAAAATCATCCCTTGTCCCCTCAAATCATCCCTCCTCTCCTAAAATCATCCTTCCTCTCCTAAAATCATCCCTCCTCTCCTAAAATCATCCCTCCTCTCCTAAAATCATCCCTCGTCCCCCAGAATCATCGTTCTAAATCCCAAAATCATCCTGCTACCCCCAAAATCATCCCGCTACCCCCAAAATCATCCTGCTACCCCCAAAATCATCCCTCGTCCCGCAAAATCATCCCTCGTCCCGCAAAATCATCCCTCGTCCCACAAAATCATCCCTCGTCCCCCAAAATCATTCCTCAACCACCCAGAACCATCCCTCGTCCCCTAAAATCGTCCCTCGTCCCCTAAAATCATCCCTCGTCCCCCAAAATCATCCCTCGTCCCCCAAAATCATCCCTCGTCCCCCAAAATCATCCCTCGTCCCCCAAAATCATCCCTCGTCCCCTAAAATCATCCCTCGTCCCCTAAAATCATCCCTTGTCCCCTAAAATCATCCCTCAACCCCCCAAAATCATCCATACTCATAAAATCATCCGGTGACCCCCAAGGGAGAAGTAGCGTCTCTGTTTCAAAATCTCGTTTCTTGAAGATTGGAAAAAAAGCTAATGGTGCCTGCCTGCCCCAGTGGTTTGTTTAGTTGTGAGGCATAAATGAAAGTATTATTTGTATAATAATAATGACAAATGATAATAATAATAATAATAATAATAATAATAATAATAATAAAAATAATAATAATGATAATAATAATAAAAATAATAATAATGATAATAATAATAAAAATAATAATAATGATAATAATAATGATAATAATGATAATAATAATAATAATAATAATAATAATAATGATAATAATAATAATAATAATAATAATAATAATAATAATAATATTATTATTATTATTATTATTATTATTATTAAAAGTTTTCACATCCCTTTGATAAATTTTTTTTTTTTGTCAGTATTATTATCATTACTATATTATTTTTTTTTTTCAAATTGCTCTATTTTAAAGGCTATTTGGCCTAGGGCCTTCAAATTTGGTCAACTTATTCCTACAGCTGTCCGCTTCTTTTGGCCAAATATGATGGCAATCCGTGAACCGGATCTCCAGATATTACCCACAACACGGGAAAGTGAGCCAGCCATGTTGACTCAAGAACCGCTTAAACTAGCAAGCTGAAATATGACTTAAATACAGCTTCAAGGTGGACTCAATGTGGAAAAGAGTAGGGTTTCAATCGGCCGCTTATGCTGGCAAGCTGAAAGTTTAATACAATATAACCTGAAGGTGGATGCAATAGGGAAGGGAGTATGGTTCCAATCAGTTGATTATTCTCTGAGATCGCCTGGGGTAAAAAATTGGGACTATTGCGGATATTCCGGATGTCAGCTGATTTTCCATGAAGGATTAAAGCTAGACCCAGCAAACTTGGTGGACTTATAGACTGTGATGACCTAATGTGACCTGCACAAGATCAGTCACCTTGACCTTAAGGTCTCTTCATAGCTCGGTTTCTGGTAAGCAGTGGCTGCAGGAAGTACTTCTTTAAACAAAATTGTCTTTGGACAATTTTACATGTTCTGTTTAATGTTATTTTTATTGTTTTATTATTATTATTATTATTATTATTATTATTATTAATATTATTATTATCATCATCATCATCATCATTCAGGTGGAGGGAGATATGGGAATGTACGATGACTCTTCAATGAACGGAGCAAAGTTGTTCTGCCGGTCCTCCCTCTCTGACACGGACATCAGCGAAATTACCTCCACAGTTAACGACTGGGGCACCTGGGGCAGTGAGTGTTATGGGCATTTATTGTTATTAAGTGTTAGTCATTTATTGTACAGTTGCCTCAAGATGTGATGGTAGAGATTCAGAATTTTGCAGTCACTCTGTATTGCATAAACGAAAACTTCTGGGCACACTGCCATCACTTCTTGCGGCGACTGTACACCCACTACAAATATTGATTTCCCTTGTGGTATGATACACTGACACAGGTACCAACGCATCTGAACTATTAACAATACCACATGAACATGGTTTCAGTTTTACATATCATTTCAGAACTCATTACACCCTGGGGTAACCAATATTTTCGTTGCGGCTGTACCATCGCACATGAAACTTTGCATAAAATTTTACCCTGTCTTCTTTTCAGCTTCCCCTGGTGGGTAATAATTCTAAAACTTCTTGAAGTAATATACCTCTTCCATTTCTCCCTTTTTTCTCCTGGGTAATACTCCTAAATATCCGACTAATTTTCACCTCATCTGCTTCACACTTTCCTCTGTTGGTAAATGTTTGTACAAGTCTGCCCAATGTTCATTTCATGTTCCTTTCATACATACACTATATATATATATATATATATATATATATATATATATATATATATATATATACTTACTTGTAGGTGTGTGTGTGTGTGTGTGTGTGTGTGTGTGTGTGTGTGTGTGTGTGTGTGTGTGTGTGTGTGTAAAACTCAAAATATAAAATTGAAAGACAGGACAAAGGAAACTTTTTATAGTTGCACCATCCCCTACTCTGTTGTAAGGGGAAAGAAATCCTCATGGGGGAGGAAGAGGGGCGATCCCCAGGGGTTCCACTCTCTGTAATCACTGGTTCGAGTGAAATTCTACGCCGTGCAAAATTTCTTTTGCGTAAGTAAAAACTATGACTTTGTACTCCCTGGGCACATGTTCCCCTCCCCCCCATTAGGTGGTAGCCACTGGGGTCCCACCCTACCTAAAACGTGGCCAGGGGAACATCTACCAGTGTGCACAATTTCAGCCGTACATTAAAACCCATGACCGTGCATTAAGGCTTTTGCCAGGACCCCCAGAGACCGCCCCCCTAGGGAATAGTCTTTGGGGATCTCTCACTGCCTAAGACCTGCCCCTTGTAAAGACCTATCAGTTGGTAAAATTTCTTGTTTTGGGGTAAAAACTGGCTGTGCTTAATGCTTTGGGGCGAGGCACCTGGGAGGGGCTGACCCCATGGGGGACTGCTCTCTGAGATCCCACCCTGTCTGAAACCTGGCCTGGGGAGAAGTTTCACTTTCCTTGTAATCTTCAAATGAGGCCTGGACCCCCTTCATCAAGAAAGTATTTAATTCAGTGAGGGAGGGAGGGAGTGAAACATTTAGGGACAGACACTACATTTGGCCGTCCTGTGGGCACTGCAAAAACACTGTATATTGTCAACTCCTCTAGATGTAAGAGTGCAAGTTTTAAGGTGTAATTGTGGATGTATAAGTAAAAGCAAAAAATAAATAAACTACAACTTCTCAACTCCTGCAGACGTGTTCAGGTGCAGTGGCAATGACAGCTACTTGACAGGGTTTCGTCTGCGTGTCCAGCCGCCTCAGACTGCCCCGGAGGACAACACAGCGGCCAACGATATGAACATGTACTGCAATCAGAACGAGGAGCTGCATGGCGATGGGGGAGACCTGGGTAACTGGGGTGGATGGGCCTTCTGTCCAAACGGTGGGTGTAGTAGAGAGAGAGAGAGAATAGATAGATATATAGATATACTGTACATATAGACTAATGTGGAGAAATTGACTGAGATGAATATAGATAGATAGACAGATAGATAGATAGATAGATCCAAGGACAAGGCGTACTTCAAAAGGTCTTACCACTCATACTGAAGAGGTACAGTCACTTCGAAAAGAACACGTCACCCTTGGCTGGTTTGCTCGATGCCATGTGGTTCTGGGAATATTGTATCTCACACACACACACACACACACACACACACACACACACACACACACCATAGCAAATCCAAGTTTGTCAAATAACAAAGTCTTCAGGCAATGCCCAATATGCTCTGCCAAAGCTGTACATTACCCCTCTTTGCATCACACATTTCTCTATACACTGGGCAATAATAACGCAGTAATAGGTTCCATATCACGCTAGCCATGGTTTTTTCCCTCTGAAATCACTGTCTCTCAAATCATTCGCGGATCTGGAGTAGGAACAGGGAAGGCGGACAGTCAGCATCAAGTTTTCATGCAGAACAGCTGCCATTTTGCTCTGCCATCTGATCGCTCTCAATTTTTCGCATCCTGAAAGCAAGGTTGCCTCTGTTTTTTATTTCATATTGTGCCCGATTTTGCCGTTGGTTTAGGCGGCGAAGGAGACGAGAAACATTTATAGTAAGCCTGAAATCGGGTTCTCCTCTAGCCGAAAACGGATTTTTTTTGTCCTGCCCTCTTGAGTTCCTGAAAGTTGATTGGTGAGGAAGTTTATTTACCTGTCAAATTGGCAGCACTAAGATTGTGGCTAATAATTCTTTGCTATTTCTTTCTCTGTTTTACAAGATAAGGATAATGTCTGTGCAGTTTGATATCAGTTAATATATCTATCTATGTATCTGTCTATCCATCTGCCTATAGCCAGACGCCACACTCTCGTAAGGGGTGGCCGTTGGTCACTGAGTTAGTTGTTTTATATCTGTCTATCTATCTATAGACAGACACCATAATCCAGTAAGGGGTGGCCGTTTGTCCTTGAGTTAGTTGTTTTACGGGGAGGAGCACTAACCCTCCTCCAACCCACTTGCTGACATGTAAGGAAGGGTATGGGTTGGTTATATGGTTATCACCCAGCGTTGTAATTGGTTTATCATATTATTTCGTGACTGATAATTAGCCTACCGTTGAATTATTTACTTTTATGTCTAAATTCTCGCTCTCTTGTGGCTTGTTTCACGATTCTGCATCATTTCCATAGCACTTCTTCGTGACTAGCATCATTTTGTAGTGTTAATTATATTCTTACAATTCAGCATTCGTGGTGGAGAGATGGTTAGGCAAGTTGAAGTGAAAATGGTATAGACAAATTTTATAACGCTATGGAACTCTTTGCAGGTCTCGCCATATGTGGGGTACAGACACTGGTTCAAGGCGACCAGGGAGCAGAAGTTGACGACACAGCCCTCAATGATGTGAAGATGATGTGTTGCAGGGTATAGAGACCTGGCAGAATACAGTATAATACATAACCTAACATAGCATAACATACATAACAAACCTAGTGTAATAAGTTTAAAATAACCCAATCTAACTTAATATACATAAATCCAACGTAACACAAGTTTAACCTAACCTAACCTAACCTAACTTAACCTAACCTAACCTAACCTAACCTAATTTAACCAAACTTACCATACCCTACCCTACCCTACCCTACCCTACCCTACCCTACCCTACCCTAACCTAACCTAACCTAACCAAACCAAACCTAACCTACTCTACCCTAACGTAACATAACCTAACCTACTCTAACCTAACCTCTCCTCACCTAACCTGTCCTAACCTAACCTAACCTACCCTAACCTAACCTAACCTGTCCTAACCTAACCTACCCTACCCTAACCTACCCTAACCTAACCTAACCTAAAATTACATAAAATAACTCAACCAATCTTAGTATTCTTTAACCTAACCTAACCTACTCAAGAAACAGCAGGGTACACAGCTACCAGTAGTGTTAAAGTATGTTGTAGATTAAAGATACCCTTGATGATACAAGTGGCCTAGTGATGGAGGGAAACACCTTCACGTGGTGGCACTGATACAGCCGGCCATCTCCACTGTCCAATTATACATCCGTCCCTCAACGCCAGTCCTATCCCCCGAAAGGAGGTTGGTTGTGATGGTCTGTAAATTCGGACGCCCTATTGCCTCATACGTCGGGTTGTACTCACACAGGCTTGAAAATTGCCGTGGTGCCTCTTCGTCTGCGATTAACTCAGCCAGTGTCACCAAATTCACTTCACAAACGTAGTATTTAAATTTTGCTACCTTGAGAGGGCTTTCATCAGCTTTTTTTTAATGCAAGGAAGAAGGAACCAAAGGCCAGGAACCAGCAATTTGTTCCCTCTAAGAAAAAACAAAAACAGGGGAGAGCCAAATTCAAGATCCGTTCATTTCAATGTGGGAAAGTCCTCCTGTACTGCATGTGTGGCTGGATGTGTGTCCTTTAATCTGAAGAAAAGCCTCTGAACGTACCACAAGCCAGGAAAAATTAGTCATCGATCTGGAGGTGGTTTGGCCATGTGGAGAGGAT
>NC_136985.1:2692896-2720396 GCF_032717465.1 Coenobita brevimanus | reverse complement strand
GCTCCACTTCACCCCGTTATTTGGTTATATGGTTACCACCTAACATCCTAAATGGTTTCCTAGATTAAAGGAAACCATTTAGCTTGTCACTCAGTGTAAAGCACTATCTTAAGTCGAAAGAATGGTAAAAAAAAATGACACGTGTGAAAGTGAAGAGTAGGAAGAGAGGAGGACAGACTCAGAGAGAGAATGAGAAAGGGCAAGGAAAAGTTGGCAGCACTATAAGTGTGTGGATGATGATGGCCATCACCTACCACCATGGGTTATAGTGTACTAAACCCAAGGGTATCATGGCTTTGTGTTGTTTACGATCCTATGGTAATGACGTCACTCAGTAATATCACGGACTAGATAACGTCGGTAATCCAGCTGGTGCTCTGACCCTCACTCTGGCACTCACAGTTTAGCGAATCGTCAAATACAAGTCTTAATTTACTCAAGTATTAATTTGTAGCACTCGGTTTCATTCTCACCTTGGCATTTACAGCTCAATGATTCACCAGGTACAAGTCTCAGTGGATACCTCTGTGTAGTTCGTCGTGTATTAAGCCCAAGCGTAACAAGACTTCGGTGGTTTCAGCCAAGATCCTGTCCCGATAACGCCACATAGTGATATCACGAATTAAATAAGGTCGGTAGTCCAGCTGGCACTCTGTTTGGTCCTCGCCTTGGCACTGGGACCTGTAGTGTGCCAAATGGCCCTCACTACCGGGGTAAAGGTGGTAAAGGTCTTGGTTCTTGTCTAGCTGGCCTCGCAGTGAAACGAGGGCGAAGTGTGCGTGGAGCCCGAGAGCGTACTGGGTGTCGTGTATAGACTTCGTAAACACAGCCGGTGGTGTAAACTTGACGGTCCTTGTTACGTGTCTCAGGAGGTTTACATACCCAGGTAAACTTGGTGATGAGGGTTCCACCAGGTCATCAAAATAATAAGCACATCGGGCCAGGTAAGACACAGGTTCCAGTCCTTGGTACGTGGCCCTAGTTTTTGCTGCATCCACCATGTCCACCAGGGAGTTGAACTGTGAGGCTGGCAGGATGAATTCGTCCATGTCCCACACTGCTACGTAGCGGTGGGTGTTGATGTGGCGTAGGAGACAGTCAGTGTACGGGATGTTTTCAGAGGTAAACAATACATACCTGGAGAGAAAAATACATCTATTATTAAGACTTATCCGAGACATCACTTTATGCTGTCTTAATATTACTACAGAATACGACTTTTAAAACAGTGCCCCGGATCTCCTTAGTGGTGGCTATTGTGGCCACCCTGTCCAGGACTGAGACACAAAACTCCAGTGTAGTGTACCTCTGTGTATCAAACAGTGCCCTGTAGAGGTGTGGCAGGGACGGCAGGTGACCGGGACTGGCCCATGGGTGTAGCGTGACGTCACCAAGGGTCTGATAGTGATGTAGAACCTTCGTGACGTTGGGGTGCACCGCCGCCAGGTAGAATGTGATGCTGTCCACCCCCCACGCCTTAGCTGCCTCGATCCACTCAACCAGTCTGGTGGAGACAAGATTGTGGATGGCAAAGTAAACATAACTGGTAGCCTACAAAGAACACAGTTATTTTCTATGAGGTAAATATGATTGGCACTCTAAAAGAATAGTTTTTTTTTCTGTAATATTTTTGGTACTCTACAAGAATACAGTTTTTTCCCCTGTAAACATGACTGGTACTCCACAAGAATACTTTTTTTTCTATAAACATTTTTGGTACTCTACAAGAATACTTTTTTTTTTCTATAAACATGATTGGTACTCTAAAAGAATACATTTCTTTTCTATAAAGTAAACATGACTGGTACTCTAAAGCAATATATATTTTCTGTCTAAATGATTATCAACACAATCGATGGTGATGCTGTCCACACCTCACTCTTTCGTCCTCCATCCACTCAGCTACTGTATTTAATTTCTGATAGGCAAACATAATGCTCAACCAATCTAGATGACCAAGGGAATTAGGACGAGATTAAACACTGCTAAACATATACAGAGAAGGTAAAAGAGGATTCTGTCCACACCCAACGTCCTTACTGCCAGTCTGTATAATGGACAGCAAAGCAAAACTATCCACCACATCCCCTGTCATTGACGTCGACGTCGTAAGTGAGCCATTTGGAGGAAAGCCCCCTCCCTCACCCTGGAGGAGCACCAGGTCTGTGCAAATAACGGCTCCTCATCCGCCAGATGGCATGCCGTAGCCACCAAGTGTAAACAAATGGAGGTTACACGATATACCTCAAACAGACTCCTCTTTTTGATTCGCCGTCCTTGGCTAGGTTATGGCTGTCGCTCCTCTGTCATCACAGGTAACCTCAATGAGACCTGTGAACACTGTGATGCCATTATGCCTTCCCTCTTACTCCACTATCTTCCCTGCTTTCTAGCCACCACATGCCTTGGGGGCAACACCACCTACCCCAACAACGACATGCCACATACATCAGCCTCGGTGGTGCCACATACCACCTTGACAGTCACAGCAGCAGCTTTGGCAGTACAAACTCCCTCTCTTGAAACTCTCTTTAACGTGGTGTACCATGCATGGACTCCTGCTTAAGACTACCTCCATAATTCTGCCATAGACCTCGCCACCACTGACTGGGCTACTGTAGGGCCCAGTCCTTTCCATACATTGTGGTGAGGAATATCCTAAACAACAACAGTTGCCCAAGGGTGACCCGGGACTATGCAGGGCAGGATCGTCCATATAGCCTAAGCTGGATACATGCTGCGACCACATACCCCGTGAATGCAGAAGTAAATGATGAAAATAGTCATAACAAATTAGACATAATGGAGAGATGATTTAGTGAAATTAAGACGAGAATACTCTCATGGGCAAAAATTCTAGCTGCGTGTGTTGTCCCCAAGCCATGGCCTCGCTGTCCCGATTCAAACAACCAGCGCAGAGGATGGACAGGTAAATTACTGTACCAGTCTAGATGATGGACAAAGTTATGGAAATTCGATATAAATAAAATGCTCTCCACATCCTACATTTTTTCTTCCTCGATGCACTCAACTAGTCTAGCAGAAGAAAGGTTGTGGACGGCAATAGGTAAAGGTAATGACGGGGACAGACGCTTTGAAGCACTTATCTGCATGCTCGTCTGGATAACATAGGCCTGAGTCTGTGGCGGGTTATTCAGCCAATATCCTGGGATACAAGGCCACTGCATCATCCAGGTTACCACAGTTACCTGCCCCAGGTGTTACACTGGGTACTCATTTTACCCACCAACCCTCACAGGGTGGATGCACACCTGAGTCCAGTGACCCCTGCTGCCCACACCAGGTGTCGTGGATATCGGGTTTGAATTTCCCGCCCACGACAGCACATTTCTTTGTAAATAATTTATTGTGATATATTTTGGGTAAGATATTATTTATCACTAGAGATAAATGTGGTCATGGAGAAAACATCTTTAGTTATATATTCATTTATGATGTTTAGTTTAATTTACTTCGCGCACGTGATCGCTCGAAGCAGTTCTCTCCCTGCCGCCAGACAGTAAACACACGCGTCTCGAACCTTCTCCAGCAATCGGGTTCAGTCATCATTCTGCCTCTTAATACCATCAACACCACAGCTAAGTACTCAGCATATTTATTAGGCCTTGGAATATTTATACTGAGTACTGATCAAAGAGCCATTTCCACATACTGTATATAATGGTGAGTTGTTATTCCGCTTTATGTTAGTTAATAATTAAGACCCCCTACAGTGATAATAACTAACACCAGGATTCCAACCCTGCCACTAACGAGTCGACAGCTTCGCAGTTACCGAATAAACACACCAGCAGCAATAGGACAAGCATAAAATATTTCTATGTAGTGATGGGTAACGAAATAGTTGAAACTGTCCGTCTATCCACTCCATCAGACTGATCAATAAAGACTTAACCTGTAAAGAGAAAAATGATGCACAACAAAGAGGGCAATTTAACGGAACAATTATGTCAACATATGCCAAAGTGGTTTATTCATAAGAAGACGGAAGAAGGCCGCCCACGTTGGACACACATGAACCTATTAACCTAGTGCCTTAAAAACCACAACACTCAGAATGTGACGTTTTGAGCTATTTCCAGTCCTATCTATCTATCTATCCATCTATCTACCTATCTATCTATCAATCTATCTACCTGTCTATCTATCTATCTGTCTGTCTATCTGTCTATCTGTTTCATTGCCCTGTTATCTAAATAAAAACTTTGCCAAATGTGGGGATAATTCTTCCATTTAAACAATTTACTAGCATTTCAAATCATCATAGCATGTAATAAACAAATAAATAAAATGAATTAGGAATAGAAAATAATATTCTATACAGTTGAAAGACATGGTAGAAGGTAATACTGCTCACCCTCTTCACCCTCACTGTCTCCATCTGCTCAATAGAGGATGAAGGATTGTGGATGGGTAAGGTAAAGAGGACAAAGGCACGCTTCAGGCTGCTGTGACGTACTCTCAACTGATAAACATGGCCATTAGGTATCTCAATATCCTAATTTCTGTGTTATATATGCTGTTTTATGTTTCATCTAAAAAGAAAATTCTTGGATTGATAAACTGACTGTACTTAACACTCTCAATTCTATGATTCGTGCTAAACTGAATACAACTGATTCGCGCTAACGGGATACAACAGATGATTCACGCTAAACGGGATCCGACAGCTGATTCGCGCTATACGGGATACAACAGCTGACTCGCGCTAAAAGGGATACGACAAATGATTCGCGCTAAACGGGATACAACAGCAGATTCGCGCTAAACTGAACACAACCCATTATCAGTCTCAGTATTCTCACGTCCGTTTTACGTATGCCTTTCCAGTCTGCACGGACCTCAAAGTGAACACCCTGACTGCTAAAGATGACAATGATAACTAACACTCAATCTGCCATGACGCTCAGCTGAATATAAGAAAACGTCTCACTTCTCTCAGTATTTTCATTTATGCTAACTGTATGGCCTCTTCTATTTCTACTTACTATTTCTACTTTTCTATTTCTACTTTTCTATTTCACTTACTTTATGGAGAAATCTCTGGTTGGGTTGAAGAGGAACTTGTGACATAGAGCCAGGTTTTTCTTTGGTCTTTTTGGAGAGCTTTCTTGAATTACGTCTGCTTTTCTTTCTTTCTCTTTCTTTCGATTTTCTTTATCTTGTGCTAAGTTGTCTTGGATATTTTGGCCTTTGAACAGGTTAATCACAGCATCTTCTGTCTCTGATAAATGTAGTTTCTGATCCACCTGAATATCCTTACGTTTGTCCAAGAATAGTCGAACTGATTCATTCCCATATGCTTTTGGTGTAGTCGCTGGTTTCACATCTCCAGACACCAACTTTTTATCTCCTGTTGCTGTTCTGAGAGATTTATCGCTGTGAGGGTGTAATCTGCTCTTGCTTTGTGGTGGTAGATTGTCCGTTTTGCGTGGTTTGGAGTTGTCCTTGTCGTGTGGTGGTTGTGGTGGGCTGTTGGTGCCTGGTGGGGTGTGGTGGTGGACCCTCATCGCGTTTGTTGGGTTGGCACACTGACTTTCCACCAACGATACAGCTCTGGGCACCACACCACCAGGCCCCGCCATGCACGTCACCAGGTACGGCAGCCACTGACCTGGGATTTCTTCTTGCCAGTGGACATAATCTGTGAGGAAATTTGGGTTACTTTCTTGCCTTAGACTACGTATTTATCTGTCTATATCTGTCTGTCTATCTGTCTGTCTATCTATCTATCTATCTATCTATCTATACTGTACATTAGCAGGAGTTGCAGGGAGTATGTGTGGATGAAGTACTTGCAGTGAGACAGTGGGGACAGCTTTTGACAATGGTGGTTCTGATAAAGTCTATGGCATGGTCAATTCAGAGGGATTGTAGAAGGCAATGGTCATGTATAGTGTGGACAGATGGCTCTTAAACCTTTTCGTCCCTGATAAACCTAAGTCCAACTCCAAGACATTCTAATACCACCTCTTTTATATCATTACTCCTTTCATTTCCATTTCATGTAAAAAGAGAAAGGACAGTGACTATGAACAGCTAAATTCCATGGAGACTTTTATTTCTGTTTTCAACAATATAATATTCACACTTAAATTATTTTGCATAGGTACCATACACCAATTGTTCATTTTTTTCACGATGCCTTTCTGGGGGCCTCCAAGGATCCATTTCGATACTACCTAGGGCTATCAAGGCACAGCTTTAAGAATACCTAGTGTGTGTGGGAGGCTGTTGGATGCTGCTCAGAGTGTTCATGATGATAGCGCAGCTAGTATATGGACAGGTATAGGTGTTTTAATATCAGTGCTGAGTGAGATTATGTATGATGCCAGTTCATTCATCTATCTGTCTAGATAGATAGATGGCTAGATTAGATAGATAGACATGCATACACACAGACAGATATGCATACAAATGCGGATGAGGTTGTAGGACAGGTAAAAACTCGAGTTATGGAGATGGGAATGAAGACAAAGATGAATGGCGAGGGATGAAGTATGTCAAATCTGATATATGCAAATGATCATGTGTTGCCGATAGTAAATATGAGCCTTGCAGATTCGTAGAGTTTTGTTGAGACCTGTGTACATCGTGATTTGAATGTAAATGTAGGTAAGAGCAAAGGGATGGTTGTTCAGAGGGAGTGAGATTCCACCTGATGTGTTAGTCCAACTGTAACTGGAGGACGCTAGTAATCTGGTGCATGGATTATATATATATTTTTTTATTCATTTACTTTTCCTTCCTCTGTTCTGTTATTTAAAAAAATGGAACGGGACTTCAGCTGGTGAGAAAGGTTAAGTATCTGGGTACAGTGAGAGAAAAGAGAGGTAAAAGTATAAAAAGTAGAGAGAACTGATGGGAAAGTTAAGTATCTGGGTGCAATGTCAGAAGTGAGGGGTAAATGTGTATGGTAAGTGGAGAGTAAAGGGAAGGAAAGTGGCTGGTGCTATGAAGGCCTCGATAAGAAGCAGATGTTGGCATATGTCGCCTGGAAGAAGCTTGTACGAATTTTATCGATCACATTAACATATGGGTGTGAGACTCTGATGCTACATGTAAACAGTCATGAGTTTGATCAGTCGAGATGAGGCTAAGAAGGATTTGTGTTGACAGCCTTGAGTGGACAGCATAAAACAGTAATGTGATTCATGAAAGATTGGGAATAAGGTAGTTTGTGGGTTATAGATGTGAGTAGACTGTAGATAGGAGGTAGATAAACGGGAGGTAGATAAACAGATATATATATCAAAGGACATATTGATACATACAGAAATGGACAGAGTAGGTGCTTGACTGACTTGAGAGAGAGAGAGAGAGAGAGAGAGAGAGAGAGAGAGAATAGACAGATAGGAAGTTAAGTCGGTTTACATCAATAGACAATCAGACGGGTAGGTAGATATGAGAGAGAGTAAAAAAAAGATAGTGCAGAGAGAAAGAGAGAGTTTTGCACACTTTGGCCTTTCCACTCACCAAGTCGCGTTGCTCTGGTGGACGTGGGTGGGAGGTGGGCGTGGGTGTGGAAGAGGCAGTAGGGCGTGGGCGGGCTGGGTGTGTCCGTCATAGTCAGCACACGAACAACGGGACCTGAGAACGAAGCAACGAAGCATCAAAACATACTCAAGAATAAAACAACGAAGCATCAATACACTCTCAGGATGCTGTATTATTGTCGTGGACTTAGAGTTTGAATTTCCCGCCCACGACAGCACATTTTGTAAATAAAATCTTGATATATTTTGGGTAAGATATTATTTATCACTAGAGATAAATATGGTCATGGAGAAAACAACATATTTAGTTATATATTCATTTATGATGTTTAATTTTATTTACTCAGCGCATGAGGTGCTGGAAGCAGTTCAGTTCTCTCCCTGCCACCAGACAGAAAACACGCGTCTCGAACCTTCTGCAGCAATCAGCTTCAGTCATCATTTTGCCTCTTAATACCATCAACACCACAGCTAAGTATTCAGCATATTTATCAGGCCTTGGAATATTTATAATGAGTACTGATCAAAACGCCATCCACATACTGTATATAATGGTGAGTTATTCCGATTTTAGTTAATAATTAAGACCCCCTACAGTGATAATAACTAACAATTACAGAAACCTTAGAACGAAACCTGAAAACAAAGCAATGAAGCATCAAAACATACTTAAGATACTGTATTATAGAAACTTGAGAACGAAGCCTGAACATGAAGCATCGAAGCACCAAAGCATACTGAAGACACTGTATTGTAGAACGCGTATCATTTCTCATCGAAGGACGGGGAGTAACTTTCCTTCTCAAACTCTTTTGTTATTTGCTTTATATTGGTACCACAAAACACCTTCATTTACCACAAGCAGTAGAAAAGTGTTGGTAAATTTCTGGTCATTACTCTATGCCAGTGATGTCTTTTAATATCTACATACGCCATATCAACAATTAAGGATATTCATATTGATGTGTTATGTGCAGAAATCTCAAGACAGAGGCGTTTCAAACTCAACAAAGTCACTTAAAATGTGACTAGTAAAGACATCAGTGCTGTCACACTGAAGTAAAGTGTTGGGTGGGAGAGACAGGTTAGCGCTTGAAGTCTTTATTTCTCTAATGTTTTGGGCTACAGAGAACCCATCATCAGAGAGTTTGAACAAGCAGTGACAGAGCCGAGATACTGATACCCCTGGATATTCCCAGCCCCTTCTCGTGTCGCAGTCTGATTGAATTTTATAATATCTTTAAAGTTTCGGGCTACACAGAACGATTATCAGGGAGTCTAGGTTCTGTGTGGCCTGAAACATTAGAGAAAATAAAGAAATTCAAGCTCTAACCTGTATCTCTCTCTCGCCCAACATTCCCACTTGTCGTAAAGGACCATCTTCATACCGAGTTATACCTTCTCATAGTCACGGCATGTTCAATATTGTATCTTGTTACTATATTGCAGGTAGCGTCGAAAATTTTGTTGAGCTGAGGGTTATGATGGCAGGGTGTTAGTGTAATGCCCTTCACTGATGCACATACCACCAGATTAATTCTTTTAGCTAAATAAAATCGTCTTTATTTATCCATCTATCTATAGCCAGACGCCTTAATCCGGTATGCGGTGGCCACGAACAAATCCCTTCCATTTTGCCCTGTCCTCTGCTATTTCACTGTCCCTTCCTCAGCTCACACTCCTCCTCTCTCATATACCTCTCCACTTCATCCCTCCACCTCATCCATGGTCTACCTCTCCACCTCACTCACATACACTCCCCTCGTTAGCCTCTCGCTCTCCATCCTCTCCACATGGCCAAACTACCTCAATTATGTATTTCTTCTAATGCTTTCTATCACATCCACACCACAACGCTCCTTCACTTCCTCATTTGTCAGTCTGTTTCTCCATGTAACTCCACATCCACATCCACACCACAACGCTCCTTCACTTCCTCATTTGTCAGTCTGTCTCTCCATGCAACTCCACATCCACATCCACACCACAACGCTCCTTCACTTCATTTGTTGGTCTGTCTCTCCATGTAACTCCACAGCCACACCACAACACTCCTTCACTTCCTCATTTGTCAGTCTGTCTCTCCATGCAACTCCACATCCACATCCACACCACAACACTCCTTCACTTCCTCATTTGTCAGTCTGTCTCTCTGTGTAACTCCACATCCACACCACAACTCTCCTTCACTTCCTCATTTGCCAGAGTTTCTCCATGTGCCACATACTCCTCTCAGATAACTCACTTCCACTGCTCTAACTCTTGACTTGCCTTAGCTGCAATAAAACCCAAGGAAGACAGGACAATAGATAAGTGGACAAAGCATAGTGTTGCGTGGTTCCGCTGTGTTATATAAATGTAGCTAACTGCCCTCTCTCTTTCCCCTCGTCCTAGGAAGCATTGTCGATAAGCAACTTAGCACCATCTAGCATGCTGTGGTAGAGTGACTTTTAAACTAACTTGTACACTATGGTCCCTGGTGTATTGTTCATTCATTTAGGTACCTACAGGTGAAGTTGGTATTGTTTTTGATATTGTAATTCCCTTTTATGGTGAAAGTGTGTTTGGAGCGATAGTGAATTTTTCTGGAAGAACTTGTGCTTTTAAGAAACTAGATATCATATTACTAAATTGTTATTATTATTGTTATTATTATTATTATTATTATTATTATTATTATTAGTTATTTTTATAATAATAATAATTATTATTATTTATTATTATTATTACTATTATTATTATTATTATCTAATATACTATAGCATTATCCGTGTGTGTCTGTGTGTAATTCACCGGGTCGGTCAGGATCACTTGATGGTCGTGATCGTCAGCTTTTACCCTCCCGGAAGGGAGCTGAGAGCTCATATAGTCCGATCTAAGGGCAAGGCTGTGACCTTCACACACGCACACACCCGTCCCCTTGCTCAAGGAGGACAGTAACCACCCACTTCGTCAGTGAAACTTTTCGCAACCTGAGCGAGGCGCGAACTCCCGCCTACCAGATGGCAAGCGAGAACGTTACCATTGCACCAGCGAGCGGTGTGTGTGTGTGTGTGTGTGTGTGTGTGTGTGTGTGTGTGTGTGTGTGTGTGTGTGTGTGTGTGTGTGTGTGTGTGTGTTTGTCTTGGGCAGCCGAAACTACACATTCAAATCGCACCAAAATTGGCACAAAAATCGCAAAAAAATTATCTGATGGGAAAAAACTTGGTCCCATCACGATTGAAAAACTTTTACTATATTTAATAAGCGATCAGATTTTGACCAAAAACGCCGCTCCCGAAACCCGGCACAGGATCTCCGTAGACTTTTTTGCCCAGAGGTAGAACTAATATAAACTGAAGCAGTAGCCGTGTGTGTGTGTGTGTGTGTGTGTGTGTACTTCGGACTTGCGTTCGGACAACTTGGGTTCCATTCCCGAAGCTGCAAATAACACGATTAATTATATGAGATGCAAAAAATCCAAGTGACAACGTTAGACTAGAACAGCACATAAACGTGACTCGGATTACCTGAAATGATCGCAACGCGCGCACGAAGCGCGAGGAAACGAGTGAGAAGCACGAGAAAGCGAGCGCATAGTGCGAGAGCCCTCACAGGAGCAAGTGTGAGGGGCCCGAAGGGCCCACGAGCACTTGGTATTATTTATGTTTACTCACTTGTCTTTTCCGTGTCTCAAGGGCAACATAGATAAGGAAGGTGGTGCCACAGTACACTGATAAGAAGTGATAGCCTCCTAGACTGACCAACACACTTTCCTCTATCGTTATCTGACCAGCGTTATCAGTAGGCCAAGGGGCACAAAAAGTCGCTTCAATAAAAATTCTCAAGTACGAGTAATCGCCATAAAAACTAATTCTCTCACATGACCCTTAACCTTTCCAGTCCTGTTTTATGTACAGTCGAGGGAAAAAGTTACGTTCATCTTACCACACATTCTGTAACATGGACGAAGGATTGTGATGTATGGAGTAGCCTATGACTGTAAGAATAAATATTGTTCTTTGTAATTATTTGCACTGGAAAAGGCATAATAGTTTGCATTCTGGCTGCTGTGTTTGTAAGTCTCTAGGTTAATAGATGGATAGATAGATAGATAGATAGATGGATGGATAGATAGACAGATAGATAGATGGATAGATAGACAGACAGATAGATAGATAGACTGATAGATAGGACTGGAAACGGCCTAAAAGTTCACATTCTTGGTGCTGTGTTTGACTGATAGATAGATCGACACATAGATGGACAGATAGATAGATAGATGGATAGATAGAGGAACTGGGTTAATAGATTTATGTGTCCTACAAAACTCACTTATTTTCACATCCATCGTATTCCCACGTGTGCCATACTTACACACACACACACACACACACACACACACACACACACACACATCCATCGTACCCCACGTGTGCCATACTCTTTTGGTTGATTGCACACACACACACACACACACACACACACACACACACACACACATCCATCGTACCCCAAGTGTGCCATACTCTTTTGGTTGATTATAAACACACACACACACACACACACACCCATCGTACCCCACGTGTGCCATACTCTTTTGGTTGATTACACACACACACACACACACACACACACACACACACACCTTTGCCTCACCATTCATCAAGCTTTGTCTTCAACGTACCTTTGTCTTGCTGTCTCCCCTGTTTTTTTCCCAACTGAGGAAAGGCTTTTTGAGGTGAAACAAATTGCTGTCTTAATTAAACAGCACAGTAAAGGCTGCTACGGGAGGGGGTGAAATGTTGGGGGGAGGGCAGCGAAATGGCAGGGGACAGGGCGACATGGAGGCGATTTGTTTGTGGCCACCCCATATGAGAAGACACATGTGGGAATTCTACATATAAAAACCAACCCACCTCAGTCTTCCTTCTCATCCCAGTAAACCAGTAAACCAACCCACCTGCAAACCAACCCACCTGTACACCAACCCACCTGTACACCAACCCACCTGTACACCAACCCACCTGTACACCAACCCACCTGTACACCAACCCACCTGTAAACCAACCCACCTGTAAACCAACCCACCTGCAAACCAACCCACCTGCAAACTAACCCACCTGTACACCAACCCACCTGTGTCTTCCCTCTCATCCCAGTAAGCTCCGTAGACCAGGTAGGTAGCGCCCCTCACCCTGCCTTCCTGCCACACCTGGTTAGTATGTCGTATTGAGAAGAGGGAAGGCGTGGTGGTGCATCTGTAGCCACGTTCCTCCACCTCTGTCAGGAAGTGGATGGCCAGGGAGGGATGGAACTGGTCTATTTCATGCACTGCTGTCCTGTGGAGGGTGGAAGGCGCATCAAAAGGTGGAAGGCGCATGAAGAGGTGGAAGGAATGAAAGAGGATTGACAGAGAAAGTGAATGGATGGAGCATAAACAGGTAGAGGAAGTAAATGGAGGTGGATGAGAGCAGTAGTATCAGTGAATATAAGGAGCATGAACAGATAGAATGAAAGGGGCATGACAAGAAGTATCAGCAAATATAAAGAGTATGACTAGGTAGAAGGAATGAAAGGGGCATGACGGAGGAAGTATCAGTGAATGTAAGGACCATGAGCAGATAGAATGAATGAGGCATGACAAGAAGTATCAGTAAATATTAGGAGCATGACCAGGTACAAAGAGTAAAGGGAGCATGACAGTATTATCAGTAAATAAAGGAGAATGATCAGATGTAGCATAAGTAGAAGAAGCATGATAGAAAGAGCATGAAATAAAGATGTTATGAAAGAGGACAGGTACAACTGTGGTATGGAATGATACACTTCAACACAATAACTAGACAATAGTGGCTTTCCAAACCCAGTGTTGAAATAGTCAAACTTTTTCATAGTTCTATCTATCTATTGCCAGACGCCTTAATCCCGTAAGGGGTGGCCACAAACAAATCACCTCCATGTCGACCTGTCCCCCGCCATTTCACTGCCCTGCTCCCAGCTTGCACCTGCCTCTTTCTTATACCTCTCTACTCCATCCCTCCATCTCATCCTTGGTCTCCCTCTTCCTCTCCTCCCCTGCACCTCACTTACATACTCTCCTATAAGTCTGACAAATCTAAACGTAGGGTTTGGGTGGAGTCACCCCCTCCCTGCACTGTTGCCATGTTTCCTAACCCTACGATGTATAACGCCTGTGGTTTGTGTAGTAGGAATGATACATAAACATAACTCATACTAATATAACTGTAATGAAAGTGCTGACATGTATCAAGGAAGAATAAAACTATTCTGCATACTATATTATACGATAATAGAGAAACGTGGCATAAAAATTTGGCAGTGTTGCTCTAAAAATATTCTTATTATTATTTACTTCCCCAACACTTCTAACATTGCTAATTAATTTAGCAAGTATAATTGCAAGAAAATTTGAAGGGATAAAAGTGGGAAGAGGCGATCCTTTCATAATTAAAATAAATATATCAAACAGCTCTGGGGTGGCAGCACTCACGCGACACGTGTTTGTGTGTACGCTATGGGAGGTCACCAACCCCCTACAGGATTTAGGCCTATTGGGGAAACCTCTATAAAAAAAAAACGCGCTGTGACTTTTACCTCAAGGATGGTGCGGAAATAAAGTCAAAATTATAATCCATACATAAAAATGGAAGTAAAAAACCATGGATGACACATAACAAAATCTAGCGAGAGAGAGAGAGAGAGAGAGAGAGAGAGAGAGAGAGAAATAATAATAATAATAATAATAAAACTTTATTTCCACTAAACAGTGGGTATTCTTATACATTATACAGTAGTACAGCATACAGTATGAAAGTTCTATACACAATATAATACAAGTTGATACATATGGTGGAGAATAGTGACAGAGAGGTAAATGGTTTAAAAGGTGTGGGGACACTTAGGTTAAAAATAGATCAATTAAGGGATTTAGGAACGAAGGCAGTGGGAAGGATTAAGACAGATGGGATTGTAAGATTAGGGAGTTTGAGCAATAGGGTAGAATGTATGCTCTCAATAAAAGTATAGCAATTATCAACGGCTAATTATTATACAGGTGTTGATGGTGGGGGTCAATATTTATAGGAGGTGTTGGTGGTGGAGGTATAGAGGGTGTTGTTGATGGGGGTGTTGTTGGGGGTAGGGGTATAGGGGGTGTTGGTGGCAGGGGTATAGGGGGTATTAGAAAAACGGAGATCACAAGAGGGAAACAGTGTCAAGGTCATCGCTGATGGAGAGGTCAGCTCGGAAACGTGGCAACAGTGCAGGGAGGGGGTGACTCCACCAAAACCCTACGTTTAGATTTGTCAGACTATAGTTACTCTCATATGCCTCTTTGCTCCATCCCTAAATGTCATTCTAGGTCTCCCTCTCCCTCCCCTCTCCACCTCACTCACATACACTCTCCTGGTTAGTACTGATAAATCCTGGACTAAATAGTAGGGCATTATTTTGGGGGGCAACTGTACTTGATTACTGATTGCTATCTATCTATCTATTACCAGACACCTTAATCCCGTAAGGGGTGGCCACAAACAAATCGCCTCCATGTCGCCCTGTTCCCCGCCATTTCACTGCCCTGCTCCCAGCTCACACACCCCCTCTCTCATATACCTCTCCACTCCATCCCTCCATCTCATCCTTGGCCTCCCCCTTCCTCTCTCCCCCCTCCACCTCACTCACATACTCTCCTCGTCAGTCTCTCATATACCTCTCCACTCCATCCCTCCATCTCATCCTTGGCCTCCCCCTTCCTCTCTCCCCCCCTTCATCTCACACACATATACTCTCCTCGTCAGTCTCTTATATATCTCTCCACACTATCCCTCCATCTCATCCTTGGCCTCCCCCTTCCTCTCTCCTCTCCACCTCACTCACATACACTCTCCTCGTCAGTCTCTCATATACCTCTCCACAATGGCTTATTCTTTAACTCCAGGCTGAAAGGGTTAATAAATAAACATCAGCCTTCCAGTTCCAAGACTCTCTTCTAAGAATATAATCGTCTCGAGATGTCAAACAGTAGCAAGGCATGGTGGGAATGAAGGATGAAGCAGGCCAACTCTCTTATATAATTCAACAATATAATTTTTCACTCTCTAAGAATATAATCGTGTGGAGGAGGCAAATCTATCTATCTATTGTCAGACGCCATAATCCTGTAAGGGGTGGCCGTTTGTCTTTGAGTTAGTTGTTTTATATCTATCTATCTATCTATTGCCAGATGCCATAATCCTGTAAGGGGTGGCCGTTTGTCTTTGAGTTAGTTGTTTTATAGCTATCTATCTATCTATTGCCAGACGCCATAATCCTGTAAGGGGTGGCCGTTTGTCTTTGAGTTAGTTGTTTTATATCTATCTATCTATCTATCTATTGCCAGACGCCATAATCTGTAAGGGGTGGCCGTTTGTCTTTGAGTTAGTTGTTTTATGGGGAGGGGCACTAACCCTCCACCAACCCATTTGTTGACACGTAGGGAGCACGTATGGTTTGGTTATATGGTTACCACCTGGCGTTGTAAATGGTTTCTTGGCTTCCAGGAAACCATTTGGCTTGTCACTCAATGTAAAGCCACCTGTAAAGGAAAGAAAAGCAATAAGAAGTGACGGGAAAGATGGGAGAAATAGGAAGAGAGGAGGGCAGGCACAGAAAAAGAATGATAAAGGCTAAGGAAGAAGTAGGCAGCACTACATCAAGTGAGTGGATGATGGTAAGAAATAGGAAGAGAGGAGAACAGACACAGAAAAAGAATGATAAAGGCTAAGGAAGAAGTAGGCAGCACTACATCAAGCGAGTGGATGATAGTCGCCACCATCTACCACAAAGGAGGCAAATACTAACAAAAAAACATGTGCTCAGGATGAAGGATGAGACAGGCGAGCGCCCTGATATAATTCAACGATATAATTTTCAGTAATAATCGGTTTGTATGGGCAGTGTGTCGTGTCTCATGCACCGCTCGTGGGAAAAGCGTCACTGTAAGAACCCAAAGGCACTGAATAAAAGGAGAGTGTATGTGAGTGAGGTGGAAGGTGGGAGAGGGAGGGGGAGGCCGAGGATGAGATGGAGAGATGGAGAGATGGAGTGGAGAGGTATATGAGAGACTGACGAGGAGAGTGCATGTGAGGGAGGGGGAGGCCGAAGATGAGATGGAGGGATGGAGTGGAGAGGTATATGAAAGACAGACGAGGAGAGTGTATGTGAGTGAGGTGGAAGGGGGGGAGAGGGAGGGGGAGGCCGAGGATGAGATGGAGGGATGGAGTGGAGAGGTGTATGAGAGACTGACGAGGAGAGTGTATGTGAGTGAGGTGGAAGGGGGGAGAGGGAGGGGGAGGCCAAGGATGAGATGGAGGGATGGAGTGGAGAGGTATATGAGAGAGGGGGGTGTGAGCTGGGAGCAGGGCAATGAAATGGCTGGGGACAGGGCGACATGGAGGCGATTTGTTTGTGGCCACCTCTAACGGGATTAAGGCGTCTGGCACAAGATAAGCAGACAGATTTTTTTTTTTTAGCAGGGTGTATTGTGTGTATTTACAGTGCAGTGGCTGGGGCTCTTATTCTTGTTCGATGAGGCTGCTCCCTAACACCATTTCCTCTCTAGTTTATTTCAACAAGTGCCATTTTGATAATCGCCTTTATGTTATTCAGTCTATGTCCATAATACAAAGGAATATTATACCAGGGACCAGCAAGGTGTAACATGAAAAATAAATCGCTAAGGAAGAGGTGTTAGTAAGCCTCCTCATCTTTGACTGACACCCAAGGCCAAAGTTACCATATCAAAAACTCTGATATTGTTACAAACTCGTGTGCTGAGGAAAGAAACCTTTTACAGTAAGACTTATTAATGCCCTCTCTCTCTCTCTCTCTCTCTCTCTCTCTCTCTCTCTCTCTCTCTCTCTCAATGCAAGGAAGAAGGAACCAAAGGCCAGAAGCCCGTATGATTGCTCCCTCCAAGAAAAAACAAAATAACAGAGAGCCAAATTCAAGGTCCTTTCATTTCGAGATGTCTGGACACACTGCTACTGAAAGACTGGAGGTCATAGGATATGGGAAGTACAGGCAGAGGGAGACAGTTCCAGAGTTGACCTGTTGCATACATGAAGGACTGGGAGTATTGGTTAACTTACCTACCTACCTACCTACTTACACTGGAGGTCATGCAATAGGAAATACAGACAAAGACAGTTCCAGAGTTGATCTGTTACATAGATGAAAGACTGGGAGTATTGGTTAACTTACTACCTACCTACCTACCTACACTGGAGGTCATAGGCAGTAGGAAATACAGGGGGAGACAGTTTCAAGGTTGACCTGTTGCATACTTGAAAGACTGGGAGTATTGGTCAACTTAATACCTACCTACACTGGAGGTCATAGGCAGTAGGAAATACAGACAGAGGGAGACAGTTCCAGTTCTATGGGCAGGGAGCACCATCTGTCCCATAGACGGCACCACCTATATTAAAATCACCATCTGTGTGCCGTGTAAATACTGAAATGAAATAAAATAACACATTGAGGTGGTTTGGCCATGTGGAGAGGATGGAGAGTGAGAGACTGACGAGGAGAGTGTATGTGAGTGAGATGGAGGGGGGGAGAGGGAGAGGGAGGCCGAGGATGAGATGGAGGGATGGAGTGGAGAGGTATATGAGAGAGGGGGGTGTGAGCTGGGAGCAGGACAGTGAAATGGCGGAGGACAGGGCGACATGGAGGCGATTTGTTTGTGGCCACCCCTTACGGGATTAACGCGTCTAGTAATAGATAGATAGACAAGAGATCACGTTACATTTCTGCTGGTTTGACGGGAAGTAAGTGTGTGTGTGTGTGTGTGTTTGTGTGTGTGTGTGTGTGTGTGTGTGTGTGTGTGTGTGTGAGACAGAGACAGAGACAGAGACAGAGACAGAGACAGAGAGAAACACAGTGGGTCACACCTGTTGGTGAGGGAGTCCACCTCAGACATCAGGCTTGGCAGATACCTGGCCACTCTCTCCTCAGTGGCATGCAGCTCCCCACACTCACACCTGAAAAACATCACCTCATCACTAATTAAATAACCTCAGTGTTGTCTCAGGTGTCTGGTTGTCTCCCTGGGATCATGTGAACGTGAACCCAGTGGACTGCAGGCTGAAGTCGTACCTACACTCCACCATCTTTCATCTCGGGGATAGGGATGAGGTTGAGGGACGTTTGGATAGTCGTGCAGTCATAGGGACGAGTGTCAATCCAGCACCAGACTGAATACAAAACTCTGTCCCAACCTATCCCATTCCTAGCTACTGTAATATATTGTAATTTATTGTAACCTACTGTAATCTATTGTAATCTATCTTAATCTATTGTAATTAGGATGCCTGGCCAACCTGCATCTCTTGGTGGAATATTTAAGGAAGGGTGACACTCAGCTTGCAGCGTTTTACCTGACAGACCAACATACTCAAGTTTGGCTTCTTTTTTTTCAACTGTCAGGTAAAATAGTATGCGCACACACACACACACACACACACACACACACACACACACACACACACACACACACACACACACACACACACACACACACACACACACACACACACACACACACACACACACACACACACTACAACAGATGAAATGAGCAGGACATTTCTTGGCATTACTAAGGTCCATCTCAGGCTTCTGTCCTCCACATCCACAAACATTAACACTCACGGTCGAAGCAATTCTTGTCTAAACCAGCGAAAGCCAGGAGATTTTATTCCCTCAAGAGTTATATAGAGTTGTCCCCTCTAATAGTGGGAACAACTCTAGCAGTACGTTCAAGTAGCACCAGAGAACCGTGAGTGTAGGTCCCTGAGAGTGTTTATACCAATGTCATTAACCCTTTTCACATACGGAACAACTACGACACTCTCTTCCTTCTGGCCTTTGGTTCCTTCTTCTATCTATCTATCTATTGCTAGACGCCTTAATCCCATACGGGGTGGCTACAGACAAATCGCCTCCACGTCTCCCTGTCCCCAGCCATTTCCTTCTTCCTTGCATTAAAAGAAAGTCAAACGATTTCTTCAGGCAAGATTGTAAACAGGAATCTAAGTGTAAATATTGGTGCCTTTAACTCTCTGAGCCAAAAGGTCGAGAAGCAATAGTCTGAGCATTTCTAGTAACCTATTCCAGTCATCACTTTATGTTGTGGATTTCGGGTTTGAATTTCCCGCCCACGACAGCGCATTTCTTTGTCAATAAATTCTTGTGATATATTTTGGGTAAGATATCATTTATCACTAGAGATAAATATGGTCATGGAGAAAACAGCATACTTAGTTATACATTCATTTATGATTTTTAATTTACTTAGCGCATGTGATCACTCGAAGCAGTTCAGGGGTCACATTCACAGACACATTTACGATCCATTCCCCGTCATAACTTGTGATTTGTATTCCTAGGATGGACGAGGAAGGGTGAGTGCAACTTCTTCCCGTTTCTCTTGTCCCTCCTACAGAAAAAAAAAATCTTGGTTACGAGAGGAGAATTTTCTTAGGTTTAAATGCTTGTTTTATCAGGAAGGACAAGGAAAGGAGTCATCAGAATACTCCACACCTCTAGTTCTTCCTGGAAAAGCAAATCTCAAACTATGATAGGGAATCGATCGTAGACACGTTCGTGAATTCCACCCCAGTTCTCTCCCTGCCGCCAGACAGTAAACACACGCGTCTCAAACCTTCTCCAGCAATCGGGTTCAGTCATCATTCTGCCTCTTAATGCCATCAACACCACAGCTAAGTACTCAGCATATTTATCAGGCCTAGGAATATTTATACTGAGTCCTGATCAAAGAGCCATTTCCACATACTGTATATAATGGTGAGTTGTTATTCCGCTTTATATTAGTTAATAATTAAGACCCCCTACAGTGATACTAACTAACGCCATAGTCTTGTACGTTTTAGCTGGGGATCTAACTCGAGGAATCTTAGACAGGAGACAGAAATAGATATCACTACACCCCTCTAGCCGGGAATCGAACTCGTGAACCTTAGGAGCCAAGAACTGACATCACTCCACCCAGGCGTGATAAAAGGTAAGCCGCCAGAATTCCGTGAACATTCAATCATAGCCATTATTAGGGGCGTATGTGTCAACTTATACCCATACAATATCAGAGGCCAGACACTTATATCACTAACACCATCACGTACTTATATCAGTGTCTGGCTCTTATCTACAAGTTCTGGGTTCGATTTCCAGTCAGTGTTCAAAAATTTCCAGTGTTCAAAAATTTCCAGTTAGTGTTCAAAAATTTCCAGTGTTCAAAAATTTCCAGTGTTCAAAAATTTCCAGTGTTCAAAAATTTCCAGTAAGTGTTCAAAAATTTCCAGTTAGTGTTCAAAAATTTCCAGTTAGTGTTCAAAAATTTCCAGTTAGTGTTCAAAATTTCCAGTTAGGGTGTTCAAAAATTTCCAGTTAGTGTTCAAAAATTTCCAGTTAGTGTTCAAAAATTTCCAGTTAGTGTTCAAAAATTTCCAGTTAGTGTTCAAACATTTCCAGTTAGTGTTCAAACATTTCCAGTTAGTGTTCAAACATTTCCAGTTAGTGTTCAAACATTTCCAGTTAGTGTTCAAACATTTCCAGTGTTCAAAAATTTCCAGTTAGTGTTCAAAAATTTCCAGTCAGAGTGTTCAAAACAGGGAGGCTGAAAATAGCGACATTGATCATTTTGTTAGTACCAGCATAAATCACTCATTATAGTGTGTGAAGATGTCTTGAATCTGGCTCTCTGTCAGCTTGTTACTTCTTTGAGGGAACACTCTTGCGTGGTCCTGGCCTTTGGTTCCTTCTTCCTTAATGCAGAAAAAAACTAACTTAACAATGCTGTGTTTCAACTGAGCCATATAGAAGGAAAATCTATCTATCTATCTATCTATCTATTGCCAGAAGCCATAATCCCGTAAGGGGTGGCCATTTGACTTAGAGTTATTTGTTTTACGGGAAGGGGCACTAACCCTCCACCAACCCACTTGTTAACACGTAGGGAGCACGTATGGGTTGGTTATATGGTTACCACCCAGCGTTGTAAATGGTTTCCTGGCTTACAGGAAACCATTTGGCTTGTCACTCAATGTAAAGCCACCTGTAAAGGAAAGAAAAGCAATAAGAAGTGACAGGAAAGATGGGAGAAATAGGAAGAGAGGAGGACAGGCACAGAAAAAGAATGATAAAGGCTAAGGAAGAAGTAGGCAGCACTACATCAAGTGAGTGGATGATGGTCGCCAGCACCTACCACTAAGAAGGAAAATAATAAGCAATTTATGAAACAATGTGAAAGGATGGACAGTCTTTGATATTATACTTTCCTTAATGACGGCAAATCGAAGCATGACATCGTTCATTTAGTACTTGACATAATAAAGGTATTTTCACACGATATTTATCCTTATGGTGATTTATATTTAGGGTCAGGATACACTTACCCCTGAACATGTGATCGACAAGACGAAACGAAGCACCGAGTCAGAGCTGCTTCAATATTCGAGTCTGAACGTTGGACGGACACCTGAGCCTCGTTTCCTCCTGACGATCACATATTAGGAAGCTAGTGTGTCCTGCCCCTTATACCACAAAGATGATCACTGTCGATATCTTCATCTTCCCTGTATCCACCAAACTCTCAAATAGTCAGGTATTCTTCTGACATATTCTTACATCTCTTCACTTCGTCTATTTTTTGGTTTCCCTCTTCTCAGTGATACCTTGGTTTGGTGATTAAAAACATAGCAAGAAGGGCCACTGTGAGGGAGCTACACCCATGCCCAGTAATTTTTTAAAGGGCCACAAACATTTAAAGGGCTTTCTAACACACCTCCAGTCCCTTACTAGTTAGACATGCTTGGAGAGGAGTCTAGCAACGCATACCACGTTGAAACAGAGATAAAGGTGTTGCGTGAACAGATAAACACGATTACACAAGACTACACCCTTCTTTTCACTTTCCTCTGCTGGCTGTCATTCTTAGGCTGAGAAAAGCCATTAGGTTATTCTCTTAAATAATTAGTTACGAATAAAACGGAAGGACATGCCTAATTATAAAACACCATATCTATTGCCAGACGCCCTAATCCCGTAAGGGATGGCCCTAACAAATCGCCTCCATGTCGCCTTGTCCCCCGCCGTTTCACTGCCCTGCCCCCAGTTCACACTTCACTCCCTCATATACCTCTCCACTCTATCCTTCCATCTCATCCTTGGCCTCCCCCTCCCTACAGTATAACCCTTCCACCTGACTCACATACACTCTCCTCATTACTCTCGCGCTCCAACCTGTCCATGGTTGCATGAAACTGAAGAAGCCTTAGTTATAAAGTAGGAATGAATCTCCTTGGTGACTAGTCAAATCCTCCCACCAATCTGACAATACATGGTTATAAACTTAGCTGAAAAGGGTTAAGGATCTTCCTCAAATATTTTCTGTCTAAGCCGTGGGAAATATTAATAGTATATATATATATATATATATACACACACACACACACACACACACACACACACACACACACTCAAATAACACCAATATTCTTGGGATATTGCTGGCTGTATTGTTGAAGTTGATTGTCACAGAATCCCTCTTGCGTGCTTGATTTTGTATAAATATAGATAGATAGATAGATAGATGTATATATATATTTATGGAAGAAGGAACCAAAAACCAGAAGGCCACACAATTTTTCCCTCCAAGAAAAAATATAAACTGAATAACAAGGAGCCAAATTTAAGATGCGTTCATTTCGAGATGCCTTGACACACTGCGTTTAAAAGACTGGAGGTCATAGACAGTAGGAAATATATAAAGGAAGACAGGCAGAGGAAGACAGGCAGGAATACAAACAAGGGCAGGCAGACAGAGAAAGACAGGCAAGGGAAGGCAGACAGAGGTAGACAGGCAGAGGAAGACAGGCAGAGGAAGACGGGCAGGGGAAGACGGGCAGGGGAAGACGGGCAGGGGAAGACGGGCAGAGGAAGACAGGCAGAGGGAGACAGAAGCCTGGTGGATGAACAAACACTGAACAGCATAAGGAAACAGGACTAAAACGGTACTGAACATGGAAACAGCAAGACATAAGGGTGGAAAATGAACAGGAAACTGAACAGGGGCTATGGCTTATGGGTGAACAAGTGGGTGAACAAAGAGAACAAAGCTTACTGAACATGTATACCAGGTGGGCGGTCAAGTAGAGTCCTGTAGAGCACTAGTATACCGAGGACAACCATGGTAAACCAGAATACAGGAAGTGGTTGCCAGTTTGAGAGTGTGGCCCGCCTCCATGTTACCCCACTCCTCCACGGAAGCACCACTCTCCTCATCTTACGTAGCACCATCATAGCACTAACTTAGCACATCTTAATCACGTAGGGTCATTAGCGGGTTCAATCGACATAATTAATCGTACTCTAATTATTTCTCCATCTTACGTGGTCCCATTTGGCTCTCTCAAGGGATTTTACTCAACTTTCACATAGTAGGCGTCATTCAACCGAGGTAAATATTTCATTCACATGTTTCTCTTCCTTACGATCAATATGCCTTATCATAGTCCTTAGCTTGAGAATTATACCACGCATTCAAAGTAAGGGATTTTGTCCTTATTACGCATTAGAATTATCAGTCTCACTTGGCATAACTGAGAGTTATTTTGGTTACCTTACACAGGAGCTTGACTGCCTTCTCTCAGCGTATTGGAAAGACACAGTGTTTATGGTACAGATTTTTAGAGGACATCTGTAATCTGGTGTATGGATTCTTTTTTTAATCTGTTTTTTCTTCCTCTGTTCATCTGTAAAAAGAATGTTATAGAGAAGTAATATGGCACTCACTTGTAGGCCATTTTGTGTTCGTTCTAGGTGTGAGAGGCGTCCATTTTAGTCTCCATTCAGCATACATCATTTTTCTTCATTATTTTATCATTAGAGCATTATTGGCTTTGTGTAGTGTTTTGAATAGTATTATCTTCGGGGAGGTTTATGATATTTACTTAAAATAATCAGTTGTCATTTGGTGGTAGGTGGGGGCGACCATCATCCACTCACTTGATAGTGCTGCCTACTTCTTCCTTCACCTTTATCATTCTTTTTCTGTGTCTGTCCTCCTCTCTTCCTATTTCTTACCATCATCCACTCACTTGATGCAGTGCTGCCTACTTCTTCCTTCACCTTTATCATTCTTTTTCTGTGCCTGTCCTCCTCTCTTCCTATTTCTTACCATCATCCACTCACTTGATGCAGTGCTGCCTACTTCTTCCTTCACCTTTATCATTCTTCTTCTGGGTCTGTCCTCCTCTCTTCCTATTTCTCCCATCTTTCCTGTCACTTTTTAGTACTCTTTTTTTTCCATTTCAGGTGGCTCTACATCGAAGAGAGAGAGAGAGAGAGAGAGAGACGGACCTTCCCCATGCACTTCTTCGTGACTAAGACCGTATTTGTGTGCTAATCCATTGTCAACTTTCAAGATGGAAGGATGGCAATTTTAGGGCAAGTCAGAGTGAAAGGAGTACAGTCGTTTTTAACCCTCTTGCTTGAAAACACATGGTCCCTTATTCCAATCTACCAAAGAAGCTCCCTAACACCTCTTCCAAAGCGATTTAGTTTGCTTATTACAGCCTACTACCCTTTCCTGCGTTACCTAAATCATTCTCACCATAGTCTGCATAAATAACGTACTAAGTGATATCAGCCAGCCATATCCCAAAATAAATCGGTAAGGAAGAGGTGCTACGGAGCTTCCACGACTGGCGAGAACACTACAAATGCACCATATCCCACTACAAAGGCACTGTATTTCACCACACTGTATCGCACCACACTACGTTCACCACAAACATGTCTACACCACCACAATCATCCAACCACACTACACTATCACTCACGTCCCTCTCGTATCTAATCTGTGTTATCAGGACCTGTGTGTGTGTGTGTGTGTGTGTGTGTGTGTGTGTGTGTGTGTGTGTGTGTGTGTGTGTGTGTGTGTGTGTGTGTGTGAGGTTTGATAAGTATGTGTGTGTGTGTGTGTGTGTGTGTGTGTGTGTGTGTGTGTGTGTGTGTGTGTGTGTGTGAGAGAGAGGGGGGAGGGAGTGGAGGAGGAGGAGGAGAACAAGCATGATTAGCACACAAAAGAAGGTATGATGAGAGAGAGAGAGAGAGAGAGAGAGAGAGAGAGGGAGAGAGAGACTACAATAGGCAGAGACAGAGAGGCAGGAAGGTGGGTGGGGGGGTAGGGTGAGGCAGGAGGGTGGAGGGTGGGGTAGGGTGAGGCAGGAGGGTGAAGGGTGGGGTAGGGTGAGGCAGGAGGGTGTTGGGGGGGTAGGGTTAGGCAGGAAGTGGGGTGGTGGGGGGTAGGGTTAGGCAGGAACTAGGCCCTAACCACTAGCATCATTCTCAGTCTTCCTCTCACCCTCCCTTCACCATCACAGTAAGGTCAGTTCTGCACCCATACACCAACGCATTATTTCTCTCTCTCTCTCTCTCTCTCTCTCTCTCTCTCTCTCTCTCTCTCTCTCTCTCTCTCTCTCTCTCTCTCTCTCTCTCTCTCTCTCTCTCAGTGGTAGTATATTGTGTGTAGTTGTGATTTATAAGTGTGGTAGTGTGTGTATAGTAGGGGCCCTGTCTGTCTGTCTCTCATTTATTATTTGTGGACACTTGCAAAATTTATGTAGATGTTTGTGAGTTTGATGAAGGCACGTGACACCATACTGTACTACCTACACCACACCACACCACACCACACCACACCACACCACACCACACCACACCACACTACACCACACCACACCACACCACACCACACCACACCACACCACACCACACCACACTACACCACACTACACCACACCACACCACACCACACCACACCACACCACACCACACCACACCACACCACACCACACCACACCACACCACACCACACCACACCACACCACACCACACCACACTACACCACACCACACCACACCACACCACACCACACCACACCACACCACACCGTACCACACCACACCGTACCACACCACACCACACCACACCACACCGTACCACACCACACCGTACCACACTACACCACACCACACCACACCACACCACACCACACCACACCACACCACACCACACCACACCACACTACACCACACCACACCACACCACACTACACTACACCACACTACACTACACCACACCACACCACACCACACCACACCACACCACACCACACCACACCACACCACACCACACCACACTACACCACACCACACTACACCACACCACACTACACCACACCACACTACACCACACCACACCACACCGTACCACACCACACCGGACCACACTACACTACACCACACCACACCACACCACACCACACCACACCACACCACACCACACCACACCACACTACACTACACCACACTACACTACACTACACCACACCACACCACACCACACCACACCACACCACACTACACCACACCACACCACACTACACCACACCACACTACACTACACCACACCACACCACACCACACCACACCACACCACACCACACCACACCACACCACACCACACCACACTACACACCACACCACACCACACCACACCACACCACACCACACCACACCACACCACACCACACTACACCACACCACACCACACCACGCCACACCACGCCACACCACGCCACACTACACCACACCACACCACGCCACACTACACCACACCACACCACGCCACACCACACCGCGCCACACTACACCACACCACACCACGCCACACTACACCACACCACACCACGCCACACTACACCACACCACACCACGCCACACTACACCACACCACACCGTACCACACTACACCACACCACACCACACCGTACCACACTACACCACACCACACCACACCGTACCACACTACACCACACCACACCACACCGTACCACACTACACCACACCACACCACACC
>NC_136985.1:2575396-2687896 GCF_032717465.1 Coenobita brevimanus | reverse complement strand
CTAACCTCTATTTCTTTTCTAGGATCCAGAGTAAAGTGTATTTCTAGATAACACAGACCAAGATGGCAAGGTTAAGGAAATGAATAGCTATGGAGAAGGTGTTAGGGAGCTTCCTTGGCCGATGAGAACGCGGAACAAAGCCTGACGCTGCTTCTAGTATGAGTCTAACCTCTATTCTCTTTCTAGGATCCCGTACCAGCAGAAGGATGGGACGGGATAAGAGATGGCAGCAGGTATTCCCAGCCCTGCCTTCAGCCATCGTATAAACTCTACCTACTGGATAAGGAAGAAGTGATTGGCTCTGAGGACTGTTTGTATCTCAATGTGTTTACGCCCTTCAAGGTGAGAGAGAGAGAGAGAGAGAGAGAGAGAGAGAGAGGGAGAGAGAGAGAGAGAGAGTGTGTGTGTGTGTGTGTGTGTGTGTGTGTGTGTGTGTGTGTGTGTGTGTGTGTGGTGGTGCTGGTGGTGGTAGTGTATGAACAAAAGAATATTACTGTAATCCATGGTACTAAAGTGTTTCCTACATGCAATGGTGAGACAGGTAATGGAGAAGTCTGACGCGTTTATTGAAGTGTTTATTGGGGTGTTTTGTGTTTTTATAGGTGTTTATTGATGTGTTTACTGTGTTTACTGAGGTGTTTATTGTGTTTATTGAGGTGTTCATTGAGGTGTTCATTGTGCTTATTGAAGTGAGGTGTTTATTGTGTTTATTGTGGTGTATATTGTGTTTATCGTGGTGTTTATTAAGGTGTTTATTGTGTTTATTGAGGTGTTTATTGAGGTGTTTATTAGAGTGTTTATTGAGGTGTTTACTGAGGTGTTTATTGGGGTGTTTATTGGGGTGTTTATTGAGATGTTTACTGAGATGTTTACTGAGGTGTTTACTGAGGTGTTTATTGAGGTATGTATTTTGTTTATTGGGGTGTTTACTGAGGTGTTTGTGTTTATTGAGGTGTTTACTGAGGTGTTTATTGTGTTTATTGAGGTGTTTACTGAGGTGTTTATTGTGTTTATTGAGGTGTTTACTGAGGTGTTTATTGTGTTTACTGAGGTGTTTATTGAGATGTTTACTGAGATGTTTACTGAGGTGTTTACTGAGGTGTTTATTGAGGTATGTATTTTGTTTATTGGGGTGTTTACTGAGGTGTTTGTGTTTATTGAGGTGTTTACTGAGGTGTTTATTGTGTTTATTGAGGTGTTTACTGAGGTGTTTATTGTGTTTATTGAGGTGTTTACTGAGGTGTTTATTGTGTTTATTGAGGTGTTTATTGAGGTGTTTACTGAGGTGTTTACTGAGGTGTTTATTGAGGTGTTTACTGAGGTGTTTATTGTGCTTATTGAGGTGTTTATTGAGGCGTTTACTGAGGGGTTTATTGTGTTTATTGAGGTGTTTATTGAGGTGTTTATTGTGTTTATTGAGGTGTTTATTGAGGTGTTTATTGTGTTTATTGAGGTGTTTATTGTGTTTATTGAGGTGTTTATTGTGTTTATTGAGGTGTTTATTGTGTTTATTGAGGTGTTTATTGTGTTTATTGAGGTGTTTATTGTGTTTATTGAGGTGTTTACTGAGGTGTTTATTGAGGTTTATTGAGGTGTTTATTGTGTTTATTGAGGTTTATTGAGGTGTTTATTGTGTTTATTGAGGTGTTTACTGAGGTGTTTATTGAGGTTTATTGTGTTTATTGAGGTGTTTACTGAGGTGTTTATTGTGTTTACTGAGGTGTTTATTGTGTTTATTGAGGTGTTTACTGTGTGTATTGAGGTGTTTATTGTGTTTATTGAGGTGTTTATTGTGTTTATTGAGGTGTTTATTGTGTTTATTGAGGTGTTTATTGTGTTTATTGAGGTGTTTATTGTGTTTATTGAGGTGTTTATTGTGTTTATTGAGGTGTTTACTGAGGTGTTTATTGTGTTTATTGAGGTGTTTACTGAGGTGTTTATTGAGGTGTTTATTGTGTTTACTGAGGTGTTTATTGAGGTGTTTACTGTGTTTATTGAGGTGTTTACTGTGTTTATTGAGGTGTTTATTGTGGTGTTTACTGTGGTGTTTATTGTGTTTATTGAGGTGTTTATTGTTTATTGGTGTTTATTGTTTATTGAGGTGTTTATTGTTTATTGAGGTGTTTATTGTTTACTGAGGTGTTTATTGAGGTGTTTATTGTGTTTATTGAGGTGTTTATTGTGTTTATTGAGGTGTTTTTTGAGGTGTTTATTGCAGTATGTGGTTTAGTAATCTGATAAACAGGGAGATCCACAGATTGCTCCCTTCTGTCTTATATATTCCTGGTCTTGGCTCAGTCTGCAGGTGTGGGCATACAGGCAATTAGGATGCTTCATGAAACTAATGTAAAGATGCAAGGACTCACATTTGACAGGGATGTGGGAGATAGAATATAATGCAGGGTAGACACTAATAATGCTGACTGGGTTGTCCCTAAAAGATATGAGTATTCTGTCTATCTATCTATTGCCAGACGCCATAATCCTGTAAGGGGTGGGGTTTGTCTTTGAGTTATTTGTTTTACGGGGAGGGGCACTAACCCTCCACCAGCCCACTTGTTGACACGTAGGGAGCACGTATGGTTTGGTTATATGGTTACCACCCAGCGTTGTAAATGGTTTCCTGGCTTACAGGAAACCATTTGGCTTGTCACTCAATGTAAAGCCACCTGTAATGGAAAGAAGAGTGATAAAAAGTGACAGGAAAGATGGGAGAAATAGGAAGAGAGGAGGATAGACACAGAAAAAGAATTATAAAGGTGAAGGAAGAAGTAGGCAACACTACACCAAGTGAGTGGATGACGAAGCTGTATTGTTTTTCCAGCCCGGTATGGTGCCAAGGAGGGGTGGTGGTGTGCCGGTGATGGTGTATATTCATGGTGGCGGCTATGGTGGGGGTTTTCTCTCGGGCGGTGTTAAGGACTACAACCCAGCACCACTCATGCGATGGAATGTTGTTGTGGTTACCCTGCAGTACAGACTCGGCCTTCTGGGTGAGTTAAACAGATTGGACAGCTGTAGTAGTAGTAGAAGTAGTAGTAGTAGTAGTAGTAGTAGTAGTAGTAGAAATAATAATAATAATAATAATAGTAATAATAATGTTGTTGTGGTCACCCTGCAATACAGACTTGGCCTTCTGGGTGAGTTGGTTTTGGCATATATTGACTGTAGTAATAGTAGTAGTAGTAGCAGTAGCAGTAGCAGTAGCAGCAGCAGCAGCAGTAGTAGTAGTAGCAGTAGTAGTAGCAGCAGTAGTAGTAGTAGCAGTAGCAGCAGCAGCAGCAGTAGTAGTAGTAGTAGTAGTAGCAGTAGTAGTAGTAGTAGTAGTAGTAGTAGTAGTAGTAGTAGCAGTAGCAGTAGTGGTAGTAGCAGTAGTAGTAGTGGTAGCAGTAGTAGTAGTAGTAGAAGTCACATCAGTAGTAGTAGTAGCAGTAATAGTAGTAGTAGTTGTAATAGTCACATCAGAAGTACAGTAGTAGCCTGTCTCTCTGGCGGGTATGGATTACGAAGCTACAGTGGTCGAGAGTCGCATAAACCAGCGACTCCAATAGTTTAATGTCTTTATTTACACTGTAATATCAATAAATAAAAAAGAATAAACTAATAATAGTAATAGTAGATGGTTGGTAACCACAGCCGTTGGCGTGCTTGGGGCCAACGGATTGTAATGAGGGTTAGTGTTAACCTTCACATTACAACTCCAAATGGTGAACTGTATTAGCAAGGTTGGTTTTGATCTTCACAATATAATTCACCAATGGATGGAGGGGATTAAAAAAAAAAAAAAGTAGTAGTAGTAATAGTAGTAGTAGTAGTACTAGTAGCAGTAACAGTAGTCGTAGCAGTAGTAGTAGTAACAACAACAACAACAATAAAAATAATAATAATAATAATAATGATAATAATAGTAGTAGTAGTAGTAGTTGCAAACCCAGGCTCATCTCAGTGTACACCCAGTGGACTGCAGGCTGAAGTTGCCCCACTCCTGCAGTCCACCATCGTCCTTTCGAGGGGATATGAAGGGAGTTGAGGGACGTGTGTATAACTGGGCAGCTCCACCACCTAGTTATATCAGTGCCACCACGTGAAGGCCTCCCTCTCCAACACCATACGAACTTTGTAAAACCTCTCTCTCTCTCTCTCTCTCTCTCTCTCTCTCTCTCTCTCTCTCTCTCTCCACATCCCAGCAGCCAGGAACGTTTTGGCTGTGCTTCTCTGTACTGATAACACACTATACCAAAAGTCAAATCTGTTCCCAAAGTTCCCTATCCACTCCCTCTGCCCCTCAGCACTTCCCAATGCATCACGGTTTGTAGGTCAGAAATCTGGTTACTTTTTACTGGATTGCACTACACGACAAAACAGGACTATGGTTCGTGCAAAGTTTATTGATTTTCGGGGTTAGAAAGTTCTCATCCCTTCCTCCAATGTAGTAATATTGTACACTTCTTATCGTAATGCCTTGTCCACCTTCATATGTGTACTGCATGCTTAATATTAGTCTGTCTATTGCCAGACGCCTTAATCCCGTAAGGGGTGGCCCAAACCAAATCGCCTCCATGTCGCCCTGTCCCCCGCCATTTCACTGCCCTCCCCCCAGCTCACACCCTCCTCTCTCATATACCTCTCCACTCCATCCCTCCATCTCATCCTTGGCCTCCCCCTCCCTCTTCCCCCTCCACCTCACTCACATACACTCTCCTCGTTAGTCTCTCGCTCTCCATCCTCTCCACATGGCCAAACCACCTCAATGTATCTCTCCTAATGCTTTCTATAACATCCACACATCGAGTTTCAACTGCCTTAAATATGCATTACTTTAAATCTGCTGCATCCATTCAGTCATACCAGTCAACTCTGCTTCATATAGAGTTACCAGATCAATAGGCTTGTTACACGCAGGTCAATAAGGACGAACTACTGCCAAATGTACTTCCAGCACATCTACGCCAACGCCACAACGCTCCTTCACTTCGTCGTTTGTCTGTCTCTTCACGCAACTCCACATGGACCTCTCACATGACTCACTTCCAGTCCTCTCACTCTTACTTGTGTCCCTCCAACAGCGTCTGAGCATCATTTCCATACGTTAGAGTGGAGATGACAATGCTACATCCAGCGACTTTACTGTACTTCTTCCAATCCTCACTTCTCACTTCCTTACTCAATGATCTTGCAGCTTTTTTCTCTTTGTTCACCCTCTTTCACACTTAACCCTTTTTACTTTCCTCTGCCCATCATAAATGTTTGACGGCATTCACGTTCCCCATTTCCCGACCATCTAACCTCCATAATTCGGTGACTTCATTCCTCTCGAAGATCATTCTACTCTTTGCTACATAACTTTTAGATTTCGCTTCTTACTAGACACTTTCAGACTCATCCACCATATTTTGCAACTGCCATACCTTCCCGTCTTAATACAAATATGATAGCAACCATGATTTTGGAAAGAACGAATTTTCCCAGTTTTGATAAATTATACTAACTTTATAGTAGTAGTAGTAGTAGTAGCAGCAGCAGCAGCAGTACTAGCAGCGGTAGAAATGGTAGCAACAGTAGTAGTAGTAGTAGTAGCAGTAGTAGTAGTAGTAGTAGTAGTAGTAGCTGAAGTTGATTAAGGGGGGCAGGAGTTGAAAGGTAGAGTTCCACACATCTTTGTGCGAGAGGATGTTTCAACCAAAAGCTGCCTTGTACACACCACGTAATAGGAAAGGAAACCTTTAATCTGGCTCTTTTCCTTAGTTTTGTTATTCTTTTCTCCATATAAATGAGAGACTCCAGGCTTCCTCATGCGTGTGTGGGAAAGCAGGTTACAGTGGAGATAGGGACTCCATCTTTCCCTCTCATTTGCCCTATAAAACACAATATTATCCAACTTAGGGTGATTTACATCTGGTTAGGAAGCGTTGGGGCTGAAGTCTGCTCACGTCCTTTTACTACCTGCCCCAAAGACACCTTATCAACCGTCCTGGGTTCGTGCCGACTGAAGACAAAACACTGAAGAGGAGCAGTGGCCTGAGTGACAAGACGCGGCCTCTGCTGACTGATTAAAATGTCTGGTTGTGTGGCAAGAATAAAATAAGAACTCTGCCACTCTAGTCTGCCTCTCTATAGCCAGACGCCTTAATCCCGTAATAGCTGGCCACAATCAAAATAGCCTCCATGTCACCCTGTCCCCTGCCATGTCGATGCCCTCCCCCATCTTACTCCCCCCCTCTTCATGAACCTCTCCACTCCATCCCTCCATTTCATCCTTCCCCCTTCCCTCTCCCCCCCTCTCCACCTCACTCGCATCCACTCTTCACATTAGTCTCTCACTCTGCTTCCTCTCCACATGGCCAAACCACCTCAGTATATTTCTCCCAACGCTTCCTATCACATCCACATCCACACCACAACGTTCCTTCACTTCCTTAATTGTGATTCTGTCTCTCCATGTAACTCCACATAACCAAACCATCTCAGTGTATTTCCCCAAACTTTTCCTGTCACAACCACATGCACACCACAACTCTCCTTTATTTCCTAATTTGTCAGTCTGTCTCTCCATGTAACTCCATATGACCAAACCACCTCAATGCATTTCTCTTAACGCTTTCTACCACATCCCCAAGATATAGGCCCTGAAGCCTTTGCCCAGAGTCGGACACATAAAAAAAAAAAAAAAAAAAAAAAAAAAATCCACACCCACACCACAACTCTCCTTCACTTCCTCATTTGTCAGTCTCTCTCTCCAAACACCACAAGTCAAACCTCCTTAATGTACCAGTATTTCTCCTAATGCTTTCTATCACATCCATATCCACAACGCTCCTTCACTTCCTCATTTGTCAGTCTCTCTCTCCAAACACCACACGGCCAAACCACCTCAGTGTACCAGTATTTCTCCTAACGCTATCATCGCACTGAATTAATCTATCCAGGGTTTGTGTCGACTGAGGATGACGCCCTGCCTGGTAACTACGGGCTGAAGGACCAGACAATGGGCCTTCGTTGGGTACAGGAAAACATACACAAATTCGGTGGCGAACCTGATAGAGTGACTGTGTTTGGCGAAGGAGCTGGAGCCACATCAGTCCACCTGCAGGTCCTATCACCACAGGCAAAAGGTACAGTCAAAGGAATAACTCTGGAACTGGCTCCCTCTGTCTGTATTTCCCACTTCCTATGACCTCCAGTCTTTCAAACGCAGTGTGTCCAGGCATCTCCAAATGAATGGATCTTGAATTTGGCTATCTTTTGTATTGTTTTTGTTTGTTTGTTTTTTTCTTGGGGTAACGTTTTGCGGGCTCAGCCTTTGGTTCCTTTTTCCTCGCATAAAAAAAGGTACCTCTGAAAGAAATTACTCTCTTTCCAGGTACCTCTTTACACTCTTTCCAGGTACCTCTTTACTCTCTTTCCAGGTACCTCTTTACACTCTTTCCAGGTACCTCTTTACTCTCTTTCCAGGTACCTCTTTGCTCTCTTTCCAGGTACCTCTTTACTTTCTTTCCAGGTACTTCTTTACTCTCTTCCCAGGTACCTCTTAACTCTTTCCAGGTACCTCTTTATTCTCTTTCCAGGCACCTCTTTACTCTCTTTCCAGGTACCTCTTTACTCTTTCCAGGTACCTATCTTTACTCTCTTTCCAGGTACCTCTCTTTACTCTCTTTCCAGGTACCTCTCTTTACTCTCTTTCCATGTAACTCTTTACTCTCTTCCCAGGCACCTCTCTTTACTCTCTTTCCAGGCACCTCTCTTTACTCTCTTTCCAGGTACCTCTTTACTCTCTTCCCAGGTACCTCTTTACTCTCTTTCCAGGTATTACTCTCTTTCCAGGCACCTCTTTTTACTCTTTCCAGATACCTCTTTACTCTCTTTCCAGGCACCTCTTTTCTCTCTTTCCAGGTACCTCTGATTACTCTCTTTCCAGGTACCTCTCTTTACTCTTTCCAGGCACCTCTTTACTCTCTTTCCAGGCACCTCTTTACTACTCTCTTTCCAGGCACCTCTTTACTCTTTCCAGGTACCTCTTTACTCTCTTCCCAGGTACCTCTTTACTCTCTTTCCAGGTATTACTGTTTTTCCAGGCACCTCTTTACTCTCTTTCCAGGTACCTCTTTACTCTCTTTCCAGGTACCTCTTTACTCTCTTTCCAGGTACCTCTTTACTCTCATTCCAGGTACCTCTTTACTCTCTTTCCAGGCACCTCTTTACTCTCTTCCCAGGTACCTCTTTACTCTCTTTCCAGGTATTACTCTCATTCCAGGTACCTCTTTACTCTCTTTCCAGGTACCTCTTTACTCTCTTTCCAGGTACGTCTTTACTCTCATTCCAGGTACCGCTAAGGGTAATTAACACCTGGTGAAGTACAGTGATAACCCCATCTTTACCAGTGTATGTATTTCAGATGGTTTCGGTTTTTCATCCATGTATTTCTCAACCTTCAGGAAGATATGAATGCCTGTGTCTGTATGAAGGTCGTTTTATAAATCAGAAAACTTTATTATTATTATTATTATTATTATTATTATTATTCTATCTATCTATCTATCTATTGCCAGACGCCTCAATCCCGTTCGGGGTGGCCACAAACAAATCGCCTTCACGTCGCCCTGTCCCCCGCCATTTCACTGCCCTGCCCCCAACTCACACACCCCTCTCTCATATACCTCTCCACCCCATCCCTCCATCTCATCCTCGGCTTCCCCCTCCCTATCCCCCCCTCCACCTCACTCACATACACTCTCATCGTCACTCTTTCACCCTCCATCCTCTCCATAGGAGAGTGTGTTAATATATTGGGATTCCGTAGGTCGTATGCTGTCTCCATGGCTGTTTATCTGTGGAAAGACTGGAGAGAGAGAGAGAGAGAGAGAGAGAGAGAGAGAGAGGCTGTGTGGATGTGAGGTGTGGATATGTTGTGTGGATATGTTGTGTGGATATGTTGTGTGGATGTGTTGTGTGGATGTGTTGTGTGGATGTGAGGTGTGGATGTGAGGTGTGGATGTGAGGTGTGGATATGTTGTGTGGATGTGTTGTGTGGATGTGAGGTGTGGATGTGAGGTGTGGATATGTTGTGTGGATATGTTGTGTGGATATGTTGTGTGGATGTGTTGTGTGGATATGTTGTGTGGATGTGAGGTGTGGATGTGAGGTGTGGATGTGCCGTGTGGATATGTTGTGTGGATGTATTGTGTGGGCCTTGAATGCTAGGGACTTGGGGCTCCAGGCGGTTCCTGATGTGCTGTAAGATTGGTATATTTCTTAGTAGCATAATTTTGACTTCTTATTAACTAAAATGGAGAGTTATTGATCAGTGTTTTAAATGTAGGAATAAAATCTTTCTTCTTGCTGCTGTAGACGACATTTAAAATACAGAATTACTACAATGCGTCCCGGATACATTACCAAAATATTTACAACTCCCCGAGATTCACTCAGGTTTATCAAACATCATTGTGGAATAATGGACTCAGCACTAATAATTTCTCTCTCTCTCTCTCTCTCTCTCTCTCTCTCTCTCTCTCTCTCTCTCTCTCTCTCTCTCTCTCTCTCTCTCTCTCTCTCTCTCTCTCTCTCTCTCTCTCTTTCTCTCTCTCTTACTCTCTCTCTCTCTCTCTCTCTCTCTCTCTCTCACACTCATCTATCTATCTATCTCTCTATCTATCTCTCTTTCTTTTGCGTATCAGATCTTTTCCAACGAGCAATACTGCAGTCTGGCTCAGCACTCAGCCCACTGGCCATACACGAGCAGCACAGAGAGATGGCCTTCAGGCTGACTCATCACTGGAACTGCAGCGCCGAGGTCAGCAGTCAGGTGGAAGACTGTCTGAACTCAGCCTCCCTGCGTGACCTGACCCTCGCCCCTCACCGCATGGCAGTAAGTTAGCATTTCCTACACTTGTCATGCCCTGTTTAATTATATGTCTATCTATCTATCTATCTATCTGGCTGGCTGGCTATCTATCTATCTATCTGGCTGGCTGGCTATCTATCTATTTATCTGGCTGGCTGGCTATCTATCTATCTATCTGGCTGGCTGGCTATGTATCTGTCTGTGTGTGTCTGTCTGTCTATCTATCTATGTCTGTCTATTTATCTGTCAGTGTCTATCTATCTGTCTATCTATCTATCTGTCTATCTGTCTATCTATCTATCTGTCTATCTGTCTATCTATCTATCTGTCTATCTATCTGTCTATCTATGTATCTGTCTATCTATCTATATACCAATCTATCTATCTACCTACAGTATATCTATCTATCTCTACCCAGACGCATTAATCCCGTAAGGGGTGGCCACAAACAAATCGCCTCCATGTCGCCTTGTCCCCTGCCATTTCGCTGCCCTCCCTCATACACTGCACATGAAAATAGCTAACCATGTGTTTTACGGGTCTAACACCTAATGTGTTTCTCTACAACGTCTCAAGTATACCTATATATAAATAATTAGATGCGGAAGATCACTTATTATCTATCTATCTATTACCCCTTAATCCCGTAAGAGGTGGCCACAAACAAATCTCCTCCATGTCGCTCTGTCCCCCGCCATTTCACTGCCCTACACCATAAAATAATAAAACGTAAATGGCTGCCTATGAACGAGGGCTGTGAATAACTCAAAGTATTTTATAACTCGAGTCAAACGAACACAAACACGTCAAAGCAATGTTTAGGTTAATTAGTTACGTTTTGGCTGTCCCCCCCTGTCGCAAATGGAACTATCTATCTATCTATTGCCAGACGCCACAATCCCATAAGGGGTGGCCATTTGACTTTGAGTTATTTGTTTTATGGAAAGGGGCGCTAACCCTCCACCAACCCACTTGTTGACACGTAGGGAGCACGTATGGTTTGGTTATATGGAACTCATGTAGATATTTGCTGGAACACTTTACATATCTAACTTGTAGGGAGAGGCCAAGGATGAGATGGAGGGATGGAGTGGAGAGGTATGTGAGAGACTGACGAGGAGAGTGTATGTGAATGAGGAGGAGGGGGGGGGAGAGGGAGGGCCAAGGATGAGATGGAGGGATGGAGTGGAGAGGTGTATGAGAGACTGACGAAGAGAGTGTATGTGAATGAAGAGGAGGGGGGGAGAGGGAGGCCAAGGATGAGATGGAGGGATAGAGTGGAGAGGTATATGAGAGACTGACGAGGAGAGTGTATGTGAGTGAGGTGGAGGGGGGGAGAGGGAGGGGGAGGCCAAGGATGAGATGGAGGGCTGGAGTGGAGAGGTATATGAGAGAGGGGGGTGCGAGCTGGGAGCAGGGCAATGAAATGGCGGGGGACAGGGCGACATGGAGGCGATTTGTTTGTGGCCACCCGTTACGGGATTAAGGCGTCTGGCAATAGATAGATAGATAGTAGTTCTCTTCTTTCCAGTAATCTCCATGGTTGCTATTAACGTGTAAATATATATGCCTACACGTGTTCCTAGTGGGTGGTGATGTGGATGTGCTTCTATGTTAGACGTACTGTACCTTGATAGAGTCTGGCCGTGTGGTTAGAAAAGAGATTGAGAGAATGACTAGGAGTGTGTGTGTGTGTGTGTGTGTGTGTGTGTGTGTGTGTGTGTGTGTGTGTGTGTGTGTGTGTGTGTGTGTGTGTGTGTGTGTGAGGTGAAGGGGTAGAGGTGAAGGGATGAGATGGAGGGATGAGGTGGAGAGATGTAACAGTGGTGTGAGATGGCAATGGAAATATCTGACGAGAGAGGACAGGGTGACATGAAGGTGATTTGTCTACTGGCACCCTTGTGGAATTAAATCTTTCAGTGCTGCAATTAAGGGCTTCAGAGACTATAACGAACAAGCCTTTCCTTGTAATAAGTACACCTTGGAATTCTACTTATATAATGTATAATAATAATTTGGTTTTACGCCAGGTATCCCAGAAGGGCTAAGGCGTTGCGTCTGGGTAGAGGACTTTTGGACTGGAGCGTATAGCATTTTATGACCAGATACCCTTCCTGATGTCTACCAATGACCCTTGGGTGGATTCGATCCTCCGACCCTTCGGTCAGAGCGGAGCGCTCTAACCCACTGAGCCAAGGCTGACATTAAATCATACCTCACATACACGATGAAACTAAAGTCCTCCCTGTTACTATCTTGATATGAGAGGTACACAGTTCAATGCAGCAGCCTGTATCAACACACAACACCCATATCATTATATAACAGAGCCACACAACACAACTAGGCACATAAAACAATCACCACACAACCATTACCAGACCTTTATCAACATCCCGCCTCCAGCCCCTCCAGTACAAATAACATAGAGACACCTACATACTCATCTCACGTGCAAGGCAATACAACACATTGGTCAGAGCACTGGTACAAGCTTCCCGTCCCGATATCAACCCATTAGGGAACGGTCACAGCGAACGCGACGAGCCGGGCGACTTGAGCAGGGAGGAATGAGGCGACATGATAAAACACACTAAATCCTATATGGGTGGCCACGCTGAATGAGCAGGGAGGTTTGTCGCCCCGCTCACCGTCCACGCTCATAGCTGCGCGATGCAGCATGTTCCAAAATGTCGCCCGCTGCCCAGCGACATCCCCACTCCCCAGGCATTTGCATCATCATTCAGTCGTGCTGGTACTGCGTGTTGGGGAGATTGGGTTCTGGTAATTATGTCTACGGAACACCTTATTGGAGCCGTGTACCACAGGAGAGCTCTGTGGGATCCAAATGATCCACTCCACTAAAATACTGGAGTGCTGAAGAAACACTGGGAAGATATCTGTGAACAACTGCATACAAATGGTAAATATATATAATCGAGCATTATTTTGTCATACGATTGCTTAAGTAACGTTTGTTCCACTGTTGTTATAAAACCTATAAAAGACCATTAATGTATAAAATTCATACTAGTATTTAGTGCTCTATTCCCTTTGTTACACCGTAAGCTTAAAACTAATAAACTGATAAGTGTATACACTATATGCATGTGTATATGTATATATGTAATGAACATCGACAATTTTAGTATTTATCCATACATAAATCTATGAAATTTAATTCAGTAGATAGCGAATTGCCAGCGGATACTTCACTATAGGCATACTTCTGACTACCTGTCGCCCGCGAGGTTGCCGCTTTCTGTTTGGACACGCATCGCGTTCACGCTCACCTCGCCGCTCATCGCTCGACGCTACCTCCCCGCTCGTCGCGTTCGGTGTGGCTGTAGCCTTAGAGCTATAAGAATGGAAGGATTGAGTTCGTCTACCTAGGCTTTGATCTGGACCTCACCCAGGCCTCTTCAGTACTAGCATATATTAGGGTTGGGTGGAATCACAGATGACGCTAGCTTCCTTGTAGAATACGTCAGCAAAAGATAAGGCGCATAATAGACCACTATATACAGTATATGCCGCACTAAGACACAGGCACATAAACCGTGTAGGAAACCCATGGGACATCTCTATACGGTCAGTAGCATTTCTGCGATCGATGGGTCTGCTCAGTTAGACAGATTGGGGTTGAGCAACAGCAACAATAACACCTCAGGCCAACACCAGATAAGTCTCTCCAACTAAGAATAACTTTTTTCCTCTCTTGTACACCAAGGAATTCTGTGTAGGCTAAGAATAGACTTTTATTTAATAGCAATACATCCTATACTCCTCTCACCTTAACTTGAACTAGATTTTCGTCACTTTGCTGCATATTTGTCATAGCTCAGTGGCAGAAAGAGACAATGCTGCAACTCTTCGTGCTTTCCGTAGCACTTCTTCATGACTAGCATCATGGTCTAGTGTTGATGTTTGTTACAATTCGGTGTTCAAGAGAAGGAGATGGCAGTGTTAGGCCAAGTTACAGTAAAATGAGTATAGCAGTCAAAGGGTTCATGTATCTGCATAAATAGTAAGATAGGGTCATGGGTGGGGGGCGCCTACCATCCACTCACTTGTATAGTCACCTACTCTCAGGTGACTCTACATTGGGTGACAAGTAAATGGTTTCCTACAACACATACCAATACACCAGTCCTGCATGAGACAGGCCAAGCATGTATTCAGTATGGACGGTGGGTGTTAGCGCCGAAGTGGTGACATGTCGAGGTGTAGGAGGACTACTGGGCCTTGGGATAGGTCACTGCCCCCGAGAAATGGGCCTTGAAGCCTTTGCTCAGAGTCAGACGCATAAAAGAAAAAGGAACCATTTACTCTGTTAGGTGGCACCCATATAACGCAATGACTCCTGGTGGTCTATGAGCTGAGGCGCCCCAACTGGATGACACTCGTAAGGGTTTACAACGGAGAGATGACTGTGGTTTATTGCTCACAGAATACCACAGAGGGACGAGCAAGGCAGGTAACCCTCACCTTGAATCACTCGGTAATGACGAAGATTTGCCACCCTTGTCTTTAATGTCGGTACTCAGTTGCCTAGCCCCGGGTTCCTACACTTCTGATGGGGCAAAATGGACTGGATGATAGCACTAGGATACAGAGAGAAGCCACTCCATAGGGAAGCATCGTTAATTAACCAACAAACAGCAGCTCATAAAGGTGCCATCATCAGTTACAACAAGACACCACTACAAAGTTACGCAATGGGTCTCAACGTATTAACATCAGTGAGAGGATGGAGAGTGAGAGACTGACGAGGAGAGTGTATGTGAATGAGGTGCAGGGGGAGAGAGGGAGGGGAAGGCCAAGGATGAGATGGAGGGATGGAGTGGAGAGGTATATGGGAGGGGGGGGGTGAATTGGGAGCAGGGCAGTGAAATGGCGGGGGACAGGGTGACGTGGAGGCACTTTGTTTGTGGTCACCCCGTATAAGGGATTAAGGCGTCTGGCAATAGATAGATAGACAGAACAAGAAAACGGAAGAATTATGTTTCCTATTGGTGTGCTTTCCCTATTTACCCTCCTACTGTAGAAGTCACGATGTCCAGGATTGCTTGCCGATGTCACACGATATAGGCCGATACAGGTGTACTCCCTCTCGCAGGTGTGGAACATGATGCCGAACATGGCTACGCCGAGGGTGGATGGGGATTTTCTGCCAGAGCACCCGGCTGAACTCCTCAAGAAGGGGTCATTCAACAAGGTGGACATCATCATAGGTGTCAACAAGAACGAAGGAGCGCCAACCACTCTAGGTATACAGAACACCTGATTCACTAAGTCATAATTAAGACCAAAGTTTTTTAATGCCTCCAGCCACGGACATACACTAAACAGTCCTTCCCGCTCCCCCCAAAATATATATTGCTTTCACATACAAAATATGAAAGGGGGCGTGAGGATTCGCAACAACCAAAAAGGGGGTGTCATGTAAAAAAATTTTGGGAACCACTGACTTCAATGAAAAAAAGAAATATTGTAATTTTTGAAGATGAATTTAAACTTCACGTAATTCAGTTTGGAATCACAGCCCCTTCCCCTTTTCCACAGTGCTGGTTCCTGTCCTGAGTATAAGTAATTCTGTATAATATCCTTTTCTAGGTTTTATCTCTCACCGCAAGACCGACTACGCAATCCTGAAATTCAACTTCAGCAACGTGGGGCCTCTGTCACTGATGATGGATGGCGAAGACGACCCAAAGTTTCTGACGCACCGCGCCTACCTGCACTACCTGTCCCTCTCAGACATGATGGAGGGTGATGGTGAAGATATCCTGGACCCACTGACTGAGGTAGGCCACTCCTTTAACTCTTTAAATAGGTGGGACATTCTTCTTACCCGCTTCACTCCCCCAGGGGCTCGGGGATGGGTATTGTTTTCACGCATTAGGCGCTAATGCGTATGCAAATCGTAGTTATGACGTCATATTTAAATGCCAGCACCACGTGGGTTTGTTTATACACGTCCCTTTAATATACACTATACCGTTTATCTCGTTTTTTCACAAAAAGGAAAGGCCTCTCTTTTTTTTCTGCTACTTTCTGAGTTGAGAAAGATTGAGGTATCTGGTAACTCACTCTGTGACACTTCCTGCTAAAAGTTGGTACAGTTTATCCAGTTGCCCCCGGGCATCGATGAAGGGTGTGGAGTCGATAGTCTGCTCCACGCCCCCCCCCCCCCTCCTGTGCCTATTTATGGACTCGGCTCGTATTTCGAAATGCCACGAAGGAAAGCATGTGTTTACAGTCGCATGAATAGTGAGAAAAGGGAAGAAAAGTCTTTGTAGAGGCTACTAAGATAAGGAAACAGCAAGTGACCAGTGCTCCACAACTTGTTGCTGACATTCCAACACCCAGGCCTGCACCGTCCTGCCCTCCATCCAGTGCTGTAAAACGTAAAAGCCTCGCAGAGAAGCGTGTTGAAAATGTCAGTGATCGTCGTCGTGTTGTGGTGTGGGAAGATACTTTCCAATGTATTATAAACAAGATGGTATGTAAAGAGTGTTACAGTGACAAAATGAAGGTAAAATTTACTTCTAATCAAGTGGACACGTATGTAAGTGTTGAGCGTGAGGTTTGAGGCATTATTTACAGACAAGAAACAAATGTAAAGAAGACATTTTTCCACCACGTTACACTTCTTATTGTGTGTTGTTTTTTACTTCCGGGTGATGGCTATGCAGGTGATGAAAAATTGATTTCATTCTTGAACCTGAGGCACTTCATATTCCAAACCTACCTTAGATATGCAAAGTACATTACCGAGTGTGCTATTGAAAATACTTATGTATTAGACAAAGGTAGAGAAGCTGTGGTGAAGTACTGTGGGAAAAGCCCAGATGAACTTGTTGAAACAGACGTAACTTTTGAGGGTTCGTGGTATCGACGTGGACATAGATCAAATTATGGAGTTGGTGCAGTGGTTGACGTTGACACAGGCCTAATATTGGATTACCACACCGCTAGTAAATTTGTATGAAGTGCAGCCGTAAATGAACGTGATTTACTGAACACGAAACTATCTCAGGGTTGAATGTATTGACTGGCTAGACAACCACTGCAGCTTACCGGAATGTGACGTGAATTATAATGGACCATCAGGAGGTATGGAGGCTGATTGTGCTGTCGAGTTGTGGGGGCGATCTGAGGAGCATCACATGCCATATAAAACCGTTGTATCAGATGGTGGCAGTTCAGCCTTCAAAGCAGAGTCTGAAATGACAAAAGGACAAGGACCGTACAGTGAAGGAAAGAATGCTGTGAAAGCAGAGTGTGCCAATCATGTGGCCAAGAGACTTGGTACTGCCTTGCGAAATGTAAAAAAAGATGAGGGACATTGGTGGTGAGAGTGATGAGGATGAACCACTGAAGAAAAAAAAATCAGGAATGCGAGGAAAAGACAAACTGACTGACATTGTACTTGATCACCTTCAGTATTATTTTCAAGTCAATCTAAACAGGAAAGTGGGCACCTCAGTAAGTGAGAAGAATGACATCCTGTCCTCATTTTACCATTGCTAGTCTACTGATGAGAAGCCAAATCACGGACTCTGCACAAAAATTAATGGATCGTGGTGCTTTTATAATCGCGCCATAGCTGGTGGTGTAGTGCCGCCATCTCACGGGAATATGAATGTGTTCTTTCGCAACTTGACACCTCATCAGCTGGCAACAATAAACGACATCTATAATCGTCTAATCACGGACGAAATGATGAACAGGTGTCTTCGTGGAATGACTCGGAATAGGAATGAGTCACTCCATGCTAGGGTGTGGAAAATATGTCATAAGCATAAGAATACCTCAAAACTGGGCGAGGACTTGGGCACTGCAACGGCTTTTGCACAGTATAATGTTGCAACCCCTTGTACATATTGCTACACCCTGTACATACTGCTACCTTCTGTACATACTGCTACCTTCTGTACATACTGCTACCCCCTGTACATACTGCTACCCCCTGTACATACTGCTACCCCCTGTACATACTGCTCCCTTCTGTACATACTGCTACCCCCTGTACATACTGCTACCCCCTGTACATACTGCTACTCCCTGTACATACTGCACCCCTCTCACAGTTGTACGGCGATAGACTGGTGAGATCTGGGGCTGAGGACACTGCACATCTACACAGCCTCGCTGGCCACACAGTCTTCCTCTACCAACTACACCATCGCGGACAACACAGCTTTGCCAACTTCCTAGACACCAGCCGTGGACAAAAGTGTAAGTGTTAGAAGTGTAAGTGTTAAAAGTATGTTAGAAGTGTAAGGGTTAAAAGTGTAAATGTTAAAAGTGTAAGTGTTAAAAGTGTAAGTGTTAAGTGTGTTAGAAGTGTAAGTGTTAGAAGTGTAAGTGTTAGAAGTGTAAGTGTTAGAAGTGTAAGTGTTAGAAGTGAAAGTGTTAGAAGTGTGTTAAAAGTGTAAGTGTTTAAAGTGTAAGTGTTAGAAGTGTGTTAGAAGTGTAAGTGTTAGAAGTGTAAGTGTTAGAAGTGCAAGTGTAAGAAATGTAAATGTAAGAAGTGTAAGTGTTAGAAATGTATGTGTTAGAGGTGTGTTAAAAGTATAAGTGTTAGAAGTGTAAGTGTCGCCAATTAACCCATTCAGCCTGAGGACGTGGTGGGTGGTGTATGCTTCCTACACTCTCTGGGGGCTTCCTGCTTCTCTCTCTGGAGGCTTTCAACTTCATTTGGACGCCAGTATACCTCTCTCTCTCTCTCTCTCTCTCTCTCTCTCTCTCTCTCTCTCTCTCTCTCTCTCTCTCTCTCTCCATCATACTTCTTACACATCAGGAATATTTTTGAACGATAAAAACAACTCAACTCACACAATGATAACTACACATCATGTTTACATAGTCGTAGTAGTAGTAGTAGTAGTAGTAGTAATAGTGGTAGTAATAGCAATAGTAATAGCAACGGTAGTAGTAGTAGTAGCAGTAGCAGTAGTAGTGGTGGTAATGATAGCAATTGTAATAGCAACAGTAGTAGTAGTAGTAATGGTAATGATAGAAATAGTAATAGCAACAGTAATAGTAGTAGTAGTAGTAGTAGTAGTAGTATTGGTAATGATAGCAATAGTAATAGCAACAGTAGTAGTAGTAGTAGTAGTAGTAGTAGTAGTGATAGCAATAGTAATAACAACAGTAGTAGTAGTAGTAGTAGTAGTAGTGGTAATGATAGCAATAGTAATAACAACAGTAGTAGTAGTAGTAATAGTAGTAATGATAGCAATAGTAATAGCAACAGTAGTAGTAGTAGTAGTGATAGCAATAGTAATAGCAACAGTAGTAGTAGTAGTGGTAATGATAGCAATAGTAATAGCAACAGTAGTAGTAGTAGTAGTAATGATAGCAATAGTAATAGCAACTGTAGTAGTAGTAGTAGTAGTGGTAGTAACAGCAATAGTAATAGCAACAGTAGTAGTAGTAGTGGTAATGATAGCAATAGTAATAACAACAGTAGTAGTAGTAGTAATAGTAGTAATGATAGCAATAGTAATAGCAACTGTAGTAGTAGTAGTAGTAGTGGTAGTAACAGCAATAGTAATAACAACAGTAGCAGTAGTAGTAATAGTAGCAGTAGTAGTAGTAGTAGCAGAGCTGAGACACACCCCTGGAAATGCCCTCCCCCTTTCTCTTTCCCACCCTACATTTTCACTTGTAAATGTATCTATCTATCTATCTATCTATCTATCTATTGCCAGATGCCATAATCCTGTAAGGGGTGGCCGTTTGTCTTTGAGTTAGTTGTTTTATATCTATCTATCTATCTATTGCCAGACGCCATAATCCTGTAAGGGGTGGCCGTTTGTCTTTGAGTTAGTGGTTTTATATCTATCTATCTATCTATTGCCAGACGCCATAATCCTGTAAGGGGTGGCCGTTTGTCTTTGAGTTAGTGGTTTTATATCTATCTATCTATCTATTGCCAGACGCCATAATCCTGTAAGGGGTGGCCGTTTGTCTTTGAGTTAGTGGTTTTATATCTATCTATCTATCTATTGCCAGACGCCATAATCCTGTAAGGGGTGGCCGTTTGTCTTTGAGTTAGTGGTTTTATATCTATCTATCTATCTATTGCCAGACGCCATAATCCTGTAAGGGGTGGCCATTTGTCTTTGAGTTAGTTGTTTTATATCTATCTATCTATTGCCAGACGCCATAATCCTGTAAGGGGTGGCCGTTTGTCTTTGAGTTAGTTGTTTTATATCTATCTATCTATCTATTGCCAGACGCCATAATCCTGTGAGGGGTGGCCATTTGTCTTTGAGTTAGTTGTTGTATATCTATCTATCTATCTATTGCCAGACGCCATAATCCTGTAAGGGGTGGCCATTTGTCTTTGAGTTAGTTGTTGTATATCTATCTATCTATCTATTGCCAGACGCCATAATCCTGTAAGGGGTGGCCATTTGTCTTTGAGTTAGTTGTTGTATATCTATCTATCTATCTATTGCCAGACGCCATAATCCTGTAAGGGGTGGCCATCTGAGTTAGCTGTTTTGCGGGGAGGGGCACTAACCCTCCGCCAACCCACTTACCGACACGTAGAAAAGCAGGCACCAGCTAAATCCCTCCTAGTAAGAGCAGAAACCATCTAAATCCCTCCTAGTAAGAGCAGGAACCATCTAAATCCCTCCTAGTAAGAGCAGGCACCATCTAAATCCCCCCTAGTAAGAGCAGGAACCATTAAATCCCCCCTAGTAAGAGCAGGAACCATTAAATCCCTCCTAGTAAGAGCAGGAACCATCTAAATCCCTCCTAGTAAGAGCAGGAACCATCTAAATCCCTCCTAGTAAGAGCAGGAACCATTAAATCCCCCCTAGTAAGAGCAGGAACCATTAAATCCCTCCTAGTAAGAGCAGGAACCATCTAAATCCCTCCTAGTAAGAGCAGGAACCATCTAAATCCCTCCTAGTAAGAGCAGGCACCATTAAATCCCCCCTAGTAAGAGCAGGAACCATTAAATCCCCCCTAGTAAGAGCAGGAACCATCTAAATCTCTCCTAGTAAGAGCAGGAACCATTAAATCCCTCCTAGTAAGAGCAGGCACCATTAAATCCCCCCTAGTAAGAGCAGGCACCATTAAATCCCCCCTAGTAAGAGCAGGAACCATCTAAATCCTCCTAGTAAGAGCAGGAACCATTAAATCCCTCCTAGTAAGAGCAGGAACCATTAAATCCCCCCTAGTAAGAGCAGGAACCATCTAAATCCCTCCTAGTAAGAGCAGGAACCATCTAAATCCATCCTAGTAAGAGCAGGAACCATCTAAATCCATCCTAGTAAGAGCAGGAACCATCTAAATCCCTCCTAGTAAGAGCAGGAACCAGCTAAATCCCTCCTAGTAAGAGCAGGCACTATTAAATCGCTCCTAGTAATCCCTGTTTCTCTTCCCCATCAGATGTGTGTCAGGGAGATGAAGTGTTTTATATCTTCAGTGGCCTCCTCGCCAACCAGCCCATCACACGTCACGAGGACCAGCACGTCAGCCACATCTTGACGAGGCTCTGGACGGATTTCGCTACGACGGGGTAAGGTGGTCGGTTATGGAGCTCCGTAACACCTTTTCCTGAGCGATTTATTTTGTTAGAGTAGGGAACAGTAGTCAATGAAGGAAGCTTCCTGATACCTTTTCCCAAGCGATTTATTTTGCTAGAACTGAGTAAAGCAGTCCATTAAGGAAGCTCCCTAACACCTTATCCTAAGTGATTTGGTTAAGGAAGCTCCCTAAAACCTTTAACTTAGCGATTTATTTTGCTACGACGGGGTAAGGTAGTCGGTTAAGGAGCTCCGTAACTCCTTTTCCTAAGTGATTTCTTTGCTACAACAGGGTAACGTAATCGGTGATGGAAGCTCCCTAACACCTTTTCCTAAGAGATTTATTTTGCTACAACAGGGTAACGTAGTTGGTTATGGAAGCTCCCTAACATCTTTTCCTGAGTGATTTGGTTAAGAAAGCTCCCTAACACCTTTTCCTAAGCGATTTATTTTGCTACAACTGGGTAAAGTAGTAGGTGAAACTCCCCAACATCTTTTCCTAAGTGATTTAATTCGCTACAACAGGGAAAAATAGTTATGTTAATGAGCTCCCTAACACCTTTTCCTGAGTGATTTGGTTAAGGAAGCTCCCTAACACCTTTCCCCGAGCGATTTATTTTGCTACAACATGGTGAAGTAGCCACAGCAAGGGAGGTATTCTCGTTGGTTAAGGAAGCTCCCTAACACCTTTTCCCAAGCGATTTATTTTGCTAGAACAGGTTAAAGTAGTCAGTAAAGGAAGCTCCCTACCACCTTTTTCTAAGTGATTTGGTTAAGAGAGCTCCCTAACACCTTTCCCTGAGCGATTTATTTTGCTACAACTGGGTAAAATAGTCCATTAAGGAAGCTGTCTGACACGTTTTCCTAAGTGATTTGGTTAAGGAAGCTCCCTAACACCTTTCCCCAAGTGATTTATTTTGCTACAACTGTTTAAAGTAGTAGGTGGAACTCCCCAGCATCTTTTCCTAAGTGATTTATTTTGCTACGACAGGGTAACGTTGTCAGTTAAGGAAGCTCCCTATCACCTTTTCCTTAGTGATTTGGTTAAGGAAGATCCCTAACACCTTTTCCATAGTGATTTGGTTAAGGAAGATCCCTAACACCTTTTCCTAAGTGATTTGGTTAAGGAAGCTCCCTAACACCTTTTCCTAAGTGATTTGGTTAAGGAAGCTCCCGAACACCTTTTCCTAAGAGATTATTTTGTTACAACAGGGTGAAAGTAGTCGGTTAAGGAAGCTCCCTAACACCTTTTCCTAAGCGATTTGGTTGAGGAAGCTCCCTAACACCTTTTACTGGGTGATTCGGTTAAGGAAACTCCCTAACACCTTTTCCTGAGTGATTTATTTTGTTACAACAGGGTGAAAGTAGTCTGTCAGGGAAGCTCCCTAACACGTTTTCCTGAGTGATTTGGTTGAGGAAGCTCCCTAACACCTTTTCCTAAGTGATTTATTTTGTTAAACAGGTGAAAATACTCCCTTAAAGAAGCACCTTAACATCATTTTCTTAGTGACTTATTTTGCTACAACAGGGTAAGGTAGTCGGTTAAGGAAGCTCCCTAACACCTTTTCCTAAGCGATTTATTATTCTTATTACGCCTTACTCTCCTATTGTGTGTCATAAAAAGTCTTTCTAGTATTGCCATACTCTGCATAAATAACGTGCATACAAATAATAACCGCTCATATCCTAAAATAAATCGCTCAGGAAAAGGTGTTAGGGAGTTTCCTTCCCGTACACTCCCGGTTTTTTCGCCCCCCCCCCCACCTCCGGAAAACCCGATTTATTTTCGATTGTTTTTTCTTGCTCAAACCTTCCCTTTTGGTGAGAAACTACTGAAAATCACCAAGATAGTTGCTGCCGTCACCCTAAGTGCTGCTGAGGTGCGTGCCCCTCACCTCAGCCAGGTGTGTGGCAGGACAGGTGCGGCAGCTGCGTTTTCTACAGCGGGAAGGAGGAGGGTAACTAACCAAAACCAACCTAAACACATATATTTACAATGACTTGCTACAAAGTACATATACAGCAACAATATTGTGGTATATATATATATATATGGGTGAAAATAACGTCGGTTCATAATGGTACCACCCATAAATCGCCGATTTCTGGCACACATGACCAGCTGGTACTGTTGTTTCCACTAACATGCACTAGAGGAAGGTCTCACGCGTCTGCCTGCCACGAATCACCCGTGAAATTTGAAAAATGTGCTCGCCATGTGCCTTGCAATTGTGAATCATACGGTGTACGGCGACGGGTCTGCGGCGGCTCCTATGGACCATCGTACAACGTATGATGACGGGAGGGCCAACTAGAAATGGACCCAAGGCTTTATTCTGCACAGTAGGCTGTGCAGTAAATTAAGCCTTTTATTGAGTATTAGATTATTTATATTAGTTATTGATTAGTTATTTTATCATTTACTTATTTGCTTATTTTGTAGTTCTAATTGTTTATTATTTAATTTTAATTATATATTTATAGATTTATTATTTATTTAAATTGTTTATAATTCTTATTTATTGTTAATTTATTTTTTACTAATTATTTGTATATTAGATATTTTTTATTTGTTTTTTTATTTATTACTGTATTTATTTATTGGATTTTTTATTAGATTATGTTTGCCACCTTTACACGTTCTTGGTAATCTGGGGGAGAATCTGTAGCGAGGCTTCTTTGATTCTTTTATGCCATTCTCTCTCTCTCTCTCTCTCTCTCTCTCTCTCTCTCTCTCTCTCTCTCTCTCTCTCTCTCTCTCTCTCTCTCTCTCTCGTGTGGTTCGTGAAGCGGGTGGGGAGACATTAACTGCTTCTCATATTTCTGTTTAGTTTAACTGAGGGTCCGAAAAACACAGTGACCGATGCTGTAGTTTATCATCATTTATTATTATTATTATTATTATTATTATTATTATTATTATTATTATTATTATGTTATCATTATTATTAATAATTATGATGATGATGATGATGATGATGATGATAATGATGATTATTATCATTATCAATTATTATTATTTGATCATTATTATTATTATCATTATCACTATTATTATTATTATCACTATTATTATTATTGTTATTTATTATTATTATTTATTATTATTATTATTATTATATTATCGTTATTATTATTAGTATCATCACCATCCTTCTCCTCCTCCTCCTCATTATTATTACCATCATCATTATTAATCTAGCCGCTGCTCACCTGACCGTATTAATCTCTTCACCCAGGCACCCCACTATGAAGGGAGGGCTGGGGTTCCGGTGGTCACCTGTTGGCAGCGGTAGTGCCACCACTCTGCCAGCACTCCAGATTACCACCAGTCCCACCATGACAGAGACGCTGGCGCAGGTGATTTAGTTTCCCTTTTGACTGGTTTCCTTGACGCTGGAGAGGGACGCCTTCACGTGGTGGCACAAATAACTGGGCGGAGGTGATGATCTTTTAAGGTCACTCAGCCCCCTCCCTATGCCCCTAAAAGGAGGAGTGTGGTTTGTAAGAGAGGCCACCATCATCCTGCAGTGAATGTACGATGTTTGGGTCATGGGTATTTTGAAGGACGTTTTGAAGTGTGAAGTGTTGTGAACCTAACTTATGCCCAACACGTGCTAGGGTGGCGGCCTGTGGCTCAAACGTCCTTGGCCCAAACGTCCAAGCACGACCTGCAGTCCACCGAGTTCATATTTAGATGAGCCTGGGGTTGCAGCTACTATTAAGGATACTACTACTACTACTACTACTAAAACTACTACTACTACTAAAACTACTACTACTACTACTGATACAACTACTACTACTACTAAAACTACTACTACTACTAAAACTACTACTACTACTAAAACTACTACTACTGCTAAAACTACTACTACTACTACTGATACTACTACTACTACTACTACTACTACTAAAACTACTAAAACTACTACTACTATTGATACAACTACTGCTGTTGCTGCTACTACTACTATTACTAGTCCAACTCACGACTTTTCAAAATTATGTCATGCCATACTATGACTTGTGTATCAGAATAAGGACACTACCATTTTCTTATGCAGTCTTCGAGGCCAATTCTCTGTTTTATACCAGAATCTCTAGAGCACTAACCACTATCCTGCCATGGACCTCTCAACCCTCAATTTCCTTGTCACAGTTACCTCCCTTTTCCATCACTGGTCCAAGTTACACTCAACAACGAAAGTCCTGCGCAGCTCACACTCGTAATTTGATCCTGACGCATCTGAGGTTTGAGGAATGAAACAAATGAAGCAGAGAAATGAAGCAGGGAAATAGAGCAGAGGAATGAAGCAGAGAAGTGGAGCAGAGAAGTGGTGCAGAGGAATGGAACACAGATATGGAGCACAGATATGGAGCATAGAAATGGAGCAGAGGAATGGAGCAGAGGAATGGAGCAGAGGAATGGAGCAGAGGAATGGAGCAGAGGAATGAAGCAGAGGAATGAAGCAGAGGAATGGAGCAGAGGATAGTAGTAGTAGTGCTCGAACCTTAGATGCTCCAGGGTTTAGCTAAGGTTGTGAGCTGTGGAGGGCTTTTGTTGTCGGCTGTAGATAAAGCCTCACACCAGTTCAGTTCTTCCTCCCTTCACCACCTTGATACAGTAGTTCTGTTAGTTCCCTTATCTCTGATTAACGTGAACTTTTATATTATTGTCCAGCTCATGTTGCCATTATTGATAGTCACGTTTTCTTGCTGGGTTTCTTGTTTAATTGTGGCAGGCACTTCTACCCTTCAGAATTAACCGATTATGACCAAACTTGGACATAATGACCGGCCTATGACCTAGTTGTGTCCGCAAGGTTTTCATTGCTAGCAACGACCGAAAATCCGCTTTTTTCGTACTTTTCATGTTTAGAGCTGTTGAAGGACTACTAATGGGCAAAGAAAGTTCTGATGTTTATAAGTGTAATCTTGAGGTCATTCCCTATTGCAGCGTGCCGTCCATTTTCCTCTCCTTTTTCTAGTTTTCGAGTGGCAACCCTGCCAAGATTGGTCTCAGCATCCCTAGCAACCAGTGCCAGTTTTCAAAAATGATCCCTTAGTTCTCCAGCAGCTCGATGGAATTGAATGAATGTTTGCATGCTGATAGACACTGACTAGTGCTACAACTTTCCTTCGTACATAATTATATGTGCTACATTGGCTCAGTCAGGGGTGAAACGTCATCAAAAGCAAAAACGTTGAAAATGGCTAAAATCATGACTATGCTTATGCCAAGGCTCCGAAGATTATTAAGCCAGGGTCGTGGTTCTTGGGTGGAATGTTACACTGGAGTACCTCCATATAGAAATTACAGTGCTGAAACTCGCTTCCAGTCAGACAAAGCTTGGTCTGCTTAGAGCTGGTCATTGTCCCTGTCGGCTTGTCTACACATATATTCAGACGTCATCACACACAGGCAGCCATAAAACAATGAGCCATTCTGTGATGATCTTAGTCATGATTATCAAAATGTGCGTGTTGATGATTGAGTGTTGAGTATTGTTGCTGTTTTTGTTTGTTGTTGCCACTTTTGTTGTTTTTTTTGTGTGTTTTTGTTTTTGCTGTTTTTGTTGTTGCAAATCAGGTTCTTCTGGATGTGAACCCAGTAAACTGAAGGAAATGAGTGTCACCCTTCTTTCTATAACTTTTTTTTCTCTCTCTCAATGTCTATTCTATATAAGTACGGAACATCTATGGAAACCGTACATGACATCAGCGATTATTTTAGGAGACGGCTGGTTAGTATCATTTCATACCTCATTTATGCAGAGTATGGCGATATTACAATGATTTAACAAAACACGAGAGTAACGTATGAATATGGAGAGGACAGTCGCACTCCAACACCAATATTAATGTCATCACTCAGCTACCCATCGTCTTGTACACAATTTCTTCAGTAACGCAGGAGTGGTAAAACGAACTATTCAAACCACAAGATGGCAGAGTGGCTGGCTGTTGAATCAAGGTACTGTGGATAATACTGGTTGTATTGCCTACCAAAGGGAATTTAGTATCTACTGTTTTCTTCTGAGCAAAAAAACACAGCTATAAAATGCTGATACGTGAGATCTCTGGGGAGAGTAGTAGGTAGGATCTTTTGAAGAGTCAGTGTAGATTAATAGGAAAGATGATATTACCTTTAATGAGATTTACTGCTTCAAACTGTAACATAATTTCGGCTCACTGTTGTGGTAGATGTATAGGGGTATCCACCATCCACTCATCCTATGCAGCGCTGTTTTCAGATGACTCTACACTGAGTGAGAAACCAAATGGTTTCCTGCAACACAAGAAACCATTTACTGTGTTTGACTGTAACCGTATTACCAGATGACGCCTGGTGGTTTAGTGGAATAAGCCTCTCCAATTAGGTGGGACCCATAAAGTCTAACATCCGAAGTTTGGTGGGGGTTTATGGCTCACAAAATACCACCCAGGGAAACACGAAGATGGTCACGTTAGCCTTAAATGTCGAGATTGAGTAGCTTAGACTCGGGCCCCTGTACTCCTCATGGGTGTAACATTTTTCTCCACGTATTCATGTCTCGAAAACCAATACACAGCCAGAGAAATAACCATCTTCCCATTTCTGTATCAAGAAAACTTACAACTGGCGAAATACAATGAAAACCCCATCTCTGTTAGTACGTATTTCAGTTGGTTCGATTTTTCCGCTATATATTCGTCAGACTTTGGGCAGATGCTTGTGTCCCTCTCCGTACCTGAAGCGACCCACACGTATCTTAGTGGCTTTGATGGATCTCAGGGCAACTGTAAGGATTTGAAAGGAGTTGGAGGGATGGAGTAGAGAGGTATATGAGAGAGGGGGGTGTAAGTTGGGGGAGGGCAGCGAAATGGTAGGGGACAGAGCAACACGGAGGCGATTTACTTATGGCCACCCCTTGCAGGATTAAGGCGTCTGGCTATAGACAGATAGATGTGTGCTATTGTACTTTCAGACAACACCTTCAATTTCATTTTTATTATTACCAACAATTTTTAGGTTAGGTTAGGTTAGGTTAGGTTGGGTTAGGTTAGGTTGGGTTAGGTTAGGTTGGGTTAGGTTAGGTTAGGTTGGGTTAGGTTAGGTTGGGTTAGGTTAGGTTAGGTTGGGTTAGGTTGGGTTAGGTTAGGTTAGGTTAGGTTAGGTTGGGTTAGGTTAGGTTGGGTTAGGTTAGGTTAGGTTGGGTTAGGTTAGGTTGGGTTAGGTTAGGTTAGGTTGGGTTAGGTTGGGTTAGGTTAGGTTAGGTTGGGTTAGGTTAGGTTGGGTTAGGTTAGGTTAGGTTGGGTTAGGTTAGGTTGGGTTAGGTTAGGTTGGGTTAGGTTAGGTTAGGTTGGGTTAGGTTAGGTTAGGTTAGGTTGGGTTAGGTTGTTAGGTTGTTAGGTTAGGTTAGGTTAGTTAGTTTTTAGTTAGAGTAGGCTAGGTTAGATCATTTTTGGTTTGGTTACTATGATTTTGTTCAGATGTGATTTTAGGTCAAGACTAGAGATGTTGTCCAAAACTGCTAATTTACAGACAGATGGATAGATAATTAACTATACGTGATCTACTTGGGCATAGCAAGTCTGAAGTGTGGCGGAATAGATAAAATTAACTGAGCTAAACACATCATTCCCATCATAGACGTCACAAATGTTAGCCATATACCGGGTGTGTGCATTCCCTTGGTGCTGGAGAGGGACGCCTTCACGTGGTGGCACCGATGTAACAGGGTGGCTCCACTGCCTGGTTATAAAAACGTCCATCAACTCCTTCCCTATCCCCCGAAAGGAAGACAGTGGACTGCAGAAGACGAGCCTCAGTCTGCAGTCCACTGGGTTCACATTCAGATAAGCCTAGAGTTGCAACCACCACTACTACTTGCCTTCCCCTCCACGAATGGACCTACAGTAAATTATCCTGTCTTGATATGAGGAGGAGAGGGAGGGGAAGGGCAAGGATGAGATTGCGGTTCTACATCGTTTCCATTGGACTTTTTCATGACTAGCATCATATTCTAGTGCTTAACTATTGTTACAACTCAGCATTCACGATGGAGTGATGACAATTTTAGGCCAGGTTGGAGTAAAAACAGTGTCTGTGGCCACCCCTTACGGGATTGAGGCGTCTGGCAATAGATAGATAGATAGATATGAATGGATGTAACCGAACCACAAGTGTCCTAAATAAACCTGATTTAATACAAGCGTGCCTGAGTGGAGGTGAAAGGTCTGGTCTGATGTGAAGCGGCATGAATGACCACTGGGATCATTGGCTGCTCCTCTGGGTGCATAAGAAAAGATGGATCCATTTGATTCATGTTCCTCAAACCCTTACGTCACCTGATGGCTATGCAGGCGAGCAGTTATATAAGGTGGCATTTATACCGACTAAGCACAGGCAAGTGATCAAACAGTACTCATACTTTCGCCCAAACTTCATCTTTCCCTTCAGCTGCCATGCTATCCTTTGGGACACACACACACACACACATACACACACACACACACACACACACATACACACACACACACACATACACACACACACACACACACACACACACACACACACACACACACACAGAATCACCTACGCCCGTGTTCCCATTTTCCTTCTTCACCGTACACTCTGACGTTCAAGAGACCCATACACTTCTATCTATATATCAGTCTATATTTTTATCTATCTATCTATATTCCATTGCTCTGTTGGCTATATAAACATGGCATTGCAAAGTGAAGTGAGCATATTTGTGTAGGCATGATCAGACGTATCAAATAAAAGTTGCATCACGTATTTACACTACCAGTATGTATGATTCATGCTTTAGCTAGTGTAGGAAATAATATCTGCTAGGTTGGGTTCTTGGTCTGAAGGAATTTGAGAAGTCTGTTATCATTATTATTATTATTATTATTATTATTATTATTATGTTTATGTTTATGTTTGTTTATGTTTGTTTGTTTATATTTATTATTATTATTATTATTATTATTACTATTACTATTATTATTATGCTACATTGCGGCCACCCTTTAGGGGATTATGGCTTCTGGGTATAGATGGATAGACAGATTATTTTATTATTATTATTATTATTATTATTATTACTATTACTATTATCATCCTTCTTAACATAGTTGGTTATTTTCTTTACGCAGCGCACCAACTTCTGGAGGGACCTGCCCATGAAAACAAACAAGATTCTCTTTCCTGAACGCTTCCTTTAAACAAGATATTTGACTTTGAACGCAAAATCCTCTTCATTCCCAGAGATACCAAAAGAGGAAGGACTGTTCGCTTAAAAATAAATTCTAGCCACACTCTTGGTTGTCATAGTTGGCTGTCTTGCTGTACTGAAGCTAAGACAACAGCATGCATGGTGTTATACTAGCGGCGCACGACTCTGAGGTTGTCATTATCGTACCCTGGCATCCTACCATTCAAAAGTGCGTCTGATTTCGTGTATAATATGAGACGCATGTGATTCGTGTATAATATTTCTTGTATAATAGTATTCGTATATAATAATATGATTCGTGTATAATATAAAACGAAATCGGACGCACTTTTGAAGGTAGGTTGCCAGGGTACGATAATGACCTCAGAGTCGTGCGCCGCGACTATAATAATCTGTAGCTGTGGTTATGCTGGAAAAATATTGAAATTCGAAACGTCTGACAAAAAATGATGTTTGACAATGAATGCAAGAAATAAAGTTACTCATCCTTCCCTCGCTTCCTTACCCCTCAGCACCCAACCATAGCCTCACCCTTCAGCACCCAACCATACCCTCACCCTTCAGCACCCAACCATACCCTCACCCTTCAGCACCCAACCATACCCTCACCCTTCAGCACCCAACCATACCCTCACCCTTCAGCACCCAACCCTCACCCTTCAGCACCCAACCATCACCCTTCAGCACCCAACCATCACCCTTCAGCACCCAACCATCACCCTTCAGCACCCAACCATACCCTTCAGCACCCAACCATACCCTTCAGCACCCAACCATCACCCTTCAGCACCCAACCATACCCTCACCCTTCAGCACCCAACCATGCCCTCACCCTTCAGCACCCAACCATACCCTCACCCTTCAGCACCCAACCATACCCTCACCCTTCAGCACCCAACCATACCCTCACCCTTCAGCACCCAACCATACCCTCACCCTTCAGCACCCAACCATACCCTCACCCTTCAGCACCCAACCATACCCTCACCCTTCAGCACCCAACCATACCCTCACCCTTCAGCACCCAACCATACCCTCACCCTTCAGCACCCAACCATACCCTCACCCTTCAGCACCCAACCATACCCTCACCCTTCAGCACCCAACCATACCCTCACCCTTCAGCACCCAACCATACCCTCACCCTTCAGCACCCAACCATACCCTCACCCTTCAGCACCCAACCATACCCTCACCCTTCAGCACCCAACCATACCCTCACCCTTCAGCACCCAACCATACCCTCACCCTTCAGCACCCAACCATACCCTCACCCTTCAGCACCCAACCATACCCTCACCCTTCAGCACCCAACCATACCCTCACCCTTCAGCACCCAACCATACCCTCACCCTTCAGCACCCAACCATACCCTCACCCTTCAGCACCCAACCATACCCTCACCCTTCAGCACCCAACCATACCCTCACCCTTCAGCACCCAACCATCACCCTTCAGCACCCAACCATAGCCTCACCCTTTACATCACCCACCTACAACCCTTCTCTTTTAAAGCAGGAATTATAATCGAAGTATAATGTCACGTAGAGTAAGTACGGTAACCAATATTTTTAAAAGAATGTATATTTTTTGTTGCACTGATATTGAAATTGCTTTATAAACTGAAAATAAAAATGTAAGACAAACTGATTTTTTTTTTTACCTTTGAAGCACAGTTCCTATAAGTTTAAAGTTTCATATGATAGACTACGTGATATAGATAGATAGATAGACTGATTGATAGAAAGACAGAGACAGACAGATTGATGGATAGATTGACAGACAGATGAGAGAGAGAGAGAGAGAGAGAATCATTAGATTATGTGAATATGTAAAAATTACTATAGGAAGGAATTTAACAGGCGAGGTAAAACAAACACAGAAGTACACGCTTGAATGTGTGGAACGTGTTTGAGTGAAGAAACGTGCTATGGTTGTTTGTGTAGCTTTCAAATGATGTACAGTACGTGAGTTTGTTGCACAGTACCTTCAAGAATTGCAGAGTAACAGTTTGGCGTTCAGTTTGGCGATTTTTTAGCTTTTCTAGCAATATGGTGATGAGATTTGGAAAGACTAATTTATATAACGCCTACTGTGTGTCTGTAGGTTTTTCCAGTGATGTGCCTAGCTTAGATGCACACAGTTTTAATAGTTATATGAGATAACCCAGATTTGATACTCGTTGTTGCGTTTTCCGACTCTTTTCGTCATTGTAAAAGTTGATCATTAAACACGCACACGTACAGTCGCCAAAGTTTCCACCTGGGCCACCTAGTCGCGAGAGGTGGGTACCGGGTGCTGGCAACAGTGTAATGTTTGTTCGTGTGTACATGCTCGACGAAAGTTCGGATCGTCAACTCTCGTCTTCCGTAGTGAACCTCAGTCAGAGTTCATCCCAATATTCAGTCGACAATTTTTAGCCGACAGAATTTCAAAGGAACTTCTTGAAAGTACTGGATAATGTGAGTATTGAAAACAATAAGTAAAATAATCTAAAAGACCGCATCTTTACATATATTACATATTTATAAACGTATTCTTTTTCATTATTACATGATAAACTCATGGCTAATATTTATCTACTGAATACTGGGGGGAAGAACCGTCGTGTGACCGGCCCTTACGGTAGAAGAATAGATACCGGTGTCTGTTCTTTTTGCATTTCGCCAGTCCTGGGCCGGACTTGATTAAACCTACTGAAATGCAATTTTTGATCCGAGACATGGTTAGATAAGTTAGGTCATTAATCGTTACAGGAATACTCATTGGGCGGAGATTAATTTAAACTAAGTAGGAGAGATACTGTAGGAACTGTAGATGTCGGAGGTTGAAACTCGTTCCTTGAGGCTGCCTAGAGTCAGACAGTCATGAGCCGTCGGGCGCTAAAGCGCCTAGGTTCATGGGATTTAAAAAAAAAAAAAAAAAAAAAAAAAAAAAAACAGTGTTCCGGCCTGTAATGATAACTTCATGTTCGTTATGCTGCATTTATCAGTCACATAAGTAATATCACAGGCAATGGTGATATAAATGTCCCAACAATTCATGAATCAATAGCAATTGTGCTTAAAATGACTGGAAGCTTTTACATACTGTGATGGAGAGGTGGTGTCTTCATCTTGCTGTAATGTGAGATAATGTTGTTCGGTGAATAATCGATGAGCGTGTAAATGTGAAGAAGCACCGCACGCAATCAGTTTTCCATGTAATGTGTAATTCAGTCATTCGTTAGATGAGTGGACTATAAAGGTGTGCTGTAATGACCATAGTCATATGGAATATGATACGGTAAGTCAGTGTCATAGCTGATATAATAGCCACATTCGACAACGGTATGCATAAACTCTTTGTCTGTTGAGGTGACAGTATTTTAACTTCCTACCTCTTCGTGGTGCACCACAGAACACATAAAAAAACTTACAAGTACCACCAACTAGGATATAAGCAACCGTTAACAGTGTCTGAAAATCATCCTAATGTTTATTGGTCAGTGTCATTCATGATGTGAATATGGAAGATAATCTTATTCGTAACTGGACGTAGATGTTAGGTAAATGCATTCCTCTTAAACCTATACTGATAAAGGTATCAAGTGATAGCCCTATGAAATGGAATTACTGACATAAGGAGAGAGTGAGAGAGAAAGAGAGAAAGGCTTGGAGCGATTCCAGTATATAGTGCATTAACATGTTTTGGTAACAATGTAAAAATAACAAAGAAGAAAATGTTTAGTGTTGTTAAGAATGTAGATATTTAGTTGAATGCTAATGGATCTCAAAAATTAGTTTGGCCATTATTATCACTGGCGGTGTGAAGAACGTAACACCCCCCCCCCCCTCCGCGTCCGGCGCCTGCCCTGGCCTTCACTATGCCAAGCTTCCCCCTCAAGCAGCTCTCCCACCGGCTCGACCACTTGCAGGAAACCAGTTGCATTGAATTGTTGCGTGCCACAGGTTGCACGGACAAAGGCCAAATAAGTGTAGTATGTTATTGTATTATATATAATAGTATACTGTATATTTATATCATAATATTATATACAGTATATAATACCTTATTTTACAATTAATATAGTCATATTTATATGGCCTTGGTCAGTGTGACATGTGGCACACATTTTTCCGTGCAACCAGTTTCATGCAACTGGCTGAGCCGATGGGAGAACCGCCTCACTCCTTAGACATTTTTCTCCCCACCCAACTCCATTCCCAGCCATCTATGGGATGAACTATGACTTTGACGGAGGTTCACTATGGATGAGGAGAGTTGATGATTCGAACTTTCATCGAGCATGTACACACGAACAAACATATACACTGTTGCCAGCACCCTTTATCCACCTCTCGCGGGTGGGTGGCCCAGGTGGAAAGTTTGGCGACTGTACATGCACATGCACGGCACACGCACGCAGGCAGGCACACACACACACACACACACACACACACACACACACAGTGGTAACGTTCCCGCTTGCCAACTGGTAGACGGGAGTTCGCGCCTCGCTCAGGTTGCGAAAAGTTTCACTGACGAAGTGGGTGGTTACTGTCCCCCTTGAGCAAGGGGACGGGTGTGTGCGTGTGTGAAGGTCACAGCCTTGCCCTTAGATCGGACTATATGAGCTCTCAGCTCCCTTCCGGGAGGGTAAAAGCTGACGATCACGACCATCAAGTGATCCTGACCGACCCGGTGAATTACACAAAACTGGCGGTGGAACTACAAGAGTTATACGCCACCGAGCAACTAAGTATAAGTTGCCCTCATTTTTTTTTTCCATACCACAACAGTTGATATCCCCATGTAGACATAAATAATTAAAATAACAGTTATGAATTCCCTATAAAAGAGGTAGGAAGCCCGCCTCCTCAAGAAAACTTTAAACGTGGCTGTCAACGCCATCTATGGGTAGGAGGCACCATTTGTCTCATAGGCGGCAGTCGGCACCAACTAATTACATTACAAAGGATATTACCCGACCATGTACTGTTATATTTACGTCTCTTGAATCCTCCAGTATTACTTTGCCTCTGTTGTCATTTGCAGACGATACATCCGATGCCAGCGCCGTCTCTTGTATCTACTGGCTGTGTATTCTTACCTAATTGTATCTTTACAGGAATGAGTCAAGCTCGTACTGGCCTGTGTGTTAAACCATTTTTATCATACATATCCTTAAATTTATGAATAGTGTGTGTGTGTGTGTGTGTGTGTGTGTGTGTGTGTGTGTGTGTGTGTGTGTGTGTTCTTACCTAATTGTATCTTTACAGGAATGAGTCAAGCTCGTACTGTCCCGTGTATTAAACTATTTTTATCATACATATCCTTAAATTTATGAATTGTTTTGGCACACACTATTTCATTCGGTAGTGCATTCCACTGATCAATTGCCCTTTTGGGGAAGTGAATTTCCTTACGTCTTTATCGCCTCTCTTTTTATGTAGTTTTTTGCAGTGTCCTCTTGCTGATGCTTCCCCATAGGTTATATATTCATTTATGTCTATTTCCTCTTTCCCTGAGATGCATGTGTGTGCGTCCACATGTACTGGTAGGCTCCCTTTCGGCGTGTTAGTTTATTTTTGAACTGTACTATCCTCCTTGTAGAGTCCCTGGTTCAAAGCTTCACTCCTGATTTTGAGGAAGTTACTTGATTTTTGACTGAATCATACTCGTCAGTTGCCACTCAGCTGCAGTAGATGAGGTAGGATTACTCTCTTATGGTCCCTGTGCTTTTGTCGACTCGATGTTACAGTTCAGGTGTTTTATATATTACACATCGAACACTTAGTAATTTTATAACACATTGGTCTCTGTAACTTTAAATATATTCCAAGTATCGTGATGGTAAACTAGGTATCAATGATGTTCAGGTGAATCTTTTTTTTTTTTTCTTGTTTTTTAATATATATCTGGGGTTAATCTTGTAAAGGTTCCACTAAACAAATTTTACTCACGTATGCTGGTGTTCTAGGCTTGTCACTACCTATTTGAAAATGGTCCTGTCAGGGGTTGCTAAATCCTGTAACTTGTTTTTCGCCGGTGTGGTTTTCCTGTTTTATCTTCTTATATATATTTACTGTTATATATGTAGTTATGTATCGTATATGTATGGGTACTGTCTATCTATCTATTTATTGCCAGACGCCTTAATTCTGTAGGTGGCCACAAACATATCGCCTCCATGTCGCCCTGTCCCCTGCCATTTCATTGCCCTGCTCCTAGCTCACACCCCCCTCTCTCATATACCTCTCCACTCCATCCCTCCATCTCATCCTTGGCCTCCCCCTCCCTCTCCCCCCTCCACCTCACTCACATTCACTCTACTCGTCAGTCTCTCATATACCTTTCCACTCCATCCCTCCATCTCATCCTTGGCCTCCCCCTCCCTCTCCATGGTTACCTACACATATATATTCATCTGTTTGTATGTATATTCTTATGTATATGTATAAGTGGATAACTATGGGAAAGCACTCCACTGGGAAATATCTCTCGCAACAAGATTTCGGCACAAGTCACTGTGGTCATCTTCTGGTGGACAGTGAGATCCAAGGAAAGCCGTGTGTAGGAGTAAGGGTTGAACAGCTGGTCATTGATCCTGTGTCAGATAAATAGCAAAAACGTTCCTGTTATATTAAATTTTCCAGTCTAGCAGCTGTGAGTGGAAAAAAAAATGCAATGCCAGGATATATACCCAGAACTAGAGGGGCACTCAATGGAGCACATCTCTCCGACAAGGGCAACGTAATTTCCAAACCACTCATCATAATGGGTTAGGGTTTCTCATCACTGATAAGTTTCATAAAAAGTGTTTTGCGGATCCAGAATCTGTAATACGACCCAGATCGGTGCCAAAAGTTAATCGATTGTTCCCTGGGACATGGGCTATCTACCCACCAAATTTGGCCCAAATCCCTCTATTAGTTTTTGAGTAATCTGGGTAACAGACAAACGGACACACGGGTGAAAACATATTGTCTTTGTCTAGAGAAACACATTGAGGTGGTTTGGCCATGTAGAGAGGATGGAGTATGAGAGACTGACGAGGAGAGTGTATGTGAGTGAAGTGGAGGGGGGGGGGAGAGGAAGGGGAGGCCAAGGATGAGATGGAGGGATAGAGTAGAGGTATATGAGAGAGGGGGTGAGCTGGGAGCAGGGCAGTGAAATGGCGGGGTACAGGGCAACATGTAAGCGATTTGTTTGTGGCCACCCCTTGCGGGATTGAGGCGTCTGGCAATAGATAGATAGTCAAGAGAATTATCACCTACAGGAGTCACTTTTTCTAGGCTTTCACAATGAGCGAGATGGACTGTCTGCTGGTGAAGGGGACGCCATTCCAAGCTGGGGTGGAGGTGGAGGGGCTGCAGCGGAACCACGGGGAATTCAAGGTGGTGGATGGTGAGCTGGTACGATTCGCCCGGAGAGATCTGCCACACAGTCCTCTTCCCCGTCACGTCGTTCTGCCCACCATGTACCCCAGCGATGTACTCAGCATCTTCCACTACGACAAATTTGAGGTGGCCACATCAACAACGCTGCACTCGGGCGAAATCCTGTGGACTTTGAAGCGACGTACTGAGTATTAGAGAACGGTATGTTTGTGTGTATAGCCAGACGCCATAATCCTGTAAGGGGTGGCCGTTTGTCTTTGAGTTAGTTGTTTTATATCTATCTATCTATCTATTGCCAGACGCCATAATCCTGTGAGGGGTGGCCATTTGTCTTTGAGTTAGTTGTTTTATATCTATCTATCTATCTATTGCCAGACGCCATAATCCTGTAAGGGGTGGCCGTTTGTCTTTAAGTTAGTTGTTTTATATCTATCTATCTATCTATTGCCAGACGCCATAATCCTGTAAGGGGTGGCCGTTTGTCTTTGAGGTAGTTGTTTTATATCTATCTATCTATCTATTGCCAGACGCCATAATCCTGTAAGGGGTGGCCGTTTGTCTTTGAGTTAGTTGTTTTATATCTATCTATCTATCTATTGCCAGACGCCATAATCCTGTAAGGGGTGGCCGTTTGTCTTTGAGTTATTTGTTTTACGGGGAGGGGCACTAACCCTCCGCCAATCCACTTGCTGACACGTAGGGAACACGTATGGTTTGGTTATATGGTTACCACCCAGCGTTGTAAATGGTTTCTTGGCTTACAGGAAACCATTTGGCTTGTCACTCAATGTAAAGCCACCTGTAAAGGAAAGAAAAACAATAAGAAGTGACAGGAAAGATGGGAGAAATAGGAAGACAGGCACAGAAAAAGAATGATAAAGGCTAAGGAAGAAGTAGGCAGCACTACAACAACTGAGTGGATGATGGTAAGAAATAGGAAGAGAGGAGGGCAGACACAGAAAAAGAATGATAAAGGTTAAGGAAGAAATAGGCAGCACTACATCAAGTGAGTGGATGAGGGTCGCCACCACTTACCACCATAGAAAAAGGTACCTCTGTAGAAATAATGTATAACCTAAAATTTTTCTCTACTCCAATTCCTGGTGAGAAATTATACCCGCGATTCGTAACCAATCAACACCTGCTGTACCCAATCAACACCTGCTGTACCCAATCAACACCTGCTGTACCCAATCAACACCTACTGTGCCGTGTTGAAATGACAGTACCAAGATTTGTTAAATTGCACTATGGATCTTTCTCATCAACTTGGAACAGGTTTACGTCCTCTTGCAGCACTTCATGTAGTTCACTGGTCTAGGACAATGGTGTATCTGCACATCTTAACAGAGCATTTCATCTTGAGCATCTTACCCAAATTCTTACAGCCAAGCATTCAAGATGGGGAGATGGCAATTTTAGGCCAAGATGAAGTGATAAGATGGAGGGATGGAGTGGAGAGGTATATGAGAGACTGACGAGGAGAGTGTATGTGAGTGAGGTGGATGGGGAGAGAGGGAGGGGGAGGCCAAGGATGAGATGGAGGGATGGAGTGGAGAGGTATATGAGAGACTGACGAGGAGAGTGTATGTGAGTGAGGCGGAGGAGGGGAGAGGGACGGGGAGGCCAAGGATGAGATGGAGGGATGGAGTGGAGAGGTATATGAGAGACTGATGAGGAGAGTGTGAGTGAGGCGGAGGGGGGAAGAGGGAGGAGGAGGCCAAGGATGAGTTGGAGGGATGGAGTGGAGAGGTATATGAGAGAGGAGGGTGTGAGCTGGGAGCAGGGCAAAGAAATGGTGGGGGACAGGGCGACATGGAGGCGTTTTGTCTGTGGCCACCCCTTACGGGATTAAGGCGTCTGGCAATAGATAGATAGATAAAGTGAATGGGGTATAGTAACATAAAAAGGCAAGTGTTGTGAGTGAGGTGTAGCAATGTTTGAAACCGCCATCTGAACAATGAACAATGCTTCGAACCGCCATCTGAACAATGAACAATGCTTCGAACCGCCATCTGAACAATGAACAATGCTTCGAACCGCCATCTGAACAATGAACAATGCTTCGTTCTGTGTACAGTTTTGGCCACCTGTTCCCTCCTGCTTGGAACAAAGGGAAAGGGACACAAATTATGGTTCACGACTGTACAATTTTCCACATTCTTTTCACCCCTTCTACATCGATGACGTTGAGGTGGTTTGGCCATGTGGAGAGGATGGAGAGCGAGAGACTAACGAGGAGAGTGTGTGTGTGAGTGAGGTGGAGGGGGGGAGGGAGGGGGAGGCCGGGGATGTGATGGAAGGATGGAGTGGGGAGGTATAGGAGAGTGGAGGAGTAAGTTGAGGGGAGGGCAGCGATAAGGTAGGGGACAGGGTGACATGGATGAGGGTAGTGGGATGGGTAGGCAGGTAGGTAGAAAAGCACGTAGGTAGGTAGGTAGGTAGGTAAGGATTCAAGTAGGTAGGCAGGTTAGGAAGGCAGGTGGGTAGGTAGGTAGTTAGGTAATAAATCGTTTATATGTATGATAATCCCTTCTCCCTCCAAATTCCTTACAGCAAGATTTTAGAGAGGGGTGTGTGAGCTGGGAGCGGGGTAGTGAAATGGTGGGGGACAGGGCCACGTGGAGGCGATTTGTCTATGGCCACTTCTTACGGGATTAAGGCGTCTGGTAGTAGATAGATAGATAGACAGATTTTAGAGACAAGTGGATGGGCAGAAGTTCCTATTCAAGACTATGTTCCTAAATTTGTTCCTTATCTTGCAGGTGTGACATCGGTGGCTGAAGACTGCTGGAAATCCCACGAACTGACGGTCTGATGTACAGTCGGAGGAAGAAATTAGGTCCACTTATAATCCTCCACGAATTAGGAAGGTTTTAGTGCTCCAAAGATTGCACCGGTGGGTTTTGTCATCTTACGAAATGGCTGGGGACAAGGGGACATGGAGGAGATTTGTTTGTGGCCACCCCTTACGGAATTGAGGCGTGTGGTAATAAATAGGCCTAGATGTTTGTCCAAAATTTAAGTCTGCAACAGTGGGTTTTGCCACTTTTATTACGAAATGGCACGGGACAGGGCGACATGGAGGCGATTTGTTTGCGGCCACCCTTTACGGGATTGAGGTGTCTGGAAATAAACAGATGTTAGTCCAAAATTAAAGTCCTTTTTTTTATATATTGGGGAGTGATGCATGTCCAAAAAATAACTCAAAAAATGCCACTGTGCCTCTGTTTCCATTGCACTATATCTATCTATCTATCTATCTATTGTCAAACGCCTTAATCCCGTACGGGGTGACCACAAACAAATCGCCTCCACGTCGCCCTGTCCCCTGCCATTTCACTGCCCTGCCCCCAGTTCACACCCCCCTCTCTCATATACCTCTCCACTCCATCCCTCCATCTCATCCTTGGCCTCCCCCTCCCTCTCCCCCCTCCACCTCACTCACACACTCTCCTCGTCAGTCTCTCATATACCTCTCCACTCCATCCCTCCATCTCATCCTTGGCCTCCCCCTCCCTCTCTCCCCCTCCACCTCCCTCACATATACTCTTCTCGTCAGTCTCTCATATACCTCTCCATTCCATCCCTCCATCTCATCCTTGGCCTCCCACTCCACCTCACTCACATACACTCTCCTCGTCAGTCTCTCACCCTCCATCCTCTCCACATGGCCAAACCACCTAAGTGTGTTCTCCTAACGCTTCCTATCACATCCACATCCACACCACAACACTCCTTGTCAGTCTCTCACCCTCCATCCTCTCCACATGGCCAAACCACCTAAGTGTGTTTCTCCTAACGCTTCCTATCACATCCACATCCACACCACAACACTCCTTGTCAGTCTCTCACCCTCCATCCTCTCCACATGGCCAAACCACCTCAGTGTGTTTCTCCTAACGCTTCCTATCACATCCACATTGCACTCACAAACGCTTCAATAAGAGTTGTAAAATGAGATATATATCATTTATCTGTGAGAAAATGTACCTCTGTCCACTCTGCCTCACTCAGCCAGCTATGAAGGGAGGGGGAAATCGAGGATGAGATGGAGAGGTATATGAGAGAGGGGGGTGTGAACTGGGAGCAGGGCAGTGAAATGGCGGGGGACAGGGCGACATGGAGGCGATTTGTTGGTGGCCACCCCTTATGGGATTGAGTCTGGCAATAGGTAGACCGATAGATGGAATGTTTTTAGCACAATGTAAAATTGCCGAGCTTCCATACCGGCTGAGAGGGAGAGAGAGAGACAGAAAAAGACAGACAGACAGACGGACGGATGGATGGATAGATAGAGGAGAGAGAGAGAGAGAGAGAGAGAGAGAGAGAGAAAGAGAGAAAGAGAGAGACAGACAGACAGACAGACAGATGGAAAGATGTTCTCTGCGTTGGGGGAAGTATGAGAAACAGAGGAAGACACAGGACTGTAATGTAGGCTACAATTGTTTATGGTAGTATATGATGGAGAGTGAGAGACTGACGAGGAGAGTGTATGTGAGTGAGGTGGAGGGGGGGAGAGGGAGGGGAAGGCCAAGGATGAGATGGAGGGATGGAGTGGAATGGTATATGAGAGACTGACGAGGAGAGTGTATGTGAGTGAGGTGGAGGGGGGGAGAGGGAGGGGAAGGCCAAGGATGAGATGGAGGGATGGAGTGGAGAGGTATATGAGAGACTGACGAAGAGAGTGTATGTGAGTGAGGTGGAGGGGGAGAGAGGGAGGGAAAGGTCAAAGATGAGATGGAGGGATGGAGTGGCGAGGTATATGAGGGACGGGGGTGTGAATTGGGAGCAGGGCAGTGAAATGGCGAGGGACAGAGTGACGTGGAGGCGATTTGTTTGTGGCCACCCCGAATAAGGGATTAAGGCGTCTGGCAATAGATAGATAGATAGTATATGTTCTTTTATCCTAACTTTGCTAAATATTGCAGTCACTCCACACTGAATGCAGAGTTGTAAAAAAAAGTTGACTAAATTATTGTTATAGTGGTGGCGCACGACTCTGAGGTTGTCATTATCGTACCCTGGCAACCTACCATTCAGAAGTGCGTCCGATTTCGTATCATATTATACACGAATCATATTATTATGCACGAATATATTATACACGAATATTATTATGCACGAATATATTATACACGAATATTATTATGCACGAATATATTAACCACGAATATTATTATACATGAATATTATTATGCATAAATATATTATACATGAATATTATTATACACGAACATATTATACACGAATCACATGCGTCTCATACACGAAATCGGACGCACTTTTGAATGGTAGGTTGCCAGGGCACGATAATAACAACCTCAGAGTCGTGCGCCTCGACTATAGTTACAAAGGACTGTGAAATGGTGAATAATCAGCATCATAGCCCATCTCTGCCATGGAACTAAGTGGAAGAATGTACAAGAGGAGAATCTGGGCCAAGTAAAGTGAAAGTACTATTATTTATTCCTTTATCTTGTAATTATAATTCTAGATAATAAAAATGGGTGAGTTTTGAGGACCATTTTCTTTCATATATTTTGCACTGTCATTTTTTGGGGCATGTGGAGAGGCTGGAGAGTGAGAGACTGACGAGGAGATTGTATGTGAGTGAGGAGGAGGGAGGGAAAGGGATGGGGAGGTCAAGGATGGAGGGATGGAGTGGAGAGGTATATGAGAGACTGACGAGGAGTGTATGTGAGTGAGGAGGAGGGGGGGAGAGGGATGGGGAGGCCAAGGATGAGATGGAGGGATGGAGTGAAGAGGTATATGAGAGACTGACGAGGAGAGTGTATGTGAGTGAGGAGGAGGGGGGGAGTGGGATGGGGAGGCCAAGGATGAGATGGAGGGACGGAGTGGAGAGGTATATGAAAGACTGACGAGGAGAGTGTATGTGAGTGAGGTGGAGGGGGGAGAGGGAGGGGGAGGCCAAGGATGAGATGGAGGGATGGAGTGGAGAGGTGTATGTGAGTGAGGTGGAGGGGGGGAGAGGAAGGGGGAGGCCAAGGATGAGATGAAGGAATGGAGTGGAGAGGTATATGAGAGAAGGGGGGTGTGAGCTGGGAGCAGGGCAGTGAAATGGCGGGGGACAGGGCGACATGGAGGCGATTAGTTTGTGGCCAGTCCTTACGGGATTGAGGCTTCTGGCAATAGATAGATAGATAGTAATTTTCTTTTCGTTTTAGCAACTGGAACTGCAAACTGTCTCGCATTAGGGGGTTGAGAGCACTAAATATCAACACTATGACTGGCTTGGCTCTGTTAGGTTGTCTGGAGCTGCAAGGAACTGCTGAAGACCTGACCACGATAACAAAACTTCGTAAAGATAAAATGCAGGACTTAACATCTTTATACACTGAACATGATATTTCCAGCACTGATAAATTCGTCTATGTATGTGTGTGCGTATTAATGCATGTATGTGTCTATGTATGTATGTATGTCTATGTCTATGTATGAGTCTATGTACAGTATGTCTATGTATGTGTCTATGTATGTCTGTATATCTATGTCTATATATGAGTCTATGTATGTGTCTATGTATGTATATGTATGTCTGTGTATGTCTATGTATGTGTCTATGTATGTATGTCTATGTATGTATCTGTGTATCTATGTATGTCTATGTATGTATGTCTGTGTATGTGTCTATGTATGCATGTCTATATATGTCTGTGTATGTGTCTATGTATGTATGTCTATGTATGTGTATATTGTTAAAAGGGAAGTTTGTTATGAGTGTAAATTTCTGGTGTTGGGAGGTTCGGGGATTCGAGCCACTGTTTTGTGAGGAGTGTACTGTACTTGGTGTTCAGGTGGTTCACGGGTTCGAACCATTATTGATCCAAGAATGGTTATATTTCTCGCATGCTGTTATTTAGTGTATTATAGCTAAATCAGTTATTAGTACAGTACATAGTAGTATGAAAATATATTGTGTAAAGTTAATGATTCGTACTGTATACCGTACTTGCTTCTGTATGGATACCGATACTGTTTTGTTTTGATAGTTGAGCTGTGGTGAAGTTGCCCACAGCCAGGCAGACCTTCCCCTACCCTCGGCCGAGACAGACTTCTCTTTTACACCTCCTCCCTGACTTTAGCTTTTCTCCAGACCCTCTTTACGTTTTGTGGCGCACCCGGTGGTGTGACGAGGGCGAGGTGCTGACAACGAGTACTGGTTTTCTGGTGATGAGTTAATTTTTATCTAAGCTGGATCGTGTTACTCTTACCCACCGTGTGTGTCGTTGTTGGGTCAGGGAGGGTGGCTGTTTGGCATCGTTCTGTATCTGTTCATAGTAGTCATTCACCCTTTTTTCTGTTCATTGTTTAAATTGTTACTTATTGAATGATTTATATTCATTTGCTTGTTTATTCCCTGTTCTAAATGAGAACTGAAGGGTGGCTGGCACACCATTTGTTAGATTAAGATCGTGTAGAAAACCTAACCGATGCCACTGAGCCATACTTGAATATTGAAGGGTCTTGATCGTACCACTATGTATGTATGTGTCTATGTATGTGTATGTATGTATGTCTATGTATGTTGTATGTATGTATGTATGTAAACCCCGTAAGTTCTGACCTATGAGTTTCGCGAGTATGTGTCCATAGGCGGAGGACTCTACGCAAAGTAAATCCCCCACACAAAAATTCTGGGATCTAGTTTGTGTCCAACCCTGGGCATAGGTTTCACAGTCTGTTCCCTGAAGTTCGGTAGCCCTCCTTCGTACCATACACCTCCACATGCCACAGCTTCGGGGCTAACACCCACCGTCCATATTAAATACATGCTAGGGTGGTCTTATACAGGACAGGTGTATTGGTATTAGCGAAGGTAATTTTACATGTCGGTGGGTCGTATGGTTGATCAATAGTGTCCGCCTTAGTATCTGCTTTAGTGAATTCGAATCGTTAATCTGTTAGCTGCCCAATCCGGAAATCGAACCTGGGTCCATTAAGACTGCAGGCCACCTCTCTGCCGACTCATCCACCACCTGCCTGCTGTGGGGTAACAGTAAGCCAACTTACGAGGAAAGTAGTGATACAAGGAATGAAATAAATTACGAGGTGTGCATGCCATAACTTCTCTAATACAGCACCCCCCATGAGGGGGTCACCTTGATGTGGTGGCGGGGCTTGAAGCGTGGCTGGCAGTGCCGCCTACTCAGGAGGCATGCCTACCTTTGTAGGGTTCGGTATTTGTCAGCCTCGTGGACCAAGCACCCCCTACATCACTGGTGGAGGAGGCCTGCTGGTGATGTTAGTCCCTGCCCATTTGCCATCTAGGGCAGGACTGTTGCCTCCCCACACGTTTGCCGTGCGTGGCGTCCTGCAATGCTGGGATACGGGAGTCCTGGGGGTTGAGTGATGCTGCATGATGTGCCCTGCAGCTAGCAATACACCTCTGGTCCCTTATTCTGGCTAGACGTGCGGCCTGGTTGGGCCCGACCAGGTCAATCGGCTGGTCATGCGTTGGCTAGGGTCAAGTGGGCACCGGGGGGCCTGGTGGCTCCTATTGTCCTGGAGTCACCCTTGTCTGGGTCCCCCGGTGGTTACCTGCATACACTCCTCTGCTACCCCTGGGGTCGTCAGTGGTTCTGTCCCTGACATATGGCCTCCCCTGTTGGGCTCCATGGTGGGTGGGGGGGTGGGGGAATGAAGTTCTTGTTGGTTGTTTATGGAGACTTTTAAGAACAAAACTCTTGTTGACGACACGACATCTGTCCCTGGCCATTCCTCAGACTCCACCTCACTTATTGCCACTCTGGAGCCTTTCCAGGCCCGTGGCGATTATCCTCCTCTGCCCCAGCGATCAGATGGGACTGGGAGATGGTCGCGTTGGGTTGGTGGGGCTCTGGGGCAAGGCCTAGAAGAGTCTGTGTCTGCAGTGTATACCAAATATCTGGTACTGAAATCCTCGGAAGTCAGTACTAGATATTGACATTTTTTATCTGCACCGAGCCATAGTGTCTACATGTGGGAGGGAACCTAAACTCTCAACAAAGGGGGATGGAAGCATCCTGGCTGAGGTGTCCTCCCCAGAAGAGAGCTCCCGTCTAATGGCTTTAAAGTCTGTCACAGGTTCTAACATTTGCTGTGTACCACATGCTACTTTTAACAGTTGTAAGAGAGTCATATTTTCCCTTGACCTACTCAGATATTCAGAGGCGATGTTGTTGGAGGAACTGCAGTCATCTGGTGTTATGAAAGTTGAGTGTCTGCAAAAGAAAATAGGTGTCCTGACCCCTACTCCAACCTTGTTCCTGACCTTTAACAGGTTAACTTTGCCTGCATCAGTGAAACTCGCTTGGCTATCGATTCCAGTGACGCAGTATAAGTATGCGCCAGCCCCAAAGCGGTGTTTCCACTGTCAGGGTTATGGCAATGTTAGCCACTTTTGGTGCCCTGCACAGGCTGGCCTTCCTGCTGTATATGTCTCCTGTGGTGAAAGTCATACCAATGACTGTCCAGGCCCCCTAAAATGCTATCACTGTGGGGGGCCCTCATGCTGTAAATTCTAAAAACTGCCCGCGCTACTGCCTAGAAAAGGAGATTTTGTCTATTCTGACAACTGAGAGGGTTTTGTTTCCCGAAGCTAAGAGGAAAGCCCAGACTCGCTTTTTCCAGCCTGGAGTTACTTATGCTGCTGTCCTTGCTGGAGTGTCAGTGCACCGCCCTGTATCTCAGAGGCAGTCTCGACGTATTCCAGTAACCAATCCTTCAACTCGTGATTTGCAGGATGCTGTCCCCATGGTTGGTGCTGTTGGTGAGAGTGATGGTTGCCCAACCGCTACCCCAACTGTTTCCGCCCCCACTGCGGTGGCTGATAACTTACACACTTCTGTGCTAGTGGCAGATGTCCACGTTGAACGGACTCCTTCTCCCGTCATAGCCAGTATGCCCGAGGCTCCATCTATACCTGGCAAATGTCACTGTTGTTCATCAGAGTCCTCTGAACGTGAAGACCGGCCACCTAAGGTCTTTGTTGTTGACCCTTTTGTCGACACCTCTCCTGTTCCCTCTGCCCAGCAGGCTGAGGGATCTAGCCAGATGACAGCTGAAGCTGATGGTTCAACTCTGGTCTGGTCCCCACCTGGGGAGGTTGTTGGACAGCTTCAGATCTGAAGCATAGGATGGCTTCCTCAAATCATTCGAGTCCCGTGGACTCTACTTCCACTTCTGGGGCTTCTGGTGAGGGCACTGGCAGTCCTACATCTCCAAAGGCAGCCCCCAAGCTGCCTTCCAAACAAACTGGTATGCCCACTCCAAGAAGGAGTGTTGTAAAACTTACTTCCTCATCCTCCCGTTTGCCTTTGGATGTCCGACAGAGGGTGCGGGTTTCTAGTGCTGGGCAAGCTCCTCCAAAGGGCTTTCATAAGCATCAGTCTAAACCTGCTCGCTTGTCAGGTGTACAGTCCCACACTTAATCATCATCCATCTACAATGGGTTGTATCATCCAGTGGAATTGTTGGGGTTTACGTGCTAACTATGAGGAACTGTGTCATCTTGTTTCTCAGTTTACTCCTCTGTGCATGTGTATCCAGGAGACCATGGTAGGTGATGCTGGTCCTTCTGGTCCTTCTGGTTACCATGCCTTTCATTCTGATCCTGTGCCAGGCCAAGGTCATCATGGAGGTGCTGCTACCTTCCTTCGCCAGGATATTCCGTGCAGTCATCAGGACATCTCTACTCCCCTGCAGGCTGTCGCTGTCAAGATGTTTTTACGTCGACAGTATACAGTTTGCAGTCTTTATCTACCTCCCAGTGCAACTGTTGAAAGGGTGGATCTGTCATGCCTTATTCATGTCCTTCCCTCTCCTTTTCTGTTACTAGGCGATATGAATGGTCACCATCCACTATGGGGAAACAGTGAGGCCAACCCTCGGAGTGTTATGCTGGCCTCTTTAGTGGAAGATGAGGGGTCGGGCATTTTAAACTCCAACATAATGACTTATTTCTATAATCAGACAGGAACTTTTACTGCCATTGATTTGTCCTTATGTTCAGCTGATGCTGTTTTAGATTTTAACTGGGATGTGTTGCCAGACCTGTATGGCAGCGACCATTTTCCATTACTGCTAGTGCAGGTGGACCTCAGCCTCGTCATCCTCGCTGGCTTCTGGATAAGGCTGACTGGCCACGTTTCGGGGAATTAAGTTCCATTTCACTTTCTGTCAACGAGTTTGGCTGTCTTACTGAGGCTGTGTCATATTTCAATACCGTGTTGCACTCAGCAGCCCTGTTATCTATTCCAAAACGAAGGGTCAGTTTCCTAAACGTCCGGTTCCTTGGTGGAACTCTGAGTGCAGTTCCACAGTGAGAGCTAAACGAGTCGCCTTCTCTCGACTTCGTCGTCACCGTGGGGATCCTCAGTATTTGGTGGCGTATCAGAGGGCACGAGCTCATATGAGGCAGGTTTTAAAGGAAGCCAGGCGTTCATCCTGGAAGGGTTATGTTTCCTCCATCAATTCGAGGACTTCCAACACCCAGGTGTGGAACTGGGTAAGGAAAATTTACGGAAAATTTACTGTTCCCTCCCCTCCTGTTTTATCTGCAGCAGGTGGAACTGTGGCTGATCCATTTGCTGTTGCAGAGCTGCTTGCTGATCATTTTGCCAGTGTGTAACAGAAGGATGCGGATACGCCTTCGGCTTGCCACCGTCGGCACCTAGAGTCTCGTGGTCTCAGTTTTGCCTCTGCTGGGGGAGAGGCTTACAATGTTCCATTTTCAATTTCTGAACTCCAGCCGCCTCTATCTCAGTGCCATGATTCCTCTCCTGGATATGATGATATTCCTTATGTCTTTTTACGCCACCCGACTGATGAGTCCCTGTTGTTTTTGCTTTCACTGTTTAATAAGATCTGGTGTTCTGGGGAGTTTCTGGCTTGTTGGGGTGTTGCTGTAGTTATTCCCATCCCCAGACCAGATAAGGACCACCTGCAGGCGACGAATTATCGACCTATTTCTCTGAAGTCTTGTATATGTAAAGTTTTGGAAAAGATGGTCAATGTTAGGCTTGTGTGGTTTTTAGAGAAAGGCGACTTCTTATCCCCTGCCCAGTATGGTTTTCAAAAAATGCGATCTACTTCTGATGCACTACTGTCCTTGGAATCTTCAGTCTGTGAGGCTTTCTCCACTAACCAACACCAGGTCACGGTCTTCTTCGATTTGGAGAAGGCATACGACACTGCCTGGCGTCATGATATTTTACTCTCTCTTCATGAGTTTGGTCTTCGTGGGTGCTTGCCTATTTTTTATTCAACAGTTTTTATCTAACCATTTTTTAAGGGTACAAGTGGGAGGAGTGCTTTCTACTGCCCGAGCACTAGAAGATGGAGTACCATCCTTAGTGTTACTCTGTTTGCTGTAGCCATTAACAGCGTCATCGGTGTACTTCCTGATGGTGTACGAGAATCACTGTATGCCGATGACCTCTTGATATCCTTCACCACGTCTAGAATGTCTCTGATAGACAGGAGGTTGCAGCTGTCTCTTAATAGAATTTCTGACTGGGCAGAATCTCGCGGTTACCATTTTTCTTCAATAAAGACAGTGGCTATGCATTTTTGTAGTCTTCGAGGGGTTCACCCAGACCCTGACTTGTATCTCTATGGTAGGAGAGTATCCTGTGTGGAAGAAACGTGGTTTCTGGGTCTTCTGTTTGATAGACGACTAACCTGGGTTCCTCATATTCGTTCTGTTAAGGTGGCTTGTCTTAAAGCTTTGAGTCTTTTGAGGGTTTTAGCTCATACCTCTTGGGGTGCTGACTGTCAGACCCTCCTCCTCTTGTATAGGTCTCTTATCTTCCTAAATTTGAATATGGATGTGAGGTCTACTCCTCTGCAACAGATGCCCGTCTCCAATTGTTAAAATCTGTGCATCGTGCTGGTGTGCGTCTAGCAACCGGGGAATTCAGATCATCCCCGATTCCAAGTTTGTTGGTGGATGCTGGTGTACTCCCCTTGGATTTGCAACGCCAGTTGCTAATGATGAGGTGTTGGTATCGTCTTCACCGCATTCCAGACTCAATTTCTTGTGCCATCGTCTCCCAGGATTCCTGATCTTCTGTTTATGACACCCGTCCTAATTTCCCAAAGCCATTTGGTTACTGGGTCCGGTCTGTTATGTTAGCCCTCTCTGTCCCAAGACTGGCAATTTGTTCACATCGGTTCCCATGGGTGGGTTCTTGGCTACTCTCTTGTGTGACATTTTGTAGGTCCGTTGACAAAGAAAAGGGCTCACTTTCCTCTCAGGTGTCCCCCCTCTCTCTTTTTAGAACATGCCTCCATTCATGAAGGCTCTGTCCCCGTCTATACTGACGGGTCTAAGACTGACACTGGAGTAAGATTTGGTGTTGTCTTCCCTTCCTTCAGTAGAGGCGGTAGCCTTCCTGGCATTACGGCAGAACTGACTACAATTTCATATGCTCTTAAAATCATTTTTGCTCTCCCTCAATCCGTTTTTGTGATTTTTAGTGACTCCCGTAGTGCTCTTTCTGCACTGGAGTCTTTTAATGCATCCCATCCATTGGTTTTATCAATTTTAGAATGGCTTTTTCTCCTTGGCTGTCGTGGCCGTCATGTGGACTTCTGTTGGGTTCCTGCACATGTTGGTGTGGTGGGCAATGAGAGGGTAGATACTTTAGCTAAAGTTGCGTCTCCTTAACAGCCCCCAACCGACTACCCACTTCCTGCTTCTGATGTAACATCTTACCTGCTGTACGCAATTCTTACGTGTTGGCAGAGACACTGGGATATTGTTTCTCACAATAAATTAAAAGAAATCTTTCAGAGAGTGGTTGTGCCAAGGGTTCTCCCCTCCATGCCTCGGCCATTGGAGGTGGCTCTTGCCAGGCTTCGCATTGGGCACTCTTGGCTTACACATGGGTTCCTGATGAGCGGCGAGACTCAACTGTACTGTGATGACTGCCTTGTTCCCCCTACTGTCCGTCACTTGCTGGTCGAGTGTCCAAGTCTGGGGGACCTACATCAGAGATTCCTCCATAGGCATAATGGGGCAGATGGTGCCTACTGTCTGTCCTCGATGCTTGGTGGAGCCTCTAGCGATTTTACTGGTGTTTTTAGTTTTCTTCAGGAGGTGGACCTCCTTCGAATTTTATAAGTAATTGTTATTTTATAAACTATTCTTTTGTTATTTTCAGTGATTTATTCCTACTAACAGATATTAACTTCATTTTAAATATGCACTTTATTTTCCTGCGTCTTTTACCTTGTTGTCCAGCGGCATATGACCCTGGCAGTTGCGCCGCCATATTTTAATTGTTTTCATTCAGTCAATCAGTCAAGTCTTATACAGCAGTGAATGTGTGTAAAGTTGACGCCCACTGCCATTCTGATAAAAGATAAGAACATACAAAGCAACAGGAGAGATAAGGAAATCAAGCGAGTGACACTTCATGACTCACTGTGCTGTCACTGTGAGAGATAAATCGTGTGGTGTAGTCTGTGCTCTTTAACTTGGCCTAAAGTCCCCATCTCTTCCTCTTGAATCCTGAACTGTAACAAGATATAAACACAAGAATACGGGACTAGGGCGGAAGTGCTACGGAAAGAATGTAGAGCAGAAGGAAGTGCTATGGAAAGTGTAGAGCAGAAGGAGGTGCTACGGAAAGAGTGGAGAGCAGAAGGAGGTGCTATGGAAAGGGTGTAAAATAGACTGAAGTGTTTTGGAAAGTGTGTAGAGCTGACGAATTGCATTATTCTGAACTTTGGAAAATAAACAAAAGAACGACAATCACGTTCATAAGTTAATCTGGACAAATTATTACGATGGAGTGTGTACTAGTGAAAGGGACACCATTCAAAGGTGGGGTGGACGTAGAGGGGCTGCAGCGGAGTCGGGGAGAATTTACAGTGGAAGACGGTAACCTGGTATATCGCACCTCTTACCGAAACGACATACCTCTTCCCCGTCACCTGATCCTGCCTCGAATGTACCCCAGTGACATCCTCAGTGTACTCCATCAGGCTGGACTTGAGGTGGTGACATCCAGTGTGCTTAATTCTGGCGTCATTCTGTGGACCTTGAAGAAACGCCATGTGTAGAGAGACAGATACTTTCTATCTACAGCCAGGTGCCTTAATCCTGTAAGGGGTGGCCACAAACAAATCGCCTTCATATTGTCCTGTCCCCTGCTATTTTGCTGCCCTCCCCTCCTCCCAATTTACACCCCCCTCTGTCATATACCTCTCCACTCCACTGAAATACACCACAATACTGAATGGATTAATAACACGTACTTTACTGTGGGTTGTTTTCTATTACTCCTCTCATGCTCCTTCTAGTTCTTGCTATCCTTTCGCCACCTTCTACTCTTCCAGTTAATGTGTACAGACAAATGCTTCGCTCAGCAACTCTCCCCACTGTTTATTGTGTATCTTCCTTCACCTGTCAGCACCACTTAGCTGATCTGAACATTAACCTGGAGTCCTTTCCTAGGTAAGATGTTGTGGCGAGTGTGGACGGCCTTGCTGGTGCTTGCCGTATTTGCTTCATCCCTGGGTGATGGGGACTGAGATGGGGTCCTCTGCCCAGAGGTATTGGTGAAGCCCTGGGGTGAAGTAATATTAGTGGAGGATGTCATCTTCCCCAGATCTTCAGAGCTTCACAGTCACCCATGAACTTCCAAAATATGCTATTCAGCTGTTCATCACGTGATCCTACTCGCTTCTTTGGCTAACAAACATGTCAACAGATCCTTCTGGGTACCCCAGTACAGAACACTACAGCGGAAACTAGATTTTACTGAAAAAACAATTTGTCAGTTAGAATGGTTCATTGCCTCACTGTGCCCTGTTGGAAGATCACACGTAAAGAGAGTTTTTTTTTTTATTTTTTTTATTTTTTTATTTTTTTTTTTTTTTATGTCGGCAGTAAGGTTCTTGGTGGTGTTTTTTGTCTTGGCAACATGTAATGATTTGTCAGCATATCATGCACAACAAAAGCAATCCAAGATTGCAGACCTCCACCAAGGCAGTAGTGAATTTGCCGGGAGCTCTATATATTCAAACATTCTGGATCACCAGATCCGGAATGTTTCTTGGATCCAGATCAGACTTGGGTGTGGTAAACCTTATGTTATGTTGTAATTTTTTGTGCAAGCACTGTAGGTATTATTTATCAAGTTAGATGCAAAAATGTTGAAACTGCCACTATCCTGGATCTGGGTGATGATCCGGATCACCACCAAAATCTAATGGATTGTTCCTTGGGGCATACCCTATCCCTCCAAAATGTTTCAGCAAAATCTGTTTATAACTTTTTGAGTAATCCTGCTAACAGACAAATAGACAAACAAATCAATGCCGGCAAAAACATAACCTCCTTGGTGGAGGTAACTGGAATCTTTCTCGGCACCGAAGGCACAGGAAAGGTTGCTGGAAGTTCATCATAAATTAGTAAGTACAGTAATCCTTCCAAGATCCATCGTAATAGAGCCCAAACAACGTCCGGGACTTGGTCTTGTCCGGGACTTGGGGAAAATGCCACTGGACAGGTACTTATGGACCCCCAACCCAACCTAACTTTGAAAGCCACCTACATAACTCCCCACCGGACATGCACAGCACCTGTTTAGGACCCTGTTCACACAAATAAGGGACAGAAACCATAATAAAAAGGAAAAGTAACCAGAGAATGAAAAATTAGAAGTGAGTAAGGAAAATATTTAGCAGTGTACAGGGTACTTACAGCACGTCTGTGGCCGTCACAAAGATTAACCCGCCTCCTCTAAGGCTCTGCCAGTGAAGGGCACTTGATCCATGTACAGTAATCCAGTGTTGTGCTGCACTTAATCTTTTACACTGTGAATTATAATTGTTTAACACTGCACATTCTGTTCTTACTTGTGTCACTCCAGTTGCAACATGCCAGTGTTGCACTCTGCACTTAATCCTTTGTACTGTGAATTCTAATTTCTTAACACTGCACAACGCTGTAAATTCCCATGTGGTCTAGTGGCAAGGAATTGCAGTTTATTCACCGTTTATTCACAAAAGCAAGCACGTGGGCAGCCATGGCAACAAGTATGCAGTCGCGACAGTAGGTAGGCGGGAAATAGGGAGCATGCAGGGGTGCTCTAGCAGACGTCGCCGGAACTACGCGCCAAAACCCAGCTGTTCGTCACCGCTTGGCAAATTTAGAGTAAAGAATAACACATATTGGCTTTTTTTTCTTTTCTTTTTTTTTTTTGCATTTTGACGTATTTTGGCCATTTTTGGTGTCCCAGATGTCCGGATATCTTAGGCCCTGTCCACACGAGCGGGCAATGCCTGACGGGCATTGCCCGCTGAGCGTGTATCCCTCGCTTCTTTAGCAGTGTTACCAAATCAAGCAGTTTCTGGCGGCCATTGCATGGTCACTACCGGGCACACTTGTTTTGTTGTCCACACGGCAAGCATTGCCTCAGCAACGGGCAAGGGTGTTATAGATAGTTTGCCAGTGGTTTCCCTGCTTATGACGTCATCTATGCTCATGCCCGAAAGCCACCTTCTAAATGTGTGAATTGGAATGTGACTTGATATCAATGTTTGCCCGTCAAGCACTGGCCGCTCGTGTGGACGGGATCTTAGGGAATTATCCGAGACTTCGACTAATGGACCCAAACCCAAAATTTCCTGGTCTTGGGATGTCCAAGTCCTGGGTGTCCGGGTCTTAAAGGGATTACTGTAATACTGTCACACATGAATGAAATGGGTACACAACTGAACAAGTTTTGTAATGTCTTAGTGTAACTGGACGATAAGATTAATGTTGTCACCGAAATATTGTATATCACATTCCATCTTGACCCACTGTCTCTGTCTCCCCAGTCATTAATATCGCAGTTGAGGAATTTGTCCACCTATTAGTAGATGATTCAGTGGCCATGTTACTCTAGACCTTGTTCCAGTGTCAGATCTTCGCTTAGTCTTGGAATGGGCTCACACTACCCTCAGCCTTGACCTTATTTTTAAATTTTCAAGCTTAGAATTGCACTATCCTGTATTAAAACCTACCTTCCTTCCCACGACTATCAAGGTCCACATCCCACCTCGTCTTCCAGTCACCTTTGATCTATTAACTAATTCCCTTTCCTCTGCTCTTCTACGGTCCCCTGTACACAGCATTAATGTACTGATTTTTATCTTCCTCTCACGGCCATATGTCCTTTGCCTTTGTCCTGCCTGACGACTTGCATTCGTGCTCGTCAATTGGACACTTTCGTTAATGTCCTGCGTTTCTCTTCAAGTGTCCTTCCTATCACAGCCACTTCCTGTGAGAATGCTCTAGTCCGCAACCTTTCAATTAATACAATGTCTTCTGCATGTTCCTTACTTAAACAACATCTGTATATTCCATAATCAAAACAATACCCATTTGGCAAACTCACTTTGACCATATGCACTACTTCTATTTTCACATTCCATTATCTCTTAGTGTTACCTGTCCAAACGTCCCCTACTATGTCACTCGAAGCTCTTGGTCTTTACATTGCTCCAGACTAGTGTTCCAGCAAGTCTATCTCTCTACATACCCAACACGCCAACAATATCCAGTTCTTTTTCATAATTTTAAATCTTTGTGTTTATTAGTATCTCTTTCGTTTTCCCCGTTGATGTAAATATTCTTTCTTCTCAGCTGGACATGATTGATTACCTAAACACCTCAGCTGTCTCATTTCATTCATCACTTTTTCTTGAGCCCTCATTTTGTGTGTCCTATCGCGTTCACCCTTGTAGGATTCAAGATTATAGCGGTCCTTATTCACTGCTGTCAAACGCATGGACGAAAACACAATGAAATTAGGATTGCCACAGAGTTAGGCCAAGAAAAACAGTGAAATATTTTAAATCTGGAAATGACGCAAAGAATACATAGCCTGACCCTGTATATGAGGTGGTTTACAGTGGGAACATGACTCCATTACCACCCAAGGCCCAGCCACCTCTGTCAGCGCCCGAAGACCACCACCAATATCACCACACACGCCTCCATCTCTACCTGTACTGAACTAAACAGATTTTTTTTTTTTATGTGCAGATATGAAGCTACTCGAGTTGTTCCCTCCTGTGGACATTCATTGCAGTTAACGGTGGCATCTGACCGAAAATCAAACATTAGAATTTTCAGCTGAGATTTTTACACAATAAACTAAGTTATATAAGGATCAATTTGGCCAAGTTTGAAGGTGATTGAAGCAGAACTTTTTTGTATAGGCCCCTATTCATTTTTTTTTAATTCACGAGAGCCGTTTTGTCTTTTCCTATGGTTGTTATAGCTTCCTTTGTATTTATATTATATACCCATTTCTTTTATGCAAAATATATATAACTATTCTTCTACATTTGTAACTGTTTTGCCGATTGCTCTGTTGTATATGTCTACTGAATATTTTTTTTTTATATATAGACTGAGCAAATATAGTTTGTTTTATTATAAGATATAACAGAACATAATAATGTCATTAGTGTTATGCTGGGTGTTTTTAGTCCGACCTCTCGTCCTAAGAACACCAGCGACTGAGCGGGGTCCTCTTTCTGGACCGGAAGTAAAGCACCAACAAAGGAATAGGACATAAAAACCAGGCAGTATACCTTAATACATCTATTATCTTAATTCTTACACCGTGACAATATACACAAAGAGATAGTGGATATGTCTAGAGACAGGAAACACAGAATTAGCCCTTAATACAAACGGGTAGGGTTACACACACAATAGGTCACTCTTCACTTGTACATGGATATTCGATACTAATATTACAGTACCCGGATACTATTTCTAGGCAGAGATGGCGTTTTGTGTACTGAGTTCGTTTCACTAGGAGAGGACGTGACCAAGAGTGGGGGGAATGAATATTACCATAAGTGGGTAGGATGCGGGTCGCGACACTCGCGAGATTCACTTAGTCGCAGTAGCACTAGGTCACAGTTTCTGATGAACCCCGCACGCCCACGATTTCTATATGTCCTCCCATATATAGTTATTGGTCATTTCTGTTCTGCCAGGTATCGGGTCACTGTGCACTGAGTGTAACTCTAGTCACTTATATATCACTTGGGCCTTTACTCTGTTATTTGTCACTGTACATTACTGCATTGATTGTTCACTGTATTAGCCTTAGTAGTGTCACTATGTACCCGTATTTTCCTTGGGTATCACCTGCTGCGTGTCCCGGGAGTGAGAGAGGGGCCCTATGGGGAGCCCTCCAGGAGGGGGCAGCGCACTGTCCGTAGGGGCGTCACTACCCGGGTTGTAGTCATCGTTGGGGTGCAGGGAGGCCCTCCGATCTGGGGGCCTCGACCTGTGAGGTGGTCCTCACACTGGGGCCGCGTCGGTGGGGTGCAGGGAGGCCCTCTGGTCTGGGGGCCTCGACCTGTGAGGTAGCCCTCAGGACTAGGACCGAACAGCTGCAGGAGGTGGGCCTGGCGCCTCTGGCTCCGAGGAGAGAGAGAGCCTGGGTTGTCTGGGCCCGGGGGCTGCTGGCCAGACCTGGGAGTCCGGGGACTGCGGCCGCCTATGGGAAGAAGCGCCGTCAGGGGTGAACTGCAGCGCCTCCTCCATCAGGTGTCCGTCAGGGACAGGGACCCCCCAGGGGTAGGTGGTAGGGCTTGGATTGGGCCACGCCACCACTCCGACACCACCTCCAGGGAACTACTCCTGTTGGGAGTCAAAGGGCGTCCCGCGCAGCCAAGAGGAAAGGGGTCGGCCGCGCAAGGGACCTCCTGCTCCAGGACAGCCTTCAGAGTCACGAATGAGGGGCGTACGGTGGCCACTCCCTCCCCTTCACGTACGGTGGCCGTGAACGCGGTTTCGTGACTCCTAGGGCTCTCAGCTGAAGGGCGTACGGTGGCCGCTCCTTCCCCGTCACGTACGGTGGCCGTGAACGCGGTGCTGCTCCCGAAGGAGGAAAAGGCAGGAGAAGGGTGCACAGGGGCAGCGCCCTCTCTGGTGCGTGCTGAGGCCGTAGCTGAGGGTATACTTACCCTTGCACGCACTGCGGCCGTAGCCGTGTGCCCGTCCACCTGCCGGGAAGTAACTGAAGGGCGTACGGTGGCCGCTCCTTCCTCGTCACGTATGCTGGCCATGAAAGCGGTGTTACTCCCGCAGGAGGAAAAGGCAGGAGAGGGGTGCACAGGGGCAGCGCCCTCTCCGGTACGTACTGAGGCCGTAGCCGAGGGTCTATCTACCCTTGTACGTACTAAGGCCGTAGCCGTGGGCCTGCCTGCCCTTCGGGAAGTAACTGAGGCGTTACTCTCATAGTAGGAGGTAATAGTGGATGAGGGGCGTACGGTGGCCACTCCCTCCCCGTCACGTACGGTGGCCGTGAACGCGGTTCCACTATTCCTCTCTGCCAGTCAGGGCGCGTTCAATAACTAATGCCCCGAGGCCGTCCCCAGAGGTGGCTGTGACTGAGGGGCATACGGTGGCCACTCCCTCCCCCTTCACGTACGGTGGCCGTGATGGCGGTGTCACAGGGGTGAAACAACTGAAGGGCGTACAGTGACCGCTCCTCCCCCGGTACGTACGGTGGCCATACCGCGGTGTTGCCTGGGACTGACTCTGGATCAGCCCCACCCCGAACCTGCAGCAGGCTGGCCCACCTGCAGGGTCGTTGCCTCTTCCTGGTGTTGTGACAGTTGCGGGGAAGAGGGGCTCTGGACAGAGGTGTCCTGGTGACCCTCTTGTCCTGGGTCGCTAACCCCGCCGTGGTGTCTTCCTGGGGTGGTGGTGTGGTGGTGGCTTGGTGGTGGGGTGGCGGGGTGAGTGATCTGGCGGCAGGGGGTATTTTAATTAGAATGGTGTTTCTGTTTGCAATTATACATCTATTGCTCTTTTGAATACTGCCAACCGTTTGGGAATACATTCACAGGTTATAAAGTTATGTCATATTGTTATCAAATAACTTACATTTTGAGAAATCAGCAACTGAAGTTTTCACACAGAGCCGTAGTTATTCAACCAAAACTATTGTATGTGTTTGATATGGTGTAGCTACAGTGTTTGCAGCTTGTTCTGAGTATATAGCACCTGGTTCCACCCTTTTCCAGGGACATTAGGCACTCGAGGGTGGAGGTGTCATGAGGCGCACCTGACTTATTATCGTCATACAGGTGTAATAATAGGCGTCCTATATAGTAAGTGGTGGTCATAAAACTTTAGCATTGTTATCCCTCATGGCAGTTTTCTTTGAGGGACGCATTTACAGAAAATGTAATTTTTTTGACCCAAACTATGATATTTTCAAGATTAACTATTGCATTGAACGTTCCTGAAAAGTCCAGTACGTTTTGTTTACATTTTATGGTTAAGTTGGAAAAGACTCATCACATTCTGAACATTTAGTGTGCCATCCTGTCAAGTTAGTATGAGGCCTTATCTCTTTGCAAAGACCTTAAGGATCCTATATGTTATTGGGTTTTTATTGCAGAGAGAAACCTATTGGATGGGTTTTTATTATTTATCACTATATTGTATCAGTAATTTTATCAGTCGCACTATCAGTTTCTACTCTTTTGTACTCACTAATGTTTGCTGCCATATAATTGATAGTGATATACTCTTGTTCCACATAATTGATAGTGATATACTCTTGTTCCACATAATTGATAGTGATTTACTCTTGTTCCATATAATTGATAGTGATTTACTCTTGTTCCACATAATTGATAGTGATTTACTCTTGTTCCATCATATTACTGACTTCTGATTACCATCCTCTCTCTGTGCGTGCGCGTAGCTAGCATTCCTTTCTTTCCCTAATACTGAATTCCACGTGGACGCCTCTCATTATCTCATTAATTTACCATTTGACTTTTAGCTATTTCCTTGTTGATTTAGCAGACTCATTATTAATATCGTTGCCATCTGCTATTCACTGTTATGTCATTGTCTTGTTGTCCATATATATTACCAATCTTATTCTAGTAGTATAGTCTTTTGATAAGCTCTTCTTGTCATCTTATGTTGGGTGATATAGCCTTGCATCCACCTGAGGGAGAACTGTAATGTGTATCCCTCAATGTATAGCTAGTTGTATGATGATGTATATGCCTCAATGTATAGCTTATTGTATGGTAATGTATATGCCTCAATGTATAGCTTATTGTATGGTAATGTATATGCCTTAATGTATAGCTACCTTTATAATGATGTATATGTCTTAATGTGTAGCTGGTTGTATGATGATGTATAGGCCTTAATGTATAGCTAGTTGTATGATGTATATGCCTTAATGTATATCTAGTTGTACGATGATGTATAGGCCTTAATGTGTAGCTAGTTGTATGATGTAGTTGTAGGAATGCCCAGTGTTGCTCTTGGGAAGGTTGTTGTGGCTAGATTTCTTTGAGACAATGAATGGAGGAAGGAAAAAAAGGTAATAGAAAAAAAAGTCCATGTGCCTAAATGCATCCTCCATTCATTAAATATTTATAACAATTTTTATAACAACTGAATTTAAATGAAAGTATTTGCAAGCTCAGCGAAACTTACCCTCGTTGCGCTCCTCTCTCAGGCAGTAACAGACACATCCTTATACACACACCTGCCTGTATCACCAAACTCAATAAATCAAGAAACCCCTATTGACTGAGTTTTAATTCTACACCTGCTTCTGCTTCATTTATCTCTTCCTGTTACACTACACTCTGATGTCTGTTACTTCACTGATGCTATGGACAGATGATGATATTCAGCAGAAATGGTGGTGGCTGTGGTGGTGGTGGTGGTGGTGGTAGCTGTGATGGTGGTGGTGGTGGTGGTGGTAGCTGTGATGGTGGTGGTGGTGGTGGTAGCTGTGATGGTGGTGGTGGTGTGGTGGTACTTGTGATGGTGGTGGTGATAGCTGTGATGATGGTGGTGGTGGTGGTGGTGGTGGTGGTACTTGTGATGGTGGTGGTGATAGCTGTGATGATGGTGGTGGTGGTGGTGGTACTTGTGATGGTGGTGGCTGTGATGATGATGATAGTGGTGTTGGTACTGGTGGTAGCTGTGATGATGATGATGATGATAGTGGTTGTGGTGTTAGTATTGGTGATAGCTGTGATGATGGTGGTGGTGGTGGTGGTTGTGGTGTTGGTATTGGTGGTGGCTGTGATCATGATGGTGATGGTGTTGGTATTAGTGGTAGCTGTGATGATGGTGGTGGTAGTGGTGTTGGAAACTGTTCACAAGTGGTCATCATTTGGCAGCAAGTGCTTTGCTGCGAAGCACTTACTCATAAGTGAAAAATAGTCAGAGACGGCACTAACTTGAATAAGTGCTAATTAGTCTGACAGGGCAGCGATGCTCTTGTAGCTAAAAGACCAAAAATAAATAGACAAACAGAATTTTACCTTAAGAAGTGCATAGTTAGTAATAAGTGGTAGAAAAATAAATCAATACGTGACTAATTTGGGTGAGGGCAATTGCTACGTTTGTTTCACTAGGCAACTCTGAGTAAATGACGTATTCGTACCTAAGTGACTCTATTAATAAGTAACGACAATGGATTATACATTTAATGAGAAAATGCAAATGTTATTATGTCATTATAAGCATTCTTAGTCTTATACTCTACAGCATGACCAGATATCACTGTTACATACGAATTAGTCTTTCCTTCTTTGAGCTGCATTTATCATTCAGGTAGCTCTTCAGTCTCAGAAATGATTAATCCACTTAGCCCTTTGTGAAATTGAGAGCTCACAGGTCGAGGTGATGTAATTTCACTCTGGTCCTAGAATTACGCTCTATTTCACCACCCTTCATTACAAACAGCTGCAGTACAAAGGGCGATGATACCCGTGTCTAAGCTTTTATTGACACAGCCTCGGTCAAAACACACTGTACACTAAGCCCTGACCAGCAGCATTAGTACTGCCATCCATGTTTGGTTCTCGTATGAAGGGTTGTTCTTGTCCTGCCCCATCACTAGCCAAGGACAAGGGACGACCACAAGCCTTTTCCTCTCCATGATGCTGTACTGTAGGTGTGATCAGAGAGACAAAGTCCTCATTGTTGACGATGCTGGACAAGCTTGGTCAGGGGACTAACACACACACACACACACACACACACACACACACACAGCAATTGATCAATGGAATACACTACCGAATGAAATAGTGTGTGCCAAAACAATTCACAAATTTAAGGATATGTATGATAAATATGGTTTAAGACACGCGACAGTACGAGCTGGACTCATTCCTGTAAAGATACAATTAGGTAAGAACAATTAGGTAAGGTAAGAACACACACACACACACACACACACACACTGAAAACAATACCAGCTTCGCTATCGCGGCTGGTAACAAATGCAGACTTTTGGATGGAACTGCATTAAAACAGAAACAATGGGCGGTATACTGGTGCGACTAGGAAGCTTACTAACACCTCTTCCTTACCGATTTATTTCCGATTCTGCTCCGTTATTATATTCATGTGTGTTATTTATGCATTCTATGTCGACAATGTAAATCTTCCTAACACCTCTCCCTTATCGATTTATTACTGAGTCTGCTCCGGTATTATACTCTTGTGTGTCAATCTACATCGACATTTTAAAGATATAAGAAGCAAACAAGAAGATATTACTGTATAGTTTGGAGAATAAATCGCTAAGGAAGAGGTGCGAGGGAGCCTCCTTACCCAACGAGATTACCGTCTGAGAGCCATCAGGGGAAAAAGGAATTCATTTTTGGATGGAGAAAGTCAAAGGTGAAGGTCAGAGGCAAAGGTGAAATGATGGGAAGTAAGACTGTATATACTAGACAGGTTAGACACAGCCTTCATTAACACCAGCAGTGCTAGAAATCCTACCTAAGCTCAGTAGTCCTTTGGGAAATAGTTTATTCTTGCTACCTCTAGATCAGGGGTTCCCAACCTGGGGTAAATTACCCCAAGTGGGGTAATTTGGTCTTTTGTGAAGGGTAATGGGGGAGGAAACAAAAAAATAAAAAAACTAAAAATCATACCAGTTATGATAGACTTTCAGACCTATACTAAAATTCAGAGATGAATGTTTAAAGTCATGTTTATTTGGTATCAGTGTTAATAATAAAAATAAATTACTCCTTGCAATAACTCTCTTGGTTTTAGCCTAACCTTTAATTAAGTCCTACATTCAAACTAAAATCTAGGCATCAAAATGTTAAGCAGCTAAAATGCAATTGTGGAAACATAAGCAATGAGGGGTAATGAGTGAAGGGAGGTGTGGAAAATGGGGTAATGGGTAAATAAAGGTTGGGAACCCCTGCTCTAGATGATTTAATTCAGTACTTAGGAGGCATCTTGCAGTAAAGACACTATGATGGCTATATCTCACCAGCTTGAAATGCCTCTTATGCCCCATCCACATGAGTGGCACTGCCCGCTGGGCGTATATCCCTCACTTCTTTAGCAGTGTTACCAGATAGAGTAGTTCCCGGTGGGTTGTGGCCACTACCGGGCACACCTGCTTTGTTGTCCACACAGCAACAGACCGGGCAGTGTTTGGGCAGTCGAAGTAGAGCAGCAGCCAGAGTAGGTGCTTGGCGGAACTGAGTGCAGTACAAAAGAACCGTCGCAGGACAGTTAAAGCTAAAAGTATCGTGTTGTGTGGAACGTGATTTGGTAACAATGTTAGCCCGTCGGGCACTGCCCGCTCGTGTGGACGGGACTTTAAACAAAAAACACAAGAGCGTCAGTCAGCCGCATGCCCCGCGTCGTGCTAGGAAAGAAGAATTGGCGTATTGCAAAAGAGCTGGTGAGATGCGCTGGAGTGGCGGTAGGTGATGTGGCTGGGGTTTTAAAATGTACATGAGAGAGGGAGGTGTAAGTTAGGGAGAGGTTAGCAAAATGGCAGGGGACAGGGCAATATGGAGGTGATTTGTTTGTGGCCACCCCTTAAAGGATTGAAGAGTGTGGCTATAGATACACAGATAGACAAAAATCTACCTTGTGAAAATAGAAGCTGTAGAATAAGTGATTTGAATGCAGAGAAGGTTTAAAACATCTTGTATGAATGAAAGCGTCAGGGAAAGAAACAAATCAGTGGAAACGTAAAAGAAATCAATGGGACGAGTTGGGATAGTGATGGAGGATGTGGCGGGGATCCATCAGGGTACACGGAGTAAAAATAGACACTGATTCATGGTTTGAGAGAAGTGTAGGTGTATTTTAAATAGAAGGAGTATTTTTTAAGGAACAGAAACAACAGTAAGACAAGCTTCACGTTACCCTTATTTACCTAACGTCTTGGGATGCAATTATAATCATTTCAAAACAGACTGCAGGTAAAAATGAAAACCACATTATCTTGTTCAGAAGTTTAATGATCTACGAGGTACAATTGCCCCTCTTATATCTTGTGGTGCCTATATGGTGGTAGGGGCGTGTGGTGGAGGTGGTGGTGGTGTGGTGAAGACGGTGGCACAGCTCACACATACTGCCACCCAATACAGGCTTCAGATACGCCCTCCATGTGTGGTACCTGAAATAAACAATGGAACTCAGTATCCCAGTCTCTCTCTCTCTCTCTCTCTCTCTCTCTCTCTCTCTCTCTCTCTCTCTCTCTCTCTCTCTCTCTCTCTCTCTCTCTCTCTCTTTCTCAAACCAAGCCTTTCTACTCTAACTTAAATTTGGTTACAGGAAGAAGCCCTTTTCCCTTTTCCCATTGAAAGAAAAATAATGAGACAACGCTATTTCACCCTCACAGGCAAACAGGGACTGATAAATAGTGTGTGTCTGTCGTGGCCCTTGAAGCACACCCCTGTCGCTTTATGCCTACCCATCCCCTGCGTCTGTTCCTTGGTACTTCTGGCTGGACGTACATGAGGTCGCTTTAGTGCCATATAGAGGCCAGATAAACTAATATTCTCTGGGTTTATTTCCTAAGTGTGATATCTCTTACTTCATGCAATGGGTCTGGCCGTTTGGAGACGGCCTGAAACTTAGTAGGGACCTTTCTCTTGCTGTCACTCCTGGCGGGAAATCGATGTACAAAGACGCAGCTATCTTCCCAGTTCCACCCAAAGAAAATTGACACCTGGCGAAATACAATGAAAACCGCGTGTTTCAAATGGTTCGATTTTTCCGCTATATATTAGTTCAACTTTGGGAAGATACTTGCGTCTTTGATTGTACCTGTATCTATGGTCGCGGCTCACGACTCTGAGGTTGTCATTATCGTACCCTGGCAACCTACCATTCAAAAGTGCATCCGATTTCGTATCATAGTACACGAATCATATCATTATGCACGAATATATACACGAATATTATTATACACAAACATATTATACACGAATCACATGTCTCATATTATACACGAAATCAGACACATTGTTGAGGGGTAGGTTGCCAGGGCACGATAACAACACCCTCAGAGTCGTGCGCCGCAACTATAGGATCATTATGTGCTGGTCATGTGGGAGTTGCAACAAATTTTGGATTGTCCAGCCCTGGGGAGCTTTGGGTAGATGAAACAGGTCATCAAGGATAGGGTTCTGAGCTGACTGAACACCATTAATAGAAGGATGAGGATGATGCGGGTTTATATGCACTCCTCCCAGATATTGTATTGGTAACACAAATTCTTAAATATTTTTGCAAACCAGCGCCATTACTTTGAAAAGTTAGATCTGAATAGTATATAGACAGCAAAATGCCAGACACCCAGAAGCTAAAGGCAGCTTGTTCAAGATACAAATAAGAAAAGTGGTATTTTGAACTCGCAGAAAGGGCATACGCCAGCATCCACCATGACAACATTGCCTCTTTTAGTGAGAATCGGGAACAGCTCACAAAAGAGGTAAGAGACAAGGCAGATGCTAAAAAAAAATAAAGAAAGAAAGAAAAAAGAAACTTGGAGTCCTAAGGGAGGAAGTTCTTGAAGATCGGAAGGATATAAGCAATGTAAAGGATATCAGGAATGTGAAAACTGTAAACTAGATCCTGACTAAAAGTCAGATCCCAACCCACAATCGTAGCAGGAGACGAAGTAGTAATTTCTCAGCAACAGATCAGTATCAGTGGAAGAGTGATACTAGTTTCAGTCGAAAAGATAATGGCTTGGAAGGCTGGGAAACAGTAGACAGTAAAAGGGAGAACACCCAGCTCAAGAAACCTTAAAATGGACTGTCTTTAACAAATTTTGAGCTCATGCATCACTATAGAATGAATCTGTCCCTTCCCAGACACCACTGAAGACAAGAGATAACCCTCGTAAAACAGACATTGGAGGCTAAGAAAGGTGACAAGTTAAACCTGAGCAGATTCTGTCCTGTGGATGTCAAGGAAACCCAGACATTCCTGATTGGTAATTCTCTGGCCCAAAGACAAGAGTCTCACTTTGTAAAGTTCAGCAGGGGTAACAGGAAGGTCAAGAGCATGGTGGGTGCTAGAACAGTAAAACTGCTGGAGAATTAGAGAAAATTTTGTGAAAGGAAAAGGGGATCGTAATACATGTTCGGGTTTGTGGCAACGACCTCTTCCTCAGGAACAAAGTTCGTGCTACACAGATTATAAGTGATGCCATGACTCCCAGATGAGATAAAGCTCAAGGCAGAGAGGTCTGCTAACAGGCACTTAACCAAGGGTGTCTGCTGGTAATTATGCCATCAGTAAAGCAAAAGGCATAAATTCCAGCATTAGCTGACTTATGCACCTGGCGAGAGGGAAAGTTTATTGACCCACTGGACGAGTTCTATGGGCGACAAAAGTGTTACGTTCGTAACTGTCTATATTTCAGTGACAGTGGGAAGGTTCACTTTGATAACTTACTCAACTTCTATTTAGCTTTTAAGGTCAAACCATAGTGTGGTGGCTAGCTGTCCACCATAGAGGCAGCAAACCTCAAATTTTTGCCACAGCCTCCACAAACCCACACCATCCACTACACTACATGGCAGCACATCCACACACACCAAGGAACATCAAAACAACATCCAGCACAAGATATCATACACAGATACTGACATCTCTTCCCCCTCACCTGCCTCAGACCAGCCTCCAAAAGCATATCCATACTCGGATCACTCGCCGCTCCAGTCACTCAAAGACAACACACAGCTGCATGCACGGCCTCCTGGTATCCACCCTTCTTAATCCTACCTCCCTGCATGCACGGCCTCCTGATATCCACCCTTCTGAATCCTATTTCCCTGCATGCATGGCCTCCTGATATCCACCCTTCTGAATCCTATCGCCCTGCATGCATGGCCTCCTGATATCCACCCTTCTGAATCCTATCGCCCTGCATGCATGGCCTCCTGATATCCACCCTTCTGAATCCTATCTCCCTCGTAAGGACAGGGTCCACCTGACCAGGCTGAGATGTAGACATCATCCAGCCGTCTTGAGTTATCAGAAGAGGCTGGATGACTCCATCACTGATGCCTGTCCAGGATGCAACACAGCACCCCATACTATTAAGCACATTATACAAGACTGCATTGCACACAATCTGCAACACAGCACCCCATACTATTAAGCACATTATGCAAGACTGCATTGCACACAATCTGCAACACAGCACCCATACTATTAAGCACATTATGCAAGACTGCATTGCACACAATCTGCAACACAGCACCCCATACTATTAAGCACATTATGCAAGACTGCATTGCACACAATCTGCAACACAGCACCCCATACTATTAAGCACATTATGCAAGACTGCATTGCACACAATCTGCAACACAGCACCCCATACTATTAAGCACATTATGCAAGACTGCATTGCACACAATCTGCAACACAGCACCCCATGCTATTAAGCACATTACTCGTATGCAAGACTGCATTGCACACAATCTGCAACACAGCACCCCATGCTATTAAGCACATTATGCAAGACTGCATTGCACACAATCTGCAACACAGCACCCCATACTATTAAGCACATTATGCAACACTGCATTGCACACAATCTGCAACACAGCACCCCATACTATTAAGCACATTATGCAAGACTGCATTGCACACAATCTGCAACACAGCACCCCATACTATTAAGCACATTATGCAAGACTACATTGCACACAATCACCTACGCCAACAATACAACATACACTCCTTGAGAGCTCTGTGGGAAAGCCCGGTCTTGGCCATGGCCTTCCTTAGGGACTCTGGGCTGTTTGGCCACTCTGCCTGCGGAACTATTACTACTATGACTACCTCAATGGACTCCCCTCCAGACTCAAAGAGACGGCCTCAGAAAGATGGAGCTCCTTTCACAGAAAATACTGGAGACTTTAAACCACTGTCAGAAGATCCCTCAAAAGAGGGAGGTAACTGTCACTGGAGGACTCTGCCACATTTGGAGATTGCCACACTGCAGCTGGCAGACTCTGAACCCTAGAGAGGCAGTCGTGCTCCACAAGTTGGGGAACAGCAGCTGCTTAATTCTTCCTCTGATGGAGAGCAAGAAACTGGCCCAAGAATGAAAGAAGTACCTCCAGATATGCCAATGCCTCCGGGAAACGGGAACAGCTAAAGGGTTCCAGGAAAAAGCTGCATCCTCTTCAGATAGTTTTCTTCATTGCTAGATTGTCAGAAACAAACTACCTGAACCCAAGACACTGATGGCTACAGAACATTTCAATCTTGTGGCCATTACAGTCATGGAGTCTTAGTGATGGTTGAGGTTTTGTTGGAGAGTTTGAAATACCTGGTTACAGAATGTTTCATGAAAGCTATACTAAATGAGAAGGGGATGGGATTTTAATATTAGTGACAATTGAAATTCTGTCGACTGTAAAATTAAGTCAGACCAGGAAATGTTGTGTGTCCCTTCATTTAACCAACTCTGCATATAAGCTATACTCAGTTTTTTTAATCGAGGCGAAGATGCAGTTGACAGGTTGGTGATCATTGGCTGGATGCAACATGTCCGAATAACATCGTTGTATTTCAAATAAAATACCAGGTAATGTAAATTGAAACATATTTACTAACTCAAATTTCTCCCTCAGATATAAGATGTATTCAGCCAGACATCACCGACCTGTCAAGTGCATCTTCTCCTCAATAATAATAATAATAATAGTAATAATAAAACTGAGTGTAGTTCTGGTATACAGGCCTCCACATCAGTTCGGTGACATGGATGACGATGTGTATAGACGATCTGGGCAGCGTTGTTAGTGGTAAAACTGCAGATCTTGTTGGGGGTGATATAGGCTTCATTTAATCAGGAATTCAAAGCTGAATATAATGGTAAGGGGCGTATGTATAACCAGGCAGCATACCCAACTGGCAGTATTTATGCAGGTAACATAATTATACAAGAACTCTGATGTAAAATATGGAAAATGAATCACTGAGGAAGAGAAGATACGAAACCTCTTACCTGGCATACTCTTTAGGGTTGGCATGCAGGTGCAGGAGCAGGGCGGCCAAGTCCTTCGGGTGATAATGGCGTGCATCGATGAATGAATGTGGTGGCAGGTACAGGTTGTAGTCTGCTCCTGTTGGCATAGAGCATCTTATACTCCCCCCATATTTACTTGGCCAAATAATACCATCTCTCTCACCTGAATATTAACCCTAATCCACCCCAGAAAGGGCAAATATGCCCTTCCCCCTCATGTTTTAGTTAATTTCAACTTGTTCTCATATGTAAATTACACTGTGGACCTCCTGTAAACTCATGTATCGCTGTGACGCCATGCACACATGTGCACCCTGAGGCACCGAGCTGTCTCATATATGACTACCTGTTTGAGGATGTTATTGAACCTGACCACCTCAACCACCATGTACTTATGGGCAGTGTCAGGGACCACTACTATTAGATTCAGAAAAAAATTGGGATTTTAGAAGTACTTTCCATGCATTCATTCAATTGAAATCAGAGAATTGCAGGGAAGGGCAAATTAGTCCTTCCTGGGGTGGATTAGGGTGGCCAGGGTGTTGGGGTGGATTAGGGTTATGCTGTAATAAGAGATAAACACTAGAGTAGTATGTCAGTCACGAATTGGGTGGTAGGTATAGGGTGTAACCTCCTGTTGACATGGGATAAGAGAGATGGAGTGGAGCTGTTAAATTTTATACTCTGCGCATAGTACCCGTCTAGCAGCAAACTCTCATCCCTTTTCTGTCCAACTCTCTAATGCAAGAGTTACCGTTACTCCCAGTCCTTCATTTATGCAACAGGTCAACTCTGGAACTGTCTCCCTCTGTCTGTATTTCCTGCTTCCTATGATCTCCAGTCTTTCAAACGCAGTGTGTCCAGGCATCTCGAAATGAATGAATCTTGAATTTGGCTCTCTTGTATTTTGTTTTTCTCTTGGAAGGAACAGTTTTGCGGGCTTATTGCCTTTGGTTCCTTCTTCCTCACATAAAAAAAAAAAAAAGACATGATGAACCAATCTCCAAGTCCCAGCAGTCTCTCTCCCAGTCACAACACTTCGCCTGCCACCACATAGGCACTAACATCCAATGTCCATAATCTGCCTGTGCTAAAAATATCTCAAGACTACTGTGATGGCTTTAGTGGGGCGTTTTTATGACATGCCGTTGTGTATTGTGCAAAATCAGTAAAGAATATTATAACGAAATGCAAATATCAGTCTGTACACTGTCCCAAAGATCAAACTAGCTTCCCTTCAGATATAAGCTTGCAGATAGGGATGGACAGTTGAAATAGAGCAATGGATGGGTAGAGTCAGCAGGTGTGGGGTTGGCATTAGACAGAGCAATGGATGGGTAGAGTCAGCAGGTGTGAGGTTGGCATTAGGTAGAGCATTGGATGGGTAGAGTCAGCAGGTTTGGGGTTGGCATTAGGTAGGGCACTGGATGGGTAGAGTCAGCAGGTTTGGGGTTGGCGTTATGGACCAATATTAGATAGGTACACAGTAGAAGACTAGCTTAGATACACAGCATATAGGGAGGTAGGTCGAGCTAAAACTAAGAATGATCCATCGTTTGAGATGGCTATGGCTTGTAGTCTCGAAGTTTAAGGAGGCTCCCCATCACCTTTTCCTTACCGATTTATTTTTGGACATGGCTGGCTAATATCACTTGGTACGTTCCATAGGTAGAGTATGGTGATGTGTGAATGATATAAGTAACAGAGGAGAGTAAGGCAAGGTGTATTGAGCAAAGTAAACCGCTTAGGAAGAGGTGATAGGGAGCTACCTTACTCGTAATGGAAGAGAATACAAGCCTATGTGTGAGGTCAGTGGCAGTAAGGAAAGGCAATTTTACTTTAAATGGGGAGGCTTATTTTACTTCATATCAAGCCAAAGGAAGGAAAGAAATGTATCCCTATGACATTCACTTCTGGTCATCATCTATACTGTTTTGTCTGCCTTCACTTGGGTTGGAAATACTGAAAGCAAAAGTTTCCATATTTTACGAAAGATGAAATAGGAAGTGAAGGAGCTTTGTGGTGTGAATGTGGATGTGATAGGAAGCGTTAGGAGAAACACACTGAGGTAGTTTGGCCATGTGCAGAGGATGGAGAGTGAAAGACTGACGAGGAGAGTGTATGTGAGTGAGGTGGAGGGGGGGAGAGGGAGGAGAAGGTCAAGGATGAGATGGAGGGATGGAGTGGAGAGATATATGAGAGCAGGGTGTGTGAGCTGGGAGTAGGGCAATGAAATGGTGGGGAACAGGGCTACATGGGGCGATTTGTTTGTGGCCACCCCTTATGGGATTAGGCGTCTGGCAATAGATAGATAGATATACAGAAACAGGAGAAACACAATGCATAAGGTACAATAAGACTGCCTGCAATACAAGTGCTGGGAGGAGAGGTCGACCAATGCCTACTTCTATATGCATTGCTTCTAGCCCTGGCTCTCACTCTTATTAGTTGCCTTGTAGAGAATGAAAGAAATACATAAGCAGCATTATGTTTCACTTGGGATATTTCAGAACACATTTTCCATACGTGATACAGGTTGACAACTGAAGAAGTGAAGGAACGTTGTGGGGTGGATGTGGATGTGACTGAGATCAGAAGAAATACTCTGAGGTGGTTGGGACACGTGGAGAGAATGGAGAATGAAAGACTGACTAAGAGGGTGTATGTAGGTGAGGTGGAGGGAGGGAGAGGGAGGGGAAGACCGAGGATGAGGTGGAGGGATGGAGTTGAGAAGTATATGAGAGATGGAGGTGTGAGCTGGAAGCAGGGCAGTGAAATGGCAGGGGACAGGGCGACATGGAGGCGATTTGTTTGTGGCCACCCCTTACGGGATTAAGGCGTCTGGCAGTAGATAGATAGATACTGTTCTGTAGATAGACATTTCATTAAGGGAAACACAAATTTCTGAGCACCTGTCCACTAACCTCCCCACACAACAGGGACAATATAGTGAGCCAGGGCGTTGTATGCCTTCTCGGTGATGTAGTGGCTGCAGAGGACATTCTCAAAGGCCAGGTAGAAGGAATACTTGGGCTGGAGTTCCTCGCGCCAGCACCTGCCACCCAGCGGAGACTCACCAGCTTCACGAGGACATTCTAGATTTCCACATTCACCATATCTGTGTATAAGAGAATTTGTACATAAAATTACACTTTGTCTTCATTTTCTGTACGACCCAGAAATAAGTACACGGCTAAGTTGACTACATCATTTGCACTTAATTCTTCCCAAACAATTATCAGTTCTTCTATGTAATAGGGAATTACCTTACTCGAAAAGATACGTTACACTGCCACATATACCGTGCTTGAATGTAAAAAGATAGTCATAATCTTCCTCCTCTTCCTTCTCCTCCTCCTCCTCTCCTCCTCCTCCTTCTCCTCCTCCTCATCATCATCATCATCAAGAACAACAAAAACCCGACCTACTCAAAAATGGCGTGAGAAAAGAAATATGAAATAAGGATATTGAAAAATTTCTAATCGACACCTTGTCCAGTGAAATGTGCCACACACTCATTCACTCACCAATCAAACCCTCAAAATCCTGACTCCACCTCACAGGCATAAACATCTACACGTTTTTTTTTAGAGAGAGAGAGAGAGAGCCAAGCCGATGATGATCAAGGTATGAATGGGTGTCAGATCCTTGTCATGTCAATCAACTAAATCCCTTGTCAAGTCCTAGGCACCATGGACCTTTGTATCTTGCTTTCTCTCACTCTTTTCATGTCTCAGCTTATTCCCTTGTCAAGTCCCAAGCCTTATGAAGCTCTATATCAAGCTCTATATCTTGCCTTCTCTTACACCCTTTTACGAATTAAGCATCCCCATTCCTCTTGATCTGTCACGCCTCTTCCCACCCCAGACTCGCTCACATACTGTACATCCTCTCAGCCCCCCAAGTTACATAGGTTCTCTCCATATGACCACGCCATCTAAACACACTCTCTTCAGATCCTTTCTTAACATACCTACCTTACTCCACGTCTTTCACGAATCACATTATTTCTTATCCCATCCATTCTACACACTCCACATACATTCCTCAATAACCCTATTTCCACTGCTCTTCCTCTTGACTTTTCTCTCTCACGTCACACCAAAGACTCACGCCCATACACTGATGTGGGCGCTGAAACACCATGCAGTCCTCTTGCAGCCACCATGCTCAGATCTCTGTTTAGTACCAAGGCTTTTATACATGGTCCAAATATTCGTTCTATTGTACTTTGAATTTACGTAGCTCTGTGGCAGATGAAGACCATACTACGGCTCTTAATCATTTCCATAGCACTTCTTTGTGACTAGCATCATAGTCCACTGTAACTGTACAACTCAGCATTCAAGGTGGAGATATGGCAATTTTAGGCCAAGTTAAAGTACAAGGATTATAGCGCCAGTCACCTCTCTTCCCTGTGCCATTTTAGATTACCGCATCGCTCTACCTTTTACACCCCTCATATCAAGCTCCATTTAACTCCTCGAATCCAGTAAGGTGTTTTGTTGGTTATTCTAGCTTCTAACTAGTAGTAAGATACCTGTGCAGCTTAATAAAACGTTTATCTATCTATCTTTCTATTGCCAGACGCCTTAATCCCATACGGGGTGGCCACAAACAAATCGCTTCCATGTCGCCCTGTCCCCCGTCATATTGCTGCCTTCCCCTCAGCTCACCCCCCCTCCCCCATGTACCCCTCCACTCCATCAAAACATGCTATTAGTAAAAGGTTTGATGATGGCAACAAAAACCTCTACAGGTCAAATAGTCTCTCCAAGGAAGGGTCGGATCCTGAATGTTTTTGTTGCCCATATCAATTTCAAAAGATACACATCCCTTTACAAAGTAACTAAATAATATGTTAAGAAAGTATGGTTTGTTATGGGAGAAATAAATACAATAACCAATAAATGACGAGTTCTATGCATGCACGTTATTGGATACTAACTCAGTGTGATAAACCAACCATGAACGACACCCCCGGATCCGCTCATGCTAAGCTGAAAGACAGTCACTGGAGATGGCAAGCATAAAGCCAAATACACATCATTGGACTGAATGCATTAACTCCTTCAATACATTGTTTGTTATGTTATTGTTATTCATGGACTGTTTATTTAGTGGGGACTCTCCTGGCCTCTAAAGTCACCTCAGATTATTGTCAATAGTATAGAAATATGGACACACACACACACACACACACACACACAGACACAAACACTATAGCACTCCTTCACTGCACCCTTCTCCATTAACCCTTTCACTCCAATTACTATCTCCACTGCCTCTACCAATAGCCAGATGCCTTAATCATGGAAGAGATGGTCAGAATCACCTCCATGTCACCCTGCTATCCACCATCAACCTGACCTCTCTCCCTCTCACACCTCCCCTCTCCCATGCACACCTCCTCTCTCCCATGCACACCTCTCCTCTCCCATGTACACCTCCCCTCTCCCATGCACACCTCTCCTCTCCCATGTACACCTCTCCTCTCCCATGCACACCTCTCCTCTCCCATGCACACCTCTCCTCTCCCATGCACACCTCTCCTCTCCCATGTACACCTCTCCTCTCCCATGCACACCTCTCCATTCCATCCTTCATCTCATCTTTGGTCTCCCCTTTCCCCCTCCCCCCAATTCAGTGTTGCTCACATACACTCTCCTAGTCAGTCTCTCATACTCCATTCCCTCCACATGGCCAAAGCATCTCAAGATACTTTCAGTCAAACACATCCACATCAACACCACAACAGTCAGTCCTTTCTTATATTTCAGCCTGTCTTTCCACGTAACTTCACATGCCTCTCAGATATGCTTACTGTCTCCAGACACTTTTACGAGAGACAGATCGAACTGTAAGACTTTGATGCAGTGTTTATTAACCCCTGTAGTATCAAAGGTCTATCTACGAAGGAAGACTACAACGAAGAATGAACCGTGCACTTTTCAGGCTCCTGGTGACGGTAAATTTAAGTGCATTGTTCCTACCTATAGAACCTGATATAAGAATGCGTGAGACTCTAAGAGGAACTTCAATATTTACCCTTGTGAGGTGTAGAGCCAAGGAGTAAGGGTAACAGAGTGCAAAATACTGAATGGTAGGTGACTGATTTGTGTCAGGAGTGGTATTCTTTATCCTGATCATCACCACCCCTACCACCATCATGTGTATTATTATTTTTCCTATTATTATTGTTATTATTATTATTATTATTGTTATTGTTATTATTATTATTATTGTTGTTGGTGGTGTTGGTGTTTGTGGTGGTGGTGTTCATCATCGTCATTACTATTATTATTATTATTATTATTATTATTATTATTATTATTATTGTTGTTGTTGTTGTTGTCGTCATTGTCGTTGTTGTTGTTGTTGTTGTTACAATTACTATTATTATTATTATTATTATTATCATCATCATCATCATCAACAACAACAGCTTCAGAGAGTCCACTAATGAATGCCTCGTCCATCTCCACTCCAATCCATATCCATTCTGTCATTTCCTCGTCAACCTCCAAAAAAGACCACAAATTCTATCTATCCAACTTCCTGTCTATGTAGTATTTCCCTCCCTTCTCTATGCATATTTCTACCATTCCTACAAATCTTCCTTTAAGCATCTTTTTCTATAATTTCCTATGTAACTTTCATAGCTAATTTTCTAGTTTAATTCCTCTCATGTGGTTATCTCTCCATGCATATTTTTTTTTCCTGGCGTCTTGATTGTTTGGTTTAGGTATGGAATCCTTCGAACACCTCTCTCTCTCTCTCTCTCTCTCTCTCTCTCTCTCTCTCTCTCTCTCTCTCTCTCTCTCTCTCTCTCTCTCTCTCTCTCTCTCTCTCTCTCTCTATCTATCTATCTATCTATCTATCTATCTATCTATATCTATCTATCTATGGTATCTATGTATCTATCTATCTGTCCGTCCCTCTCTCTCTCTCTCTCTCTCTCTCTCTCTCTCTCTCTCTCTCTCTCTCTCTCTCTCTCCCTTCCTCTCTCTCTCTCTCTCTCAGTGCCTTACGTGTGGACAGTCAAATGGCTCCTCATCTCCTTCACATACTTCTCTCTCTTGGACCTCGTATCACAGTGGCTCACCATCCAGGCCACAACATAAGGCCTGGCTTTCACTACAGCTTCACTTCCACTGTTTTCCTCATCTGCCAGAGCTTCCTTGACCTTCCTAACTGCTTCTGGATGTGAGGTCATTAAGTTGGGTCTCAGTGGTCTGTGGATAGAAAAGGCAATTACTTCAATGACATTTCTCAAAGGCTATAATGGATGAGTCTCCCTTTCAATATAGTTTCTACCCCAGCTTTTTCCACATCAGCCAGAGCTTCCTTGACCTTCCTAACAGCTTCTGGATGTGAGGTCATTAAGTTGGGTCTCAGAGGTCTGTGGAGGGAAAAGGTAATTACTTGAATAACATTTCTCTAAGACATTACTGGATGTGTCTTCATTTCAGTATCTTTTCTACCCTAATTTTTTTCTTATCAGCCAAAACTTCCTTCATCTCTCTAATTGCTTCTGGCTGTGAGGTCATTAAGTTGGGTCTCTGTGGTCTGTGGAAGGAAAAATGATTACTTGAATGGTGTTCTCTTAGGCCTTAATGAATGAGTCTCCCTTTCAATAAACTTTCCACCCAAACTTTTGCCTTATCAGCCACAGCATCCTTGATCCTTCTAATCACTTCTGGTTGTGAGATCATTTGGTTGGGTCGTAAGTCTGCTAAGGGTAGGTACAGTAAATGCAGGTGATTTTATCTCCCTCCAACCAAAACTGGCAGAAGGAAAGTGACTAATTTACCTCACAACACTTGACTGTAGAGGTATGGGCAGGGAGGAGATAATTATTTGGTTTGTGAACTCGTGGCATAGGCTAGTTGATATTTGTAGCAAAAATGCAATGTCCAGGCGACTTCGTTTAGTTCATCAACAGTAAAACCAGAACTTTCTTTGTCATTCTTCATTGCCTCTGAATGCAATGACGCTTGGCTTGGTGACAACAGTGTGTGAAAAGGAAGAGAAAATAAACAGGTGGTCATACAGCACCTGTCCTGCTGCACACTCTGAGCCCCTATTCTGTCCAGCCCACTGATGGAAGTGTTAACCAGTACTCCCAGTTCTTCATATACAGTTACGAAAGATAGTGAACAACGACTTTTGAAACCCAGTGATGCGATCTTTGGATTCCAAGAGACTTTTTGGAATACCGTTCAAAAATTTCATAATTATTCAACCAAAAATTTATGCGTTATTCCTGACAGCAACTGTACCCCACTGATCAACTCTGGAACTGTCTTCCTCAGTCTGTCTTTCCCACTGCCTATGACATCTATTTAAGGGACTGGAGGTCCTTACAATATGCTTTCTCAAAGTACACAGAACTTGAATTTGGATTTCATTTTGTTCAGTTTCACTAAAAGATACAAGTCTGTCAAGCGCTCAGCTTTGGTTCTCTTTTCTGTAAGAAAATCTGAATTGGACGCAGCATCACTTTATAACCAAGGTATATTGTTTTTCTTCACTTTTTCTGGATGTCATGTAGTTAGATTGTGACGAAGAACTGAAGGGAAAAAAATACATCAAGTGTTCTAATTCCTTCAGTCCGAGGACAACATATCTATTGTATTATTTCTACCACCAGAAAATTTTATCACTTAACCCATCAACTCAAGAACGCTATTGTCAGTTGATTAATATTGATACAAAACCAGATGAATCCTGATTTAGAACACCCAAACAATGAAATGCCTAATCCCTTCATTTTTAAAAGTCTGTCCTCTGCTGAACAAAACCGTCCGTTAGTCAGGTTGAATGGGTTATTATGGAAGGCTTTGTGGATGGTACATTGCAACAAGTGGAAATGTTGGGTGGGAGACAGACACGGGTTAGCGCTTGAATCCTTTATTCTCTCTCTAAAGATGGGTTCTGTGCAGCCCAAAACGTTAAAGAAAATAAAGAAATCAAGCTCTAACCTGCGTCTCTCTCCCACTCAACATTTCCAGAGAAGGCCTTAATGTGTATAGAGTATGACCAGAGTTTCCTTGGCTCTCACTGCTTCTGAATGTAATGGCATTAGGCCAGGATGTATGGGTGTATTGGGGGAAAGAATATTATTTGGTCTAAGAATATGGGTGTATGAGAAGATGTAAAGGATGGAAGACTCATATATTACTTTCAACTGCAGAAGAGAATATTGACAAAACTCTATTCTTCCCCTCAAATACAACCCACCACAATCTACAAAACCTGTGTGTTGCGTTTACAGAGATGAAGAAACTATAGGACGCAATCTGACTTCGAGTGGTAGGTCAAAGTCAATGTCTATCAGTCTGAATACATATAAAACATGTCATGGGATGGAAAGAAATACTGTAACTAATATACCTTTGTGTGGAATTTATGGAGATGAAGAAACCGTACGATGCGACCACTTCCGACTCAGGGTGGTATGTCATGAGCCAGTCCACTTGTAGGGAGCCTTTGACTTTATCGGGTGTGATAATTGGCGGTGTGGCTGATGGAGGCTCGCCTATCACATACACCCACACCTGCCCTGGCACACGGGACTTCCACAGCTGCTGCCAAGGGTATCTGGAAACACAGAGGAGCGCCATTGGTTGGTAAGATGAAGCTTTTCACAGCTTTTTTCGGCCACCTCAAAAAAATAAATTTAAAAAATCAATTTAGAAGAACTCTATGCATATATGGTCTACACGAGGTTACAGTAGATAATATAACCTCAAGCTTGTCTGGACGTGAACCTCTGGACTACTGGATAAAGTTGACCTCCTCAGTCCACATGGGTACGGGCAAGCAGCTGAGGGACGTTTGTGTAAGTGGGTACAGAAATACCTTCCCCCTCCCGTTTTACAACTCTAGCTGCTGCCTAATTATTTTATTCGTCTTGCCAATACTGTATAGTGTTACTCATTCACTACGATGTCTTTTATACCCCAATCGCTTTTAAGCTGAACCAAATCATCTGGCGACAGCAAGATGAAAAAAAAAAATGTCATTGTTGTGAGAGTCAGTGGAGCTTGTTTCTAATCCCTTCATTCCCTTCCGTGTCTCCTAATTCGAGAAAACTTATCAGGTTACTAGAAGAATGAAAAATGTCCCTAGATAGAAAGGCTTCATGTAATCCTCTCTTTCAGTACGGTCACAGCCTTTCTTTTTTCTAATCTTATTGCTGCTCATAGATAATTTACACAGCTGGGAACGTACCTTTTCCAGCAAAGCGTTGACGTACTTTATTGGCTGATGGACTTTATTCCTTGAGGGACTTTATTCTTAACCCTTGCACTACATGAGGTCCTTCTTAAGTTACTGTTTGTGAGTTCCTACATTCTGTATATACTGTGTGATCGTGCTGGAGTGAATTAACCCAATCAGAATGCTGACATGCTTTTCTATTATGTTGCTGATATTGTCCGATGAGTTTATTAGCAGAGCTTGTGATGCCTTTTGGTGTTTGTAATAGAGCTTGTGCTGCCTTTTGGTGTTTGTAATAGAGCTTCTACTGCCTTTTGGTGTTTGTAATAGAGCTTACGTTGTCTTTTGGTGTTCGTAATAGAGCTTGTGCTGCCTTTTGGTGTTTGTAATCGAGCTTGTACTGCCTTTTGTGTTTGTAATAGAGCTCACATTCTCTTTTGGTGTTTGTAAAGCTTGTACTGCCTTTTAGTGTTTGTAATAGAGCTTTTATTGTTTTTTTGGTGTTTGTAGTAGAGGGGGAGAGGAAGGGGAGAGGGGGAGACCGAGGATGAGATGGAGGATGAAGTAGAGAGGCATATGAGGCAGGGAGGTGTGAGCTGGGTGAAGGGCAGTGAAATGGCAAGGGACAGGGCGACATGGAGGCGATTTGTTTGTGGCCACCCCTTACGGGATTAAGGCGTCTGGCAATAAGTAGACAGACAGAAGAGACACGAACTCCAGGATCCCATATCTCATACAAATGTGGCACTTACACTCGATAACACCACTAAATAACAGAAGAGTGTGGCTAAGTAGCATATCTTAGGGGTACACGTACACTTGATTGACTAACATGAAGGTATGTGTAGTAGAGAATGAGTTCCGTAATTCAAATAACTCTACTTACACTCATAACAGAAACATCAGTATGCCCTACACACACGCAGCACCAGAGTACAAAGGTATCAGCCGTGCGAGGTGGAATGCATACATAATTTATCAATCTATTGCCAGACGCCTTCATCTCGAAAGGGGTGGCCACTTTTTTTTAATGCAAGGAAGAAGGAACCAAAGGCCAGGAGCCCGCATATTGTTCCTTCCAAGAAAAAACAAAAACAAAAGAGAGCCAAATTCAAGATCCGCTCATTTCAAGATGCCTGGACACACTGAGTTTGTTGTTTAACGGGGAAGAGCACCAACCCTCCGCCAACCCACTGGACATGTGAGGAAGACGTAAACATAACAAATACACAATACATGTTCTGCTCACTCTCGGTAGCGGAACAGCAGGGCGTCTGCTTTGCGTAGCGACTGGTGATCGTACGTGAAGTTGCATCGCCAAGAAGGACATCCCAACGCCTTCAGTTCCCCAGCCTTGGTGCCTTCGAATCTGAAAGGAAGGAAGCAGGTGCAATGAGGGATGGAAGAAGAAGACCCGGGATTAATTTCAAATATTAATCACACCAAGGTTATTGTTACTACTTGATTTTCTTGTTATTGTTGATGTTATTGAAAGGAAAGAAGCAGGTGCAATGAGGGATGGAAGAAGAAGAAGGCTAGGGATTAATTTCAAAATATTAATTACACCAAGGTTATTGCTGCTACTTTATTTTGTTGTTACTGTTGATGTTATTGATGTTATTGTCCCCAGGCATATCTGATAGTGTACCCGGTGAGTTGCAGGTTGATTTGGTCACAAACAAATCGCCTCCACATCGCCCCGTCCTCTGCCATGTGACTGACCTATCTCTAGCTCACACACGCTTGTCATATCTCCCACTCCTCCTCCTCCTCCTCCTCTTCATCTTCTTCCTCCCCTTCTTCTTCCTCCCCTTCCTCTTCCTCTTCCTCATCTTCTTCTTCCTCCCCTTCCTCTTCCTCTTCCTCTTCCTCCCCTTCCTCTTCCTCTCCTTCCTCTTCCTCTTCCTCCTCCTCCTCCTCCTCCTCCTCCTCCTCATTTGACTCCCTATCTCCAAGCTCACACCCCCCTCTGTGATATCTCCCCACTCCTCCTCCTCCTCCTAACTCACATACACTCAATCAGTCTCTCTCCATCCTCTTCACATGGTAAATCTGTCTAAAACTATTTCTCTTAACACTTTCAGTCACATCCACGTTAACACCACAACGCTTCTTTACTTCATTTGTGTGCCTGCCTCTCCAGGGAAGTCTACGTGCTTCTCTTAAAATATTCCTTTCCACGGCTCTCACTCTTGTGTCCTTCCACCAGGGTCCAAGATTCAATTCCGTATGTTAGAGTACGGATCACAATACTGCCATACAGCTATTTTCTTTTTCTTTTTTTCCTTTTTTACTTCCATGCTCACTTTCCTATTCCTTATCAATGCTTTTAATGAACCAGCAAAGTTTTTACCATACTGTACCTTCAAGCACATCATCCTCTATAGCTACAGTCACTCAAAAAAAAAAAAAAATACCCCTTGTAGTAAGATAGGAGTGAGAGTAAGAGATGTTGGTGTGGGCTTAGTACCAGACTAACTGGCGGTTTTATTCTCTTACAAGACATAACGTCTGAAACAGAACAAACTAGAATGGCACTCAGTAGAGCGCCATCAACATCCATGCAGTATTCACTGAAAAATTTTACGAAAATGTGGAAACACGCCCTACCTCGCAATGTTAAAGAAAGTGAAAAAAAAAATCCTGGCACCTCACCTTTATCCGGATTCGCACCAAAATTTAATGGAGTCTATTCTGGGCCAAGGCCCATTCTTCTACCAAGTTTTGTGGAAATCCGTCCAGTAGTTTTTGTGTAATCTTGCTCACAAACAAACAAACAAACAAACGGACAGGGGTGAAAACATAACCTCCTAGGCGGAGGTAATGAGTGCACGGAATTTTAATTCAATCAACGTTCAAAACACAAAGTAAACAAACCATCCCAGCACTACACTCTTCCACTTAAAATTAAACCCACCAAAAAATAAAATACCATTTTGCTCTGTACAAAGAAAATAAAAGCCGTTAAATTTGTTGCTCACATTGCATTATACATACGGTAATGTATATGTATAACCTCACAGCAAACCTGATTATACTTCAGGTAAAATGAATATTTTATTATTATATATGTACACGTACCCCAATTAAACACCACCAATAAAATGTTTAGCTACAAACCACCTAATTTACGTTGTTAACCTACCATGAAGCCACCTTCTTCACCACTGTTTGTAGTGGCAGTTGTCTGACGGTGTTTGGTGGCATGTTTCTCTTGTGGCTCTCCTGCAGCCTGCCCAGTAGCCTGTTCACCAGGCTTTGGGTCCTGATATGCCTCCACAGCAGCCTCCTCATCAGGGGCTAATATACCTTCCCTTCCTGACAGAGGCCCCTCTGGTACCTCATTAGGATCCATTTCCTGTACCATGGTGTCATCCCCCAAACTGGCTGAACTGGATGCCCCTGCCTTCAAAGAAGCTCGAGCCAGGAGTGCTGCATTTCTTACAGAGCTATGGGAGGGCTGAAATGATGAAGGTCCAACTTCTATTCGTACTGGCACAGAATAATGATGTCATCTTTGGAAGGTACCTTTCTCGCCTCACATGGACAGAATCCCCCTCCTCGAGATCTGTTACTCTGGTGTAGAGATAAGCATCACAATATCTCATTCGTGTCCCCTATTGATGATGTACACATTGGGTAATGTCGTCGTCCACTGCATGAGAAGAGATGACAGGCAGTTTTAGCCTCATACGTCTGCCATGTAGAATTTCCGATAGTGATTTTCCTGTAGTGCAGTGTGGTGTGGCCCTGTAATGCGCCAGCTGATGATGCGCCTGATCTTTGAACGGGACACTAGGACGTATGTCATGTAGCCAGGCTTTGAATGTGCGGTTGAACCTCTCAGCACCACCAATACTTGTTGACCAATAGATACTTGAACATGAGTACTTGATACCACGCTACTGCAAGTATAAATTTTCTTGTTGATGAATTGCAGTCTATTATCAGAAACTATTTCGCCTGGATATTCTTCTCTTTCCCATTCAGTACTTAGAAATAAAATAACATCAGAGGTAGTCACCTGTGAAGACAGTGCCATCTCCGCCCATTTTAATCTGTAGTCCACCATACTTATTGCAAAACAGGCAGCAGCGGGCGCCCCTTCAACTGGGCCAACCACATCAATCCCCAGTTTGGACTGTCGTTTTGGCAATGGCAGAGGCTGAAGGCGGGCCACTCTGTTCTGCTTCGCCAGTACTTTGTCACCTGCTTAACATACTGAACATCCCCTTACCATACCATCCACAGCCCTATCCATGCCGGGCCACCAAGCCAGGCTCCACAGATACTGCATTGTTCTCATAATGCTGATATGTGCCTCATGAACAAGCTGAGAGTACCACTGGCGAAGTGAAGATGGTACAATGACTTGCTGTACTCCATGCATGACCTGTCCACTGCTATCACTCAGCTCGTGACGAAACTGGAAATATGGACACACCTCTGTTTCACACAGCTTTGCTGATGGTGGGAATCCATGAAGCAGCTGTTTATGAAGTGTATCAGTTTCAGGGTCTGCGGTTGATGCTGTGAGGAGCTCCTGTTCCCAGACAACAGAGAGGCTTCCGTCACCAGGCACAGCAGCGGTCTCACAGTCACTTTCCAGCTCAGCCACAGGATTACTTTCATTTACTGGAAGCAGAGACAAAGCGTCCACACCAGGAAGTTAACTTCCTGGTACATACTGGACTGTATGAGTAAGGTATCAGCGGTGCCTGGCAACATACCACTTGTGCTCCAGCACGTACCGAAAGTCTTGAAGAAAGGACCGCGGTGGGTGCTAAATGGTCCGTCCTTATGGTGAAAAAGTTCCCCCACAGATATTTCCAGCGTTCCACCGCACTCACCGCTGCCAAAGCTTTTTCTGATATTGAGTACTGTACTTACTTTCACACTCAGTAAACCTTCTCCTCCAAAATGATGCAACACACTCTGCCTGCACTGTTTGCTTGTGACAATGCTGCATCCATCCCTTTGTCACTGGCATCCGCCGTTACAAATATTGGTAGTTGTGCATCAAATGGCCGCAGGGGCGTCCCCAGGCGTCCACTGTATGGCCCCCAGGCAATGAAGGGTCCCCTTAGGGCCCTATTGGGGAAATCTCAACCTTACTTAAGTAAACCTCATATTGAATAACACTATATAGTATAATATTATCAAATATATTACGTAAACATATTCTCAATCATCATTAAAAGAATCTGATAACTTTATCATTGTTAGTAATGAACGAACATGCCATGTACTGTAATAGAGTATGTCATAGAAAATTAAACAGTTATCCCTGTCCTTACGTTTGGGATGGTTTTCTTTAGTTACCATAACCTTGCTTTATACAAAGTCGAATGCCGTATTTCGGTATTTCTTTGATATTTTGGATAATTGGTTACCCGAATGATTATTTCATAAAACAATGGTTTTATTACCGGTTAATTTCCTGTATAAGAGACTCACAAGACAATCGATCATTATAATTATTAAATTATGCCTTTCGAATGCCAGAGAACGTTCATAGTTTACAATTGGAGAAGAAGAGAAAAAGGAGGTAATTTATTTCTTTGTTTTCTAGCATGTTATATATCTCTTAGGAATTTGTTTTTGCATTTTTTATGCCTGCAGCTTCCATAAGAATCCATAGTTACATTTCTAGGTATTGAGGAATTTCAGCAGCCGTCAATTCAACTAATTCATTTGGCCAAGGGATGCAGTTAAGCCTGGATGGATAGCCTGGTACTAAAGGTAGGGAAACAAAACCATAGTGAAATATCACAGTAACAGAAGATATGAATATTCTTTAAACATTACGGATAACTGCCATTTCGGATTTTCGGTGCTGCACTCTACAGGCTCCACACTTGGGCTTATGATCTAGAGTGCCAAAGCCTATATGTGTTCTTGACATTAGGAAAATGATATTTCTGAATGACGACACTTATATAAGTTTTACCCAGATCAAGATTTGTCATAATTTGCTTCTTGTATCATAGCCTATAGTTCATTATTCATTGTTATATTACGTATGCTATGTCCTATTCATCAGAATATTTTAATTACTCATTTTTCTAACTTGCAGAAGCCTTCCGACTCCCACATAATTTTTAATAATGTATATATTCCCACTTCCTCTAGTATTAACATTCTCGGTGACACTAAATACTAACCTAAGCTGGACTCCCTACTGCCGCTTTTTCGTGAGGCTTTTAGACCGGTATCGACCAGTTTAGACCGGTCTTATTGTTGTTCTGGCAAGACAATTAGACTGGTACAGACTGGTCGAAAGCAGTCCTGTCCCAGAAGCTAGCCTAGGCCAGACCGGTCTGCGCACAAACGAATGTACTTCAGCAACAGCCAAGAAGGCCAGGAGCGTCCATGCCAGGGTGTAAACATCGGTGGTCAACAATGGCGGACTTGGGAATGAGGTTTGTTTTAAATTAGATTTTTTACGCTAGTAGAAGCCCGTGATCATCCAAGAAGGGAACCAAATAAATCTCACCATGAAGTAGAGGCTTTGTATTACTTTAGATCGCACGAAATAAGATTATTAAAGCATTTAAGGCAGAAATAAAATTCGAGGGGAAGCTGAAGGATAGCTCAAAATTCGTTGAAAGAACACAGACTCAGTCATCTTCAACTTTAAATGTATTCTGTGAACCTGTAAGGCAGGTTTCATCCCAAATTGTGTGGGAATTCGGCAGGAGTCCTTAATTTCACACCGTAGTGACATTCTTTTAGGCCACTCCCAATCACTCTTGCAGCCAATAGGTGGCTCAGACAGGATCGGACCGACATTAGCCTGTTCTCGTGACCACTTATGAGTCCAGACAGGTCTAAACCGGTCCAAAGCGTCCCACGAAAACGCGTCTTAAGTTAGATCCATTGCCAAAGAAGCCTCTAAAAAACTGGGACTCCTATACAGAGTCCAAGAATTTTTCACTGACAAGCAGTTGGCCATAATTTATAAAAGTCATCTGCATTCTCAGATTGCTGATGGAATACTGTTCATCTCTGTGGAATGGATGTGGAGTGGTTGCACTGAGGCAATTAGACAAAATTCAAAAGTAGCCTACTATTGATTTCCTTAGGAAGAACTGATGCTGTGTGTTTTTTATGCATGTTGGGCCTTATATAATTTCCTAACTTGGTTACACAACTGGCTCATTATTTTTAATGTACACTATACATCTTTACACTCTGACGAGAATACTGTTGGTAAAGATGTCACAAAGTGGTGCCCTTAAAAGAAGGGAAGGTCTTAAACGCAAGCCTAAGGAAGCTGGTGAAAATCGACATCAGTCTAAGATCACAGATGTATTCAGAAGTGCTAAAGTGTTCTCTGTTACAAATGATGAGCTAGAAACATCTCGACAGGAAATCCTCATCTGTAACAAATAACACTTCCCTAACACTCTACATCCTCACAGTAATCATGATGCTGGTATTAAAATGAAAATTGACACCACTAGTGCAGTGTGTCTTCAATTACTCATTCCATCAGTGCGTTGTCTGGTGATAAAGATGGGAAGGTTGTTGATACCACTTACATTGTAGCTAAAAACCACAGTATTGAAGAAAACAACAGTGATGCTAATCCTCTGCTTATTTCTAGTGAGGCTTTTGATTCAGTATTTGATAGCAGTGAAATGGACTTTTCCAAACCTCTGAGTGAGACAACAAAGAGACAGATACTGTGTGACCGCTTTATTCCTAGGAAGTCATGGAAAGGGCCTTTGAAACCGACTGGAAACAGCCGCCGTTGAGTCCCCAGCAAAATTCTGGATAAGGCAGAATTTCCGTATATGAGTTACAGTGTAAAAGGTGTTTTCTGTACGCATGTTATGTTTTTGCTAAGGGCCCAACAGTGTCATTCATTCGTGAAGGTCATTCTGATTGGAGTAATATCATCAGGCATGCAGAACGTCATAACAAATCGTCTGTTCATTTAGGGACGGTTGATTATGCTGTAGCAGTCAAAAGTATCTGATGGAAAACATCTGTCAATCAAACAGTTTCTTTCTAAAGCTTATGCTGAGTCACAAAAAACAAAGCTGCTTTGGTATCTGTTTTGAAGACAATATGTTTATGTGGCAAACAAAGTCTAGCCCTGCAGTGTAAAACAGATGATCGTAGTAATTTCATGGCATTATTGGAATTCAAATATGAGCATGACAGTATTCTTCATGAACATCTGGCAGAGGCTCCGAAGAACAGTCAATAAATCATAGAATTCAATATGAAATGATTAATATTAATGGTAGCCAAATACAGGAAACTATTCTGTCGCCATGCAGGGAGGCAAATTACTTTAGTTTCATTGTTGACGAAACTACAGACAACTCAGTCAAGGAACAAGTATCATGTGTGTTGTTTTATGTCTTATCTGATGGCAAACGACGTGAAGAATTTGTTTGTTTTGAAAAGACTGCCAGTACTACAGGTGAAACCTTATACAACTTGATTTGCAAAAAATTGGAGGACTTTGGTCTGGACAGTGGGTTTAGGTTTTGATGGGGCATCTAACATGTCAGGCAGAATTAAAGGTGTACAGGCCCGTTTTGCAAATGATGTCCTGCATTACAGTATGTGCATTGCAGAGCTCATTGTTTGAACTTGGCAGTTACATACACCTTCAAGGAAGCTATTGTCAGAAGCCTTTCTTTAGTAGTTGGGGATATGGTAAAGTTCATCAATGCCTCAGCAAAGCGGCTTCACATTTATATTTCTCAAGATGAATGCGCTGACTGTTTGAAAAGCTTCTGCCACCAGATGGGGATATCATGAAGAAACACTTGGGGTATTTCATCAGAATATTGAAAATGTAATTGATACATTGCAGTTCATCAAAGAAAATGACACAGACCCAAGCATTGCATCCAAGGCAAGGGCATTTCCTGGAAGTATTCACTGCTGTCAGTTTCTAACCACACTGATAATTGTTCACCATTATTTAAATTTCACAAAGCCTCTTTCCTTATCTCTACAAAGCACAATAACCTGATTGAGGCTACACAAGAGTGCAAGGAGTTAGTGGAACTGCTGAAGTTGAAGCAATCTGACTCAGCATCCTACCAGAAGCTCTGCCAGAAGGCAGTAGATCTGGCTGCTAATTTAGAAGCAGACATTCGACACCCTCGAACTGTAGGTCGCCAGAAGAACAGAGGGAATGTTCCATCAACTTCAACGGTGGAATATTTTGAATGAAATCTTCACAACCCCATCTTGGACCACCTCACTGTGCAGTTAAATGAACGTCTTTGTGGCTCTACTAAAAGGGTTAGGGCAGAAAAGTTATTGCCACAAAATCTTTCAGGTCTTTCATGTGAAGATATAATAGTAATAAAAGACGCCTATGCTCCATTTATCTCTGTTACTGACTTGGACACTGAAGTAGAAAGGTGGAAGTGGAAGCACACGGATGGTGCTGTTCTGCGATTAGAAGAATGTGTTACCAATACCAGGCATCTTTATCCAAACCTGCACAACATTTTTACAGTTCTCTTGACAATGCCTGTTACTACTTCCTCTGCTGAGCGAAGTTTTAGTACACTAAAAAGGTCTAAGTCATATTTACATTCCACCATGGCATCTGAAGGACTAAATGCATTGTTGCATATTCACCAGGACATTGCTGTAGACTATGACCAAGTTTTGCAGTCCTTTGACAGTGGTGGACACAGACGTATTGCATTAGGATTTGACCCTGGATCAACTGTTGTCATTTTCAGTCTGCACAGTTCAAAGCAGATGAAACCAAGACAGGTCGCCAGCCTGTCTTCTTCTATCTCAGAGAATACTAAATGTGTCCTTTCATCTACGTTTAACTGTACATGTCATCAGTATCATCATCATCCTGAGTTAGTCCATTGTAGGACAAAAGCCTCTCAAACGGACAAAAGCCTCTCAAACATTTCCTCTTTGACCATTTAGATGTTAGCCCATCCAAACAAACTTTGGATCTCATCCCTCCATATATTCCTAGTGTGTCACTGTGTCTACCCTTTCCTCTAGTTCCATCTCAAGGTTCATTCTGTTGCTTTAGCTGTCAATCTGTTATCATCTCTTCTAGATATGACCCAATCAGCCCCATTTCCTCGTTTGCATATAATATTGAGAATGTATATGAGGGAGGGGGGGGTGAGTTGGGGGGAGGGTAGTCAAATGGTGGGTGACAGCGACTTGGAGGCGTTTTGTCTGCGGCCACCCTTTGCGGGATTAGGGCGTCGGGCTATAGATAGATAGGTAGATAGATAGATATTTTACTATTGATTATGCTCTTATATAAGAGGCTCATTTTTTCTTTCACCAAGTTATGTATAACATTACCATCTCCATTTGTCTTTGATCTGTCCAAATTTACGGTCCAGACACTTTGTTATACGTTAAATTTGTTACAGAAATTAGTACAGGGACGACACACTGTATATTTTCCTTAAAGGGGTATTGTGTTTTTTCCTAACAGTTTTGTTTACCAAATGCAGTCCACCCCACGCTTATACTTCAGCTTACTGTAGTATAATCTCTGTTGTCTTTATAACTTGGCCTAATGATTTGTGCACGTAGATGTAGTTACCAAAGAAAGTATAGGAACCTTGAGAACAGTGACAAAAACAACATACTGTATCATTCAGTTTCATGGATAATGTAAATTTCAGATATAGCCTAATACATGTATCTGCAAAGTAAACTATTATTTTATGCCTAAATTTACCTCTGTAGCTTTAAAATACACTTTAAATTGATCAAAACTTAAAACACACACACACACACACACACACACACACACACACACACACACACACACACACACACACACACACACACACACACACACACACACACAGCTGAATAGGCTCGCTTTGCTTGCCACCCCCTAATCCTGAAAACTGGGCCCCCTTACAACATATGCGTCCACCGCAAATACTGTACTTCTGTGGACGCCCCTGAATGGCTGAAGTGCAGAGCAGTTGGTAATAGCATACTTGATAGCTCATAATGAATCTGCTTCTGCAATCCACTTAAAGGGTACATCCTTCCTGAGAAAACGTGTCATTGGATTTACAATGGTTGCATAATTAGGGACAAAGTGGGAAAAGCCAGCCACACAGACTAAGAAATCTCCATAATACTGTTGCACTGAGGGGGCTGGAGCTTCCAGGATAGAGCAAACATGATTCTGGGGCAGAGAAATTCCTGCCTTTGAAATGCGATATCCACAGAAATTAGTTTCAGTTTAGAGAACACTGATTTTTCCACACTGATCGTAACATTGGCCTCCACATAGCCTCCACATGACTATGCTGAGCTGCTTGTCGTGCTCCTTTTGGGTCCAACCAGCACAGATGGTGTCATCCAAGTAATGTCCACAACCATGGATATTCATTAACAGCTTATCCACTAGTTTTTGGCAGGCAGCTCCTGCTGAAGCTAGACCAGATGGGACTCTCTTAGAACTGGAACAGTCCCTCTTAGGTTATGAATGTGATATGCTGAGATGGTTCCAAGACGAGCTGGTGCTATGCTGATCAAAGGTCTGTCTGGCTAATCACAGTGCCCTGTAGCTTTGTTTGAAGCCCTGCAGTGGTAGGTAAGGGATTAACCTCCAACACCAGCTGACTGTTAGGTCCTAGCAGATCAGCATAAAGGTGAATGTTACCATTCTTTTTCCCTGATATCCTACCACAATAGGGCTAATTCACTCCGAAGTATCAATTGGTTCTATAATCTCAGCTTTTTGAAAATGCTGAAGCTCACGGGATACTTCCTCTCTCACTGATAAGGGAAGTATGTGGAGATCATGGCGCACTGGAACCACGTTGTTCAGAACAATAGTGTTGGTGTCCATGGATAGCAGGAAGTTCAGTGTTTGATTCTTCTTGTACTGATAAATTTTACATGTTGCAGGAATTATAGTCAGTCCCAGTTGAGCCATTAAATCAAGTCTCATGATGGCTTCTATTACAGTGGATTGAACTACGTAAAACTCTGTAGTTGCGTGGCGTCCACTGATGGTTACACGAGCCGGTCAAGTGCCAACCACATCGAAAGGAATGCGTCCAACTCCTTGGAGGTTAATAGTTGTAGGATTGAAGGCAGCTCCCCTGAACTGTTTCCGAGCAAAAAGTAGACTAAACACCGAAACTGTATCACCCGTGTCAACCTGGAGTTCTAACTTTCTCTGCTGATCTCCTGCAATGACGTCTGCCAAACGCATCATCCTGTGATGTCTCTTCCATGTGCATGACAACACCACAGCTCCATTGCACTGTGCAGAACTAAATTCTTCCTTGCATTCTGTAGCAGCTCAAGGCTCCTTTCTCCCTTTTGAGCGGCACACAACCGCGTAACGTCCACGTTTCCCACAGCACCAAAATGTGGACAATGGCTTGGCATACTGCAACTCATGCGCACAATTCCTTGCCTTCGTTGTTGACGCTTGAACTTCAGTGATATTTTCTGTACTCCAACTTGTGATTCGTTGTCTGTGATGTCATACTTTGCAACGTGAATTTGATCACTTGATGAAGGATTCTTATGACTCTTGATTCCAGCAGAGACCTCTTGTAGGCTTCAGCTTTGTTCAGTAGAGTTTCCAACGCAAGATTCTTATTCTGAAGGAACCGCTGACGGAGACGCTGATATCTCGTCCTCTTGACGACCTGGCCATGTATCATCTTTTCTAACAGTGTTCCAAAACTACAATTCCACACCAGTACCCGTAGTGCAGCAACGTAGTCGGCCGTAGATTCACTGTCTTGCTGTTCTCTCCTTTGAAAACTGAGACGTTCTACGACAATGTTCACATGTGGAGTGTAAAATAACCTCAGTTACCGTTGGGGGGGTGGTATATCCATCTCCTCCATTATTCTTTGGAAGTGTCGGTTGGTTGCAGAAAATCTTTTGTGCCTCAGAACCCACACTGTGTAGTAACAGAGACCTTTTCCACTTCACCGAAAATTGTGATCCTCCAATGACAAATGGAAACTTGTCAAATCTGTGTTCCCAGTCATTCCATGTGATGCTGGGCTTTCCCGGATTTTCCAGGAAGGGTGGGGGAGGCATTATACCAACGGCCTCCATCCCACTCACTGCACCAATATGTAGTGTCGTACGGTAGGTTCAGCTCAGTTGATATGCGGGAGTATTGCCTTTGCAACGGCTCTCCCTGGTGTGTTCTTATTCTTTCCTGCTTTTTCTTTTCACTGTTTTCTTTCCTTGTACGGTCTGTATCTCTTTTTTCTTTTTTTCTCAGTTATGTTCTTCAACCCGTCTTTTCCTTATTTTCCAAAACTTGTCTAGAGTTCTCTTTCTCTCTTCTATACTGTCATTTCTTTCCGTTTTCTCTCATTCTACATTCTGTATTTCTTTTCTTTTCTTTTTTTCTCAGTTATGTTCTTCAATCCTTCCTTTCTTTATTTTCCAAAACTTGTGTAATGTTCTCTTTGTCTCTTCTGTCCTGTCACTGTCGAACAAAAAATTTCCTATAACTCGTTCCTCCTCTTTTTCATGAGGCTGTTGAAGTCTTGCACATTTCTTTCTGTTACACAAGCTGGACACCACATAATGAAGTGCGTCAGGTCTTCTCTTTCTTCACACACACACACACACACACACACACACACACACTTCATCTTTAAACATATTCCCATCCTTCAAACTCACCTTGTTTGTCCTACACTTAATATTACTGAAGCTACACTATTACCATATACCCTTTCCTGTCCCCCAATCCCTCTTCTCCACTCCTGATATATTTTCAAACTTGCTTTTTCACACATTTCCTGCTTCGTCATTTCTGTGTCCAGTTCTCTCATCCTCCTTTTTATTTCCTTACTAGTTGCTGTACTGACACTGCCACTGTCTATTCCTGCCTCTTTCAGATCATTGATAAGCCCATTCAACCACTTACTCCTCCCGTGTTCTCTCGTTTCATCAACCATACTCTTCACCACATCATTACTTTATATCTATCTATCTATCTATCGCCAGACGCCATAATCCTGTAAGGGGTGGCCGTTTGTCTTTGAGTTAGTTGTTTTATATCTATCTATCTATCTATTGCCAGACGCCATAATCCTGTAAGGGGTGGCCATTTGTCTTTGAGTTAGTTGTTTTATATCTATCTATCTATCTATTGCCAGACGCCATAATCCTGTAAGGGGTGGCCGTTTGTCTTTGAGTTAGTTCTTTTATATCTATCTATCTATCTATTGCCAGACGCCATAATCCTGTAAGGGGTGGCCGTTTGTCTTTGAGTTAGTTGTTTTATATCTATCTATCTATCTATCTATTGCCAGACACGTATGGGTGGGTTATATGGTTACCACCCAGCGTTGTAAATGGTTTCTTGGCTTACAGGAAACCATTTGGCTTGTCACTCAATGTAAAGCCATCTGTAAAGGAAAGAAAAGCAATAAGAAGTGACACGAAAGATGGGAGAAATAGGAAGAGAGGAGGACAGGCACAGAAAAAGAATGATAAAAGCTAAGGAAGAAGTAGGCAGCACTACATCAAGTGAGTGGATGATGGTAAGAAATAGGAAGCGAAGAGGACAGACACAGAAAAAGAATGATAAAGGCTAAGGAAGAAGTAGGCAGCACTACATCAAGTGAGTGGATGATGGTAAGAAATAGGAAGCGAGGAGGACAGACACAGAAAAAGAATGATAAAGGCTAAGGAAGAAGTAGGCAGCACTACATCAAGTGAGTGGATGATGGTAAGAAATAGGAAGAGAGGAGGACAGGCACAGAAAAAGAATGATAAAGGCTAAGGAAGAAGTAGGCAGCACTACATCAAGTGAGTGGATGATGGTAAGAAATAGGAAGAGAGGAGGACAGGCACAGAAAAAGAATGATAAAGGCTAAGGAAGAAGTAGGCAGCATTACATCAAGTGAGTGGATGATGGTAAGAAATAGGAAGAGAAGAGGACAGACACAGAAAAAGAATGATAAAGGCTAAGGAAGAAGTAGGCAGCACTACATCAAGTGAGTGGATGATGGTAAGAAATAGGAAGAGAGGAGGACAGTCACAGAAAAAGAATGATAAAGGCTAAGGAAGAAGTAGGCAGCACTACATCAAGTGAGTGGATGATGGTAAGAAATAGGAAGAGAGGAGGACAGGCACAGAAAAAGAATGATAAAGGCTAAGGAAGAAGTAGGCAGCACTACATTAAGTGAGTGGATGATGGTAAGAAATAGGAAGAGAGGAGGACAGGCACAGAAAAAGAATGATAAAGGCTAAGGAAGAAGTAGGCAGCACTACATCAAGTGAATGGATGATGGTAAGAAATAGGAAGAGAGGAGGACAGGCACAGAAAAAGAATGATAAAGGCTAAGGAAGAAGTAGGCAGCACTACATCAAGTGAGTAGATGATGGTAAGAAATAGGAAGAGAGGAGGACAGACATAGAAAAAGAATGATAAAGGCTAAGGAAGAAGTAAGCATCACTACTTAAAGTGAGTGGATGATGGTAAGAAGTAGGAAGAGAGGAGGACAGACACAGAAAAAGAATGATAAAGGCTAAGGAAGAAGTAGGCAGCACTACATCAAGTGAGTGGATGATGGTAAGAAATAGGAAGAGAGGAGGACAGGCACAGAAAAAGAATGATAAAGGCTAAGGAAGAAGTAGGCAGCACTACATCAAGTGAGTGGATGATGGTAAGAAATAGGAAGAGAGGAGGGCAGGAACAGAAAAAGAATGATAAAGGCTAAGGAAGAAGTAGGCAGCACTACATCAAGTGAGTGGATGATGGTGAGAAATAGGAAGAGAGGAGGACAGGCACAGAAAAAGAATGATAAAGGCTAAGGAAGTAGGCAGCACTACATCAAGTGAGTGGATGATGGTAAGAAATAGGAAGAGAGGAGGGCAGGCACAGAAAAAGAATGATAAAGGCTAAGGAAGAAGTAGGCAGCACTACATCAAGTGAGTGGATGATGGTAAGAAATAGGAAGAGAGGAGGACAGGCACAGAAAAAGAATGATAAAGGCTAAGGAAGTAGTAGGCAGCACTACATCAAGTGAGTGGATGATGTTCAGAAATAGGAAGAGAGGAGGACAGGCACAGAAAAAGAATGATAAAGGCTAAGGAAGAAGTAGGCAGCACTACATCAAGTGAGTGGATGATGTTAAGAAATAGGAAGAGAGGAGGACAGGCACAGAAAAAGAATGATAAAGGCTAAGGAAGAAGTAGGCAGCACAACATCAAGTGAGTGGATGATGGTAAGTAATAGGAAGAAAGGAGGACAGACACAGAAAAAGAATGATAAAGGCTAAGGAAGAAGTAGGCAGCACTACATCAAGTGAGTGGATGATGGTAAGAAATAGGAAGCGAGGAGGACAGACACAGAAAAAGAATGATAAAGGCTAAGAAAAAAGTAGGCAGCACTACATCAAGTGAGTGGATGATGGTAAGAAATAGGAAGAGAGGAGGACAGGCACAGAAAAAGAATGATAAAGGCTAAGGAAGAAGTAGGCAGCACTACATCAAGTGAGTGGATGATGGTAAGAAATAGGAAGAGAGGAGGACAGGCACAGAAAAAGAATGATAAAGGCTAAGGAAGAAGTAGGCAGCATTACATCAAGTGAGTGGATGATGGTAAGAAATAGGAAGAGAGGAGGACAGACAGAAAAAGAATGATAATGGCTAAGGAAGAAGTAGGCAGCACTACATCAAGTGAGTGGATGATGGTAAGAAATAGGAAGAGAGGAGGACAGGCACAGAAAAAGAATGATAAAGGCTAAGGAAGACGTAGGCAGCACTACATCAAGTGAGTGGATGATGGTAAGAAATAGGAAGAGAGGAGGACAGTCACAGAAAAAAAATGATAAAGGCTAAGGAAGAAGTAGGCAGCACTACATCAAGTGAGTGGATGATGGTAAGAAATAGGAAGAGAGGAGGACAGGCACAGAAAAAGAATGATAAAGGCTAAGGAAGAAGTAGGCAGCACTACATTAAGTGAGTGGATGATGGTAAGAAATAGGAAGAGAGGAGGACAGGCACAGAAAAAGAATGATAAAGGCCAAGGAAGAAGTAGGCAGCACTACATCAAGTGAGTGGATGATGGTAAGAAATAGGAAGAGAGGAGGACAGGCACAGAAAAAGAATGATAAAGGCTAAGGAAGAAGTAGGCAGCACTACATCAAGTGAGTGGATGATGGTAAGAAATAGGAAGAGAGGAGGACAGACACAGAAAAAGAATGATAAAGGCTAAGGAAGAAGTAGGCATCACTACTTAAAGTGAGTGGATGATGGTAAGAAATAGGAAGAGAGGAGGACAGACACAGAAAAAGAATGATAAAGGCTAAGGAAGAAGTAGGAAGCACTACATCAAGTGAGTGGATGATGGTAAGAAATAGGAAGAGAGGAGGACAGGCACAGAAAAAGAATGATAAAGGCTAAGGAAGTAGGCAGCACTACAAGAAGTGAGTGGATGATGGTAAGAAATGGGAAGAGAGGAGGGCAGGCACAGAAAAAGAATGATAAAGGCTAAGGAAGAAGTAGGCAGCACTACATCAAGTGAGTGGATGATGGTGAGAAATAGGAAGAGAGGAGGACAGGCACAGAAAAAGAATGATAAAGGCTAAGGAAGAAGTAGGCAGCACTACATCAAGTGAGTGGATGATGGTAAGAAATAGGAAGAGTGGAGGGCAGGCACAGAAAAAGAATGATAAAGGCTAAGGAAGAAGTAGGCAGCACTACATCAAGTGAGTGGATGATGGTAAGAAATAGGAAGAGAGGAGGACAGGCACAGAAAAAGAATGATAAAGGCTAAGGAAGTAGTAGGCAGCACTACATCAAGTGAGTGGATGATGTTGAGAAATAGGAAGAGAGGAGGACAGGCACAGAAAAAGAATGATAAAGGCTAAGGAAGAAGTAGGCAGCACTACATCAAGTTAGTGGATGATGGTAAGAAATAGGAAGAGAGGAGGACAGGCACAGAAAAAGAATGATAAAGGCTAAGGAAGAAGTAGGCAGCACAACATCAAGTGAGTGGATGATGGTAAGTAATAGGAAGAAAGGAGGACAGACACAGAAAAAGAATGATAAAGGCTAAGGAAGAAGTAGGCAGCACTACATCAAGTGAGTGGATGATGGTAAGAAATAGGAAGAGAGGAGGGCAGGCACAGAAAAAGAATGATAAAGGCTAAGGAAGAAGTAGGCAGCACTACATCAAGTGAGTGGATGATGGTGAGAAATAGGAAGAGAGGAGGACAGGCACAGAAAAAGAATGATAAAGGCTAAGGAAGAAGTAGGCAGCACTACATCAAGTGAGTGGATGATGGTAAGAAATAGGAAGAGAGGAGGGTAGGCACAGAAAAAGAATGATAAAGGCTAAGGAAGAAGTAGGCAGCACTACATCAAGTGAGTGGATGATGGTGAGAAACAGGAAGAGAGGAGGGCAGGCACAGAAAAAGAATGATAAAGGCTAAGGAAGAAGTAGGCAGCACTACATCAAGTGAGTGGATGATGGTGAGAAACAGGAAGAGAGGAGGGCAGGCACAGAAAAAGAATGATAAAGGCTAAGGAAGAAGTAGGCAGCACTACATCAAGTGAGTGGATGAGTGGATGAGTATAGGAAGAGAGGAGGACAGGCACAGAAAAAGAATGATAAAGACTAAGGAAGAAGTAGGCAGCACTACATCAAGTGAGTGGATGATGGTAAGAAACAGGAAGAGAGGAGGACAGGCACAGAAAAGGAATGATGAAGACTAAGGAAGAAGTAGGCAGCACTACATCAAGTGAGTGGATGATGGTGAGAAACAGGAAGAGACGAGGGCAGGCACAGAAAAAGAATGATAAAGGCTAAGGAAGAAGTAGGCAGCACTACATCAAGTGAGTGGATGATGGTGAGAAATAGGAAGAGAGGAGGACAGGCACAGAAAAAGAATGATAAAGGCTAAGGAAGAAGTAGGCAGCACTACATCAAGTGAGTGGATGATGGTAAGAAATAGGAAGAGAGGAGGGTAGGCACAGAAAAAGAATGATAAAGGCTAAGGAAGAAGTAGGCAGCACTACATCAAGTGAGTGGATGATGGTGAGAAACAGGAAGAGTGGAGGGCAGGCACAGAAAAAGAATGATAAAGGCTAAGGAAGAAGTAGGCAGCACTACATCAAGTGAGTGGATGATGGTGAGAAACAGGAAGAGAGGAGGGCAGACACAAAAAAAGAATGATAAAGGCTAAGGAAGAAGTAGGCAGCACTACATCAAGTGAGTGGATGATGGTGAGAAACAGGAAGAGAGGAGGGCAGGCACAGAAAAAGAATGATAAGGGCTAAGGAAGAAGTAGGCAGCACTACATCAAGTGAGTGGATGATGGTAAGAAATAGGAAGAGAGGAGGACAGGCACAGAAAAAGAATGATAAAGGCTAAAGAAGAAGTAGGCAGCACTACATCAAGTGAGTGGATGATGGTAAGAAATAGGAAGAGAGGAGGACAGGCACAGAAAAAGAATGATAAAGGCTAAGGAAGAAGTAGGCAGCACTACATCAAGTGAGTGGATGATGGTAAGAAATAGGAAGAGAGGAGGACAGGCACAGAAAAAGAATGATAAAGGCTAAGGAAGAAGTAGGCAGCACTACATCAAGTGAGTGGATGATGGTAAGAAATAGGAAGAGAGGAGGACAGACACAGAAAAAGAATGATAAAGGCTAAGGAAGAAGTAGGCAGCACTACATCAAGTGAGTGGATGATGGTAAGAAATAGGAAGAGAGGAGGACAGACACAGAAAAAGAATGATAAAGGCTAAGGAAGAAGTAGACAGCACTACATCAAGTGAGTGGATGATGGTAAGAAATGGGAAGAGAGGAGGACAGACACAGAAAAAGAATGATAAAGGCTAAGGAAGAAGTAGGCAGCACTACATCAAGTGAGTGGATGATGGTAAGAAATAGGAAGAGAGGAGGACAGACACAGAAAAAGAATGATAAAGGCTAAGGAAGAAGTAGGCAGCACTACATCAAGTGAGTGGATGATGGTAAGAAATAGGAAGAGAGGAGGACAGACACAGAAAAAGAATGATAAAGGCTAAGGAAGAAGTAGGCAGCACTACATCAAGTGAGTGGATGATGGTAAGAAATAGGAAGAGAGGAGGACAGACACAGAAAAAGAATGATAAAGGCTAAGGAAGAAGTAGGCAGCACTACATCAAGTGAGTGGATGATGGTAAGAAATAGGAAGAGAGGAGGACAGACACAGAAAAAGAATGATAAAGGCTAAGGAAGAAGTAGGCAGCACTACATCAAGTGAGTGGATGATGGTGAGAAACAGGAAGAGAGGAGGGCAGGCACAGAAAAAGAATGATAAAGGCTAAGGAAGAAGTAGGCAGCACTACATCAAGTGAGTGGATGATGGTAAGAAATAGGAAGAGAGGAGGACAGGCACAGAAAAAGAATGATAAAGGCTAAGGAAGAAGTAGGCAGCACTACATCAAGTGAGTGGATGATGGTAAGAAATAGGAAGAGAGGAGGACAGGCACAGAAAAAGAATGATAAAGGCTAAGGAAGAAGTAGGCAGCACTACATCAAGTGAGTGGATGATGGTAAGTAATAGGAAGAAAGGAGGACAGACACAGAAAAAGAATGATAAAGGCTAAGGAAGAAGTAGGCAGCACTACATCAAGTGAGTGGATGATGGTAAGTAATAGGAAGAAAGGAGGACAGGCACAGAAAAAGAATGATAAAGGCTAAGGATGAAGTAGGCAGCATTACATCAAGTGAGTGGATGATAGTAAGAAATAGGAAGAAAGGAGGACAGGCACAGAAAAAGAATGATAAAGGCTAAGGAAGAAGTAGGCAGCACTACATCAAGTGAGTGGATGATGGTAAGAAATAGGAAGAGAGGAGGACAGGCACAGAAAAAGAATGATAAAGGCTAAGGAAGAAGTAGGCAGCACTACATCAAGTGAGTGGATGATGGTAAGAAATAGGAAGAGAGGAGGACAGGCACAGAAAAAGAATGATAAAGGCTAAGGAAGAAGTAGGCAGCACTACATCAAGTGAGTGGATGATGGTAAGAAATAGGAAGAGAGGAGGACAGACACAGAAAAAGAATGATAAAGGCTAAGGAAGAAGTAGGCAGCAGTACATCAAGTGAGTGGATGATGGTAAGAAATAGGAAGAGAAGAGGACAGACACAGAAAAAGAATGATAAAGGCTAAGGAAGAAGTAGGCAGCACTACATCAAGTGAGTGGATGATGGTAAGTAATAGGAAGAGAGGAGGACAGACACAGAAAAAGAATGATAAAGGCTAAGGAAGAAGTAGGCAGCACTACATCAAGTGAGTGGATGATGGTAAGAAATAGGAAGAGAGGAGGACAGACACAGAAAAAGAATGATAAAGGCTAAGGAAGAAGTAGGCAGCAGTACATCAAGTGAGTGGATGATGGTAAGAAATAGGAAGAGAAGAGGACAGACACAGAAAAAGAATGATAAAGGCTAAGGAAGAAGTAGGCAGCACTACATCAAGTGAGTGGATTATGGTAAGTAATAGGAAGAGAGGAGGACAGACACAGAAAAAGAATGATAAAGGCTAAGGAAGAAGTAGGCAGCACTACATCAAGTGAGTGGATGATGGTAAGTAATAGGAAGAGAGGAGGACAGACACAGAAAAAGAATGATAAAGGCTAAGGAAGAAGTAGGCAGCACTACATCAAGTGAGTGGATGATGGTAAGAAAAAGGAAGAAAGGAGGACAGGCACAGAAAAAGAATGATAAAGGCTAAGGAAGAAGTAGGCAGCACTACATCAAGTGAGTGGATGATGGTAAGAAAAAGGAAGAAAGGAGGACAGGCACAGAAAAAGAATGATAAAGGCTAAGGAAGAAGTAGGCAGCACTACATCAAGTGAGTGGATGATGGTAAGAAATAGGAAGAGAGGAGGACAGGCACAGAAAAAGAATGATAAAGGCTAAGGAAGAAGTAGGCAACACTACATCAAGTGAGTGGATGATGGTAAGAAATAGGAAGAGAGGAGGACAGGCACAGAAAAAGAATGATAAAGGCTAAGGAAGAAGTAGGCAGCATTTAATATTTGGGTTAAGTATTTTCACTGCCCTTCCGTCATTCTTACATTATACTTGTTGCTTCCATTTCTCCTGTCAATGCATCTACCTGTACATATCCCTGACTCACCAAAATTTGTCTGTAAACTCTATACTTTGTAGTTTATCTGTTTCTTGCTTTGTTAACCTAATCAGATTCTCTCCATCTATCTATCTATTGCCAGACGCCTCAATCCCGTACGGGGTGGCCATAAACATATCGCCTCCACGTCGCCCAGTCCAACGCCATTTCACTGCCCTGCTCCCAGCTCACACACCCCTCTCTCATATACCTCTCCACCCCATTTCTCCATCTCATCCTCGGCCTTAACCTCCCTCTCCCCCCTCCACCTCACTCACATACACTCTCCTCATCAGATTCACTCCATATAATACTGAAGACAGAGGTATGTTTTTCCACTATGTCTTTCCTATTAACCTTTTTGAACTTCTTTGGGCTACAACTGGACAGGCCATATTTGCCAGCCTTCTTGCCTTCAGTATTATCTGTCCTTATGCACCTGAAACTAATTCTTATCATTTATTACTCGAAGATTATGCTGATGAGGAGAGTGTGTGAGTGAGGTGGAGGGGGAGAGAGGGAGGGGAAGGCCGAGGATGAGATGGAGGAATGGAGTGGAGAGGTATATGAGAGACTTACCAGGAGAGTGTATGTGAGTGAGGTGGATAGGGAGAGAGGGAGGGGAAGGCCAAGGATGAGATGGAGGGATGGAGTGGAGAGGTATATGAGAGAGGGTGTGTGTGAATTGGGAGCAGGGCAGTGAAATGGCGGGGGACAGGGTGACGTGGAGGCGATTTGTTTGTGGCCACCCGTATAAGGGATTAAGGCGCCTGGCAATAGATAGACTTTAAGCTTTGACTCACCCTTATTCCCATATCTCATCTGGTTTATTTTTCATTTAACAATATTTCGCTCTTCTGCGTATTGAATCTTAGTCCACATTCTCCACTACCCTCTATAGCCTCCTGTATCACTTCCTGTGCATCCTCTGTGTTGTGTGATAGCAATAATTCATCATCTGTGTAAAGCAATGACGTTATCTTGACTCTTTCATCCTGGTTATCTTTGCCTAATTTTTCTAGTCTTTCCATTACGCTCAAACCTCGATTTAAGTGACTAAATGGGGTATCAACTTGTCCCTTACTTGATAATGTCCCTTACTTGACAATGTCCCTTACTTGAAAATGTCCCTTACTTGAAAATGTCCCTTACTTGACAATGTCCCTTACTTGATAATGTCCCTTACTTGACAATGTCCCTTACTTGAAATTGTCCCTTACTTGACAATGTCCCTTACTTGACAATGTCCCTTACTTGACAATGTCCCTTACTTGAAAATGTCCCTTACTTGAAAATGTCCCTTACTTGAAATTGTCCCTTACTTGACAATGTCCCTTACTTGGCAATGTCCCTTACTTGACAATGTCCCTTACTTGACAATGTCCCTTACTTGAAAATGTCCCTTACTTGAAAATGTCCCTTACTTGATAATGTCCCTTACTTGATAATGTCCCTTACTTGATAATGTCCCTTACTTGATAATGTCCCTTGTTTTACCACATATAAATACAATCTTATTATGAAATGCAATGATTGTTTCACCTATTTATATGATTATGAATATTATTTTACAAGTAATGTACTGAATAGAGAATCATATTAATGTTTCAAGCAGCGGACTTTATTGAATGGTCCTGTCCGTTTGTCAGGTTGAATATGGAGTCCCTTAAATGCGAAATCCCTTAAATGGAGGTCCTTTAAATCGAGGTTTGAGTTGTATGTTACTAGCCTGAAAATAGTTGTTGAGCCTGTGCACCCCTGGCGTATTCCTAGTCTCTGCTTGTATTGTTACCTCCCTACCTTCCGCCAATCTTATCTTGGTTATATCTTCGTATATCTTCGCTACTGTTTGTGGATTCATTTTACACTCCATCATATATTTCTACCATTTTCTCTCTTCTTATGCTGTCAAATGCTTTCACATAATCTATAGCAATTACAATTAGTGGTATTTTCATTCTTAAAGTGTTTTCTGTACAATAACTCAATATAAATACATAGGTGGAGGGATGGAGTAGAGAGGTATATGAGGGAGGGGGGGGGGCGAGTTGCGGGAAGGTCAGTCAAATGGTGGGTGACAGAGCGACTTGGAGGCTTTTTGTCTGCAGCCACCCTTTGCGGGATTAGGGCGTCGGGCTATAGATAGATAGACAGATAGATTTTCTTTTTTCCCTCCTTCTGTGAAACCAGCTTGCGTATCTTTCCTCTCATCAATGCCCAACCTCATTACTGCCACTAACTGCTTATCACCAATATTTACCAGCACTATGGGTAGGTAGTGGCGACCATCATCCACTCACTTGATGTAGTGCTGCCTACTTTCTTCCTAAGCCTTTATCATTATTTTTCTGTGCCTGTCCTCCTCTCTTCCTATTTCTTACCATCATCCACTCACTTGATGTAGTGCTGCCTACTTCTTCCTTAGCCTTTATCATTCTTTTTCTGTGCCTGTCCTCCTCTCTTCCTATTTCTCCCATCTTTCCTGTCACTTCTTATTGCTTTTCTTTCCTTCACAGGTGGCTTTACATTGAGTGACAAGCCAAATGGTTTCCTGTAAGCCAAGAAACCATTTACAACGCTGGGTGGTAACCATATAACCAAACCATACGTGTTCCCTATGTGTCAACAGGTGGGTTGGTGGAGGGTTAGTGCCCCTCCCCGTAAAACAACTAACTCAAGACAAATGGCCACCCCTTACGGGATTATGGCGTCTGGCAATAGATAGATAGATAGATATAAAACAACTAACTCAAAGACAAATGGCCACCCCTTACAGGATTATGGCGTCTGGCAATAGATAGATAGATAGATATAAAACAACTAACTCAAAGACAAATGGCCACCCCTTACAGGATTATGGCGTCTGGCAATAGATAGATAGATAGATATAAAACAACTAACTCAAAGACAAATGGCCACCCCTTACATGATTATGGCGTCTGGCAATAGATAGATGGATGGACTATTGGCCTTAACTCATTTACTTAAGGTTTGCCTGTCTTGGGGTTCATTACAGGGTCTTTCCATTGCTCTGGTGGTCTACCCGTACTTCCTACATTAGTCAAGCATTCTACTAAGGTCTCCAGCATAATATCACTTGCCAAGACTCTTCTGTAAAATTCTGGGCTAATTCCATCCATTCCCATTGCGTTTTTGTTTCTCATCTTTTATAAACATTGTCTTGCTCTTTCCTCATGAATAATTTCTTCTCTCTCTCTCTCTCTCTCTCTCTCTCTCTCTCTCTCTCTCTCTCTCTCTCTCTCTCTCTCTCTCTCTCTCTCTCTCTCTCTCTCTCTCTCTCTTTGCCAATAACTGCTTTTCCTGTCACATTACCCCCTGTCATATATCTCCCCTATCTCATTCTTGGTCTGCCTCTCCCCTCGTCTCTTGGTCTCACCCTCCCCCTCTCCCCCCGACTGGCATACACTCTTCAAGTCAGTCTCTCATTCTCCATTGTGTCCACATGACCAGCCCATGTCACAGTATCTTATCGCTTTCAGTCACTCCCACTTCAGCACCACAATACTCCTTCACTTCTTCATTTGTCTGGCGTTTTTGTTCATGTATATTATTGCTTTGTTCATGTATATATCTTTGTTCATGTATATATCTTTGTTCATGTATATACCTTTGTTCATGTATATACCTTTGTTCATGTATATATCTTTGTTCATGTATATATCTTTGTTCATGTATATATCTTTGTTCATGTATATATCTTTGTTCATGTATATATCTTTGTTCATGTATATATCTTTGTTCACATATATGTCTTTGTTCATGTATATACCTTTGTTCATGTATATATCTTTGTTCATGTATATACCTTTGTTCATGTATATATCTTTGTTCATGTATATACCTTTGTTCATGTATATATCTTTGTTCATGTATATATCTTTGTTCATGTATATATCTTTGTTCATGTATATATCTTTGTTCATGTATATACCTTTGTTCATGTATTTATCTTTGTTCATGTATATATCTTTGTTCATGTATATATCTTTGTTCATGTATATATCTTTGTTCATGTATATACCTTTGTTCATGTATATACCTTTGTTCATGTATTTATCTTTGTTCATGTGTTTATCTTATTGCTTTGTTCATGTATTTATCTTTGTTCATGTATTTATCTTATTGCTTTGTACATGTATTTGTCTTTGTTCATGTATTTATCTTATTGCTTTGTACATGTAATTTATTGCTTTGTTCATGTATTTATCTTTGTTCATGTATTTGTCTTTGTTCATGTATTTATCCTATTGCTTTGTTCATGTATTTATCTCATTGCTTTCAGTCACTGCCACCTCTGCACCACAATGCTCTTTCACTTCTTCATTTGTCTGTTTGTTCATATAACTCCACATGCTCCTGTCACACAAACTCATCTGTCTTGCAGGCGTTTATTCAGCTGTTTCAAAGCGACGGTAGCGAGGAACCGATTACAATGTCTTTATCTGTCTATCTATTGCCAGACACCTTAATCTTTTATACGGGGTGGCCACAAACAAATCGCCTTCACGTCACCCTGTCCCCCGCCATTTCACTGCCCTGCTCCCAATTCACACCCCCTTCTCTCATATACAATGTATGAGTAATTATAAATCTATACTTGATGGTGAAGCTTAAAGGCCTGTTTACCTCACTAAGGCCATACTTCCAGGAAAAGTACCAGTGTTGAGGCATTGCAAAAAAATCCTTGATAGTGGAAGGGTTGAGGCGAATCTTAAAATTAACTTACAGTCTGAAAAAGTTACTACATGACAGTATTGTGATACCAACTCTGACGTATGGAAGTGAAGCTTGGACCTTGTTGGAGGGACACAAGTCAAGAGTGAAAGCAGTGGAAATGAGTTATTTAAGAGGAGCCTGTGGAGTCACATGGAGAGATAGGCTGACGAATGAAGATATAAAGGAGCGTTGTGGTGTGAATGTGATAGGAAGCGTTATGAGGAACACACTGAGGTGGTTTGGCCATGTGGAGATGATGGAGAGTGAGAGACTGACGACGAGAGTGTATGTGAGTGAGGTGGAGGGGGGGAGAGGCAGAGGGAGGCCGAGGACGAGATGGAGGGATGGAGTGAAGAGGTATATGAGAGAGGGGGGTGTGAGTTGGGAGCAGGGCAGTGAAATGACGGGGGACATGCGGTGTGATGGTGGGTGGGTAGGGTGGGGTGAACAGGTAGGGAGGGTGGGTGGGTGGGAGGGGTGGTGTGGTTGCGTGGACTAAGTAAATGTAATGCAGTTTTATGAGTATGTGGGTGGGCTTTATGAGTGAGTGGGTGGATGTGGATATTGGGTTTATGAGATGATGATGATGAGGGTGGTGAAGTGTTATTATCGGTGATGGTGATGGAGGTGGTGATGGTGATGTGATAGTGCCAATATCGCTTCTCTGTGTTATTATGTGATTACATTTGTGTGTGTGTGTGTGTGTGTGTGTGTGTGTGTGTGTGTGTGTGTGTGTGTGTATTAATGCTTGCGTGTGTGCTTATGGTTTGCTCATGTGCATTTTTTTTGTGTGTGTATGAATTTGCGTGTGTGCATGTGTGTGAATGAATGAATGAATGAATGTGTGTGTGTGTGTGTGTGTGTGTGTGTGTGTGTGTGTGTGTGTGTGTGTGTTACGGCTCCGTACATCAGAGGCAGGGGTGTGTAAAGGTGCACTGAGGCCTGAAAGATGTGTTTACAGGAGCACCACCCTTCGCCTCCCCTTCGTGTGTACCAGTCAACTAGGCATAATTACTCTCTCTACGTGCCTAGTAGTGTAGCATCGCGAGGGGCTCGGGTGCTTAGTGCTGACATTACTAGGAAGCATGACCAGTCGCTCTTCCTCGAGTGGCACATGCAGTAAATCCCAAGTACCATCGGATCAGACACAAGATCTAGTTGGTTTGGAGTGTCTTAATCCACGTGACCACAAGGCATCCAGCTGGTTAATCTTACTATTCAACGCAGTAATATTTGGCTTGTCACTCAGCGTAGAGTCACCTGAACACAGCACTAGCATGTGAGTGGATGGTGGACGCTCCCACTATAAATAAGTCCTATATAAAATGCTAGTCTGTTTGTGGAGAGGTATATGAGAGAGGGGTTTGTGAGCTGGGAGCAGGGCAGTGAAATGGCAGGGAACAGGTCGACATGGAGGCGATTTGTTTGTGACTGTTTCATGTATGGTTTTGTTGGTTTCCTTGTTATATTTACCCAATGTACAGTTGGAGACATACGAACGTGGTACAGCATCAACGTGCAGCAGAGATCGAGCATTGGGTACATTTGAGAACTTAATATATTGACAAGTTTGCTGGTGGCACGGACATAATGAACGCAGGTGTTAAATACTAAATAGCCAGGTGACTTTAATGCATGAACGTCCTAAACTGTAGCTACACCTCCACCACACACACACACACTCTCTCTCTCTCTCTCTCTCTCTCTCTCTCTCTCTCTCTCTCTCTCTCTCTCTCTCTCTCTCTCTCTCTCTCTCTCTCTCTCTCTCTCACACACACACACACACTCCCAGCTTCATATATGTCCACCTGTACACCTGTGGGGAAAAGTGTACCTAATAATTCACCTGTTCTGATTTCATTTTTGCACAGGTTAATATTCCAAAGAATGATAAAAGGTGAAGGAAGAAGTAGGCAGCACTACATCAAGCGAGTGGATGGTGGCTCTGTGTAGCCCAAAACCTTAGAGAAAATACAGAACTGAAGCTCTAAATTGCGTCTCTCTCTCACGTATGAATTTCACTCGTAATGCGTCATCTACACAGTGTCTTCATACTTCTGTCTGTCTTGCAACCACAACAACTCACCTCACAGACCAGTCCAGTCCATACCACGCGTCCCACAGCAGTACAGTCTTCCAGCCTTCCCTTGACGCTGCTTCTTTCTCTGGCTTGCGTTGTGCTCTGGCGTCTTCCACTGATATGTTTCCTCTCATTGCATCTCCCTTTGGCAAATTTCCTTCCCGCCTTTCCTCCTGTGATTTCTTTCCTCCCGTATGGCTATCTGCTGACTTCCCTTTTCCTGAATCTTTGTCTCTCTCGATTTCTTGCACTGCCTTTCTCTCCACATTCCCTTTTTCTGCCCTACCTTCCTCTAATTTATTTCTTACTGGCCCACTGTTCTTCACTGACTCCATTATTGTTACTGCTTCCAACGATTTATTTACTTTTGGTGTAATGTCCTTCCCAAAATTGTTTTCTGTTCCTATGTCCTTCAATTTTACTTCTGACATCTCCTCAAAGTTGTTTTTCTCTACTTTACTGCCTTTTACTTTGTTCTCTGCTTTACCTTCTGTTGATCTGTCCACCACTAACTTACTTCCTTCCGCATTATTCTTCTCTAATATACTTTTCTCTCTCTCAAAAACAGGGTCTTTCTCCATCGATGTTTGTGGTTTGGTAAGGTGGGATGACACAGGCCCCTTGTAAGAAGAATAAAGTGTCAAACAGCACACCATAAGAAGGACTATAACGACGAGGGTGGCGGGCTGACGTGCGGCAGTTCTGACACACCTGGCGCTGCATTTCCTCATTCTGGTAACTTATCCTTGGTTTTCCCACTGATAATTTTCAACGTAGACACTGGCCACTGTCTTTACACATTTTTAAAGCTTACTCTTCCTCCTAAAAGCCTTTTCACTGATGTCTTCACGTCTGATGTTCCTGTTTTTCGTACCATAAAGCAGGTTGCTGTTCACGCCCCGAGTTCATCCCTGGTTATGGCGCAAAATTGGAATGTGACAAAGATAAGCGCCACCAGAGGCCTTCCTTTCGTGTGACAACCAATATTCATAAAAGCTGATTTTTCCATTTATAAACATTAAATAATTCAGGAATAAAATTTTCCTTGGCAGGCTAAAATATATGAGAAAGACAGGGTTGTTCAGATGATTTTAAAGACTAAAGGTTTCTGTCAACGATTTCGAGTAAACAAAACTTCGGTGGTGGTGACGTGGCGACATGGAATATAAAATTTGAAGTTAACACATTTGGAGATATAACATTTGGAGTTAATTTGTGCTCCCAAGTTTATTTCAGACCACCTGTAAAAATCATCAATAGATTTTTGAAACACCATGAATTTTAAAGTTTGTGTGCCAGCTCAGTGTTGTAGTTTATCACATTTCAGGGCAGACCAGTTAGCTTTTCTTCCTGTAATGGAGTCCTTCTTGACGTCTAGGCCTATCACTTGTAGTTATTTACCTTTTTCCATCAAGTACTCAGATTATTGCATGTGTGTTGTCTTTAATGCGAAATTGGTTAGTAAAGCGATGCAGATTATTTTACGTGATTCAAAAAAGAGAAGAGACCACAACATCCTGACTAGTTACCCGCTTTATGCCATTACTTCCACTATTACTGAAGATATCTACATGTGAATTTATATGAGCAAAGTCTGTCTGTCTATCTATCTATTGCCAGACGTCATAATCCTGTAAGGGGTGGCCGTTTGTCTTTGAGTTAGTTGTTTTATATCTATCTATCAATCTATTGCCAGACGCCATAATCCTGTGAGGGGTGGCCGTTTGTCTTTGAGTTAGTTGTTTTATATCTATCTATCTATCTATTGCCAGACGCCATAATCCTGTAAGGGGTGGCCGTTTGTCTTTGAGTTAGTTGTTTTATATCTATCTATCAATCTATTGCCAGACGCCATAATCCTGTAAGGGGTGGCCGTTTGTCTTTGAGGTAGTTGTTTTATATCTATCTATCAGTCTATTGCCAGACGCCATAATCCCGTAAGGGGTGGCCATTTGACTGAGTTAGTTGTTTTACGGGGAGGGGCGCTAACCCCTCACCAACCCACTTGTTGACACGTAGGGAGCACGTATGGTTTGGTTATATGGTTACCACCCAGCGTTGTAAATGGTTTCTTGGCTTACAGGAAACCATTTGGCTTGTCACTCAATGTAAAGCCACCTGTAAAGGAAAGAAAAGCAATAAGAAGTGACAGGAAAGATGGGAGAAATAGGAAGAGAGGAGAACAGACACAGAAAAAGAATGATAAAGGCTAAGGAAGAAGTAGGCAGCACTACATCAAGTGAGTGGATGATGGTAAGAAATAGGAAGAGAGGAGGACAGGCACAGAAAAAGAATGATAAAGGCTAAGGAAGAAGTAGGCAGCACTACATCAAGTGAGTGGATGATGGTAAGAAATAGGAAGAGAGGAGGACAGGCACAGAAAAAGAATGATAAAGGCTAAGGAAGAAGTAGGCAGCACTACATCAGGTGAGTGGATGATGGTAAGAAATAGGAAGAGAGGAGGACAGGCACAGAAAAAGAATGATAAAGGCTAAGGAAGAAGTAGGCAGCACTACATCAAGTGAGTGGATGATGGTAAGAAATAGGAAGAGAGGAGGACAGGCACAGAAAAAGAATGATAAAGGCTAAGGAAGAAGTAGGCAGCATTACATCAAGTGAGTGGATGATGGTAAGAAATAGGAAGAGAGGAGGACAGACACAGAAAAAGAATGATAAAGGCTATGGAAGAAGTAGGCAGCACTACATCAAGTGAGTGGATGATGGTAAGAAATAGGAAGAGAGGAGGACAGGCACAGAAAAAGAATGATACAGGCTAAGGAAGAAGTAGGCAGCACTATATCAAGTGAGTGGATGATGGTAAGAAATAGGAAGAGAGGAGGACAGGCACAGAAAAAGAATGATACAGGCTAAGGAAGAAGTAGGCAGCACTGCATCAAGTGAGTGGACGATGGCCGCCAGCACCTACGAACAAAGTGAATATATTATTACCCACTTCACAGACCTACATGGTATTCTTCC
>NC_136985.1:2562896-2572896 GCF_032717465.1 Coenobita brevimanus | reverse complement strand
AACACCTACCAACACCTTCTACTAACACCTTCTACCAACACCCTTTACCAACACCTACCAACACCCTTTACCAACACCCTCTACCAACACCTTTTACCAACACCCTCTACCAATTTATATTTGCTTTATGTTAAGTGAAGGAGCGTTGTGGTGTGGATGTGGATGTGATAGGAAGCGTTAGGAGAAGTACACTGAGGTGGTTTGGCCATGTGGAGAGGATGGAGTGTGAGAGACTAACGAGGAGAGTGTATGTGAGTGAGGTGGAGGGGGAGAGAGAGAGGGGGAGACCGAGGATGAGATGGAGGGGTGGAGTGGAGGGGTACTGAAGAAGTATATGAGAGAGAGGGGGGGTGTAAGGTTGGGGGTAGGGCACCAAAATGGCAGGGGACAGGGTGACATGTGCCAGGAAGAGGTGCTACGAAGAGGTGCTGGGAGAGGTGCTACGAAGAGATGCTAGGAGAGGTGCTGGGAGAGGTGCTAGGAAGAGTTGCTGGGAAGAGTTGCTACGAAGAGGTGCTAGGTAGAGGTGCTACGAAGAGGTGCTGGGAAGAGGTGCTGGGAAGAGTTGCTAGGAAGGGGTGCCAGGAAGAGGTGTTAGGAATGGGTGTTAGGAAGGGGTGCTAGGAAGGGGTGCTAGGAAGAGGTGCTAGGAAGAGGTGCTAGGAGGAGTTGCAAGGAAGAGATGCGAGGAAGAGGTGCTCGGAAGAGTTGCTCGGAAGAGGTGCTCGGAAAGGGGTGCTAGGAAGAGGTGCTGGGAAGAGGTGCTAGGAAGAGGTGCTAGGAAGGTCACTACTAGGAAGAGGATAAAAAGGTGTAATATGCAGAATGTAAATGAACCGCTGAAGATCAGTTGCTACGAAGTGTCCTGTGCCCTATGTATACCAGTACAGATCCAGTTAGGTATAGTGAGGCGGTGGCTGAATCGGTAGAGAGGTGGCCTGCATTCCTAATGGACGCAGGTTCGAATCCCGGCTGGGGCAGGGAACAGTTTAAGGATTTGAATTTCATTACAGCAGACTTTCCTGATCTACCAGAAGGCCCGCCGACATGTAAAAATACCCCCGCTAATACCAATACACCAGTCCTGTATGAGACAGCCCTAGCATGTATTCAATATGGACGGTGGGTGTTAGTGCCATAAAAATACCCCCGCTAATACCAATACACCAGTCCTGTATGAGACAGCTGTGAGGAAAATTTATTTATCTTAATACATTTAATTTTTTCCCTATGAACAAATTTAATTCAGTTGTGCTTCGCTCGTCCACATTATTTTCCCTTCAGACTTTTCGACTCCCGTAATTGATTCACTGAACCCTGTAATGAACTGATTCACTGAAGCTGCTTCGTCAGTAAGTCTCGTGAAGCCTTGAGCACAAAACAGAACTGATCTCGGTGGCACTGACGAACCTGTCCACACTCTCTCATTGACCACCGCCAAGAGCGCACGTCTTTAGTTTCATTTGAGTTTACTTTTATTTTATTTTTTATGGAGAAGTTGATTTAGTGCAGTTTGCTTCGAAATCCAAATTGTTTTTTATTCAACATCTATTGGCTTTATTCTATTTCATTTTTTTTTTGTTAATGTGTCTGTCCATTGTAGTTGAAACCGTACCACCGCCTGGCCAAGCGGGGATGCGTCCTATTACCTCCTACGCATCTAGGAGCTGCCTCAGCACCTGTTGCCTAACTGCCGGGTCTTCCACTCCTGTTTAGCCCTTCTCCCGAGCATAAGTGAAACTTATGCCCAGAGTCAGACATACTATAAAATAAAAAATAAAAAAGGGAAAATTCAGTTTAGTTCAGTTAATCTATGTTCATGCACTAAATTTAGGGTTTCCACGTCTCTGGATTTGATGGATGGTTTTGATTCGCCAAACCCAGAGACAGGCGTGTTCAACTGCCTCTGTTCATTTAACTCAAACTCCATTACATGCTTGTATCTTGCGCCGGACATCTATCTATCTATCTACCTAAAGAAGTAATAAGAATTTGGCAAATACCCTTCCAAACATATCATTACGATTTTTCGGCACTCCTACGGCCATCATCAAGTACTTAAGTTGTCCTATATTGTCAACAGTGACACGATAATAATAGAAACAAGTACTTTATTTAAAAAATAAGCCAAGTAAAGAAAAACTAATCCTCTTTCCAGAACACCCCCACTGAGGGGGATCACCTTGACGTGGTGGCGGGGCTTGAAGCATGGCTGGCAGTGCCGCCTACTCAGGAGGCGTGCCTACCTTAGTAGGGTTCGGTATTTGTCAGCCTCGTGGTCCAAGCACCCCCTACATCACTGGTGGAGGAGGCCTGCTGGTGATGTTAGTCCCTGCCCATTGTCATCTAGGGCGGGACTGTTGCCTCCCCACATGTTTGCCGTGCGTGGCGTCCCGTAATGCTGGGAGACGGGAGTCATGGGGGTCGAGTGATGCTGCATGATGCGCCCTGCAGCTAGCAATGCATCTCTTTGGTCCCTTATTCTGGCTAGACGGGCGGCCTGGTTGGGCCCGACCAGGTCAATCAGCTGGTCATGCATTGGCTAGGGTCAGGTGGGCACTGGGGGTCTGGTGGCTCCTATCGTCCTGGCCAGGTCTCCCGGTGGTTACCCATGTATACTCTCCCGCTACCTCTGGGGTCGCCAGTGGTGTTGGCCCTGGCATAGGACCTCCCCTTGTTTGGCTCCATGGTGGGTGGAAGGGTGGGGGAATTAATTTTTTTTTTTTTTTTTTTGGGGGGGTCTATTATGGCTGTATCTCCCCCCAATTTTGGTACTCGTGTGGCAGGTGGCCGGGCCCACAAGTCCCCAACGACTGGCCACGTCTCTGTTCCTGCCGACCCTGTACCACATAAGGGCAACAGGGGTAAGGAGTGCTTTCGAGGGAGCGGCACACAGCCCTCCAGGAAAGCTCTCGCCCTTCACTGAGACGATGCCTGGCTTCCTTGTGCATGACCAATACATGAAATTCCTAGTACTGAAGTTGACTGATGATTCCTCCTTCAGGGACCAGAAAGCGTTTAAGGTTCACCGTGACCTGGTCAAGGCTTGTGGGTCATCCCCAAAGGTTGTTTCATAGGCAGATGGGTCACTTCTTATAGAGGCCATGGATGCTGACCAAAGTGTTTGCATCCATGCCATTAAATGCTTAGCCTCCTGTGATGTCACAGTCACCAGTCATTTCACCCTGAACCAGACTTGGGGTGTTGTCTTCTCTAAGGAGTTCCAAAGGTACTTGGAGGAGGACCTCCTGGACGGGCTGAAAGACCAGGGAGTAGTGAAGGTGGAGCGAATATAGAAAGAGGTAAATGGAATATTGACCAGCACACCATTACTAATTGGCACCTTTGATCAGTTGACATTGCCGGATGTTTTAGAGGCAGCTTACTACTGCCTTCAGTTTTTTTTTTTTTTTTTGCGTCAAACTCTGGGCATAGGTTTCGCAGCATGCTTTCAAGGCCCAGTAGTCTTCCTACATACCATACACCTCTACATTTCACCACTTCGGCACTAACACCCACCATCCATATTGAATACATACTAGGGCTGTCTCATATGGGACTGGTGCATTGGTATTAGTGGGGGTATTTTTACGACGTGTCGGCAGGTCTTCCGGTAGATCAGTAAAGTCTGATTTTTTATGGAATTCAAATCCTGAAACTGTTCCTTGCCCCAGCCAGGATTTGAACCTGGGTCCAGTAGGACTGCAAGCCACCACTCTACCGATTTAGCTGCCGCCTTCCCCGCATATGTGTCAAAACCAGGCGGTGCTTACATTGCCAGAGATTTGGACATGTCAGCAGGTCTTGTCGTAGGAACATGCAAGGTCTCCTACAAGTGTAGGTTAATTTTGGTGGTAGGTCACGTGGTGAGATGGGCTGCCAGAATCCCCTTTCGTGTATCAACTGCCATGGTGCTTACCCAGCTTCATCAACACAGCATGACCAGTACAAGTTTGAGAATGAAGTCATGTCAGTTCGAACCCATGAGAAGATTTCTTTTGCAGAGGCAAAGGAAAGGGTCAGAGGAATGTTTATCCGTCCTGGGGTCACCTTTGCTTCAGCTCTCTCACATTGTAAGAAGGTCCCACAGTACACCGAGACAACACATCATGCTGCCCCACCTGCTTCTTGGGGTAATCAGTCATCACAGACATCCCAGCTGGGGGATGCTACTGTGACGGCAACACATGGAAGAGGCCCCATTCCAGTACCATTCCTTCAACTCATGATATGCAGAATGCTGTCCCCATGGTTAGTACTGTTTGTGAGAATGATGTTTGCCCAACCGCTACTCCGACTGTTTCCACCCCCACTTAGGTGGCTGACGGCTTGCACACTTCTGTGGTGGTGTCAGATGCCCACGTTGACTGGAATCCTTCTCCCGTCTTACCCAGTATGCCCGAGGATCAATCTTTAACTGGCAAACATCACCGTTGTTCATCAGAGTCCTCTGAGGATGAAGACCAGCCACCTAAGGTCTCTTGTTGACCCTTGTGTTGACCCCTCTTCCTGTGCCCTTTGCCCAGCAGGCTGAGACATCTGAAGCTGATGGTTCACCTCTGGTTCGGTCCCCACCTGGGAATGATGTTGGACAGCTCGTTGGTGCTTCAAATCTGAAGCATGGGATGGCCTTCTCAAATTATTCAAGTCCTGTGGTCTCTACTTCCACTTCTGGGACATCTGGTGGGAGCACTGCCATCCTACATCTCCAAAGGTGGTCCCCAAGCCGCCCTCCAGACAAACTGGTATGCCCACTCCAAACTACCTCGTCCTCACGTTTGTCTTCGGATGTTAGACAGAGGGTGTGGGTTTCTGGTGCTGGGCAGGCTCCTCCAAAGGGCTTTCATAAGCATCAATCCAAACCTGCTCACTTGTCAGGTGTACAGTCCCACACTTAATCATCATCCCTCAACAATGGGTTGTATCATCCAGCGGAACTGTTGGGGTTTACGTGCTAACTCTGAGGAACTGTGTCATCTTGTTTCTCAATTTACTCCTCTGTACATGTGTATCCAGGAGACCATGGTGGGTGATGCTGTTCCTTCCGGTCTTCCTGGTTATCATGTATGTTATTCTGATCCTCATACTGGCCAAGGACATCATGGTGGTACTGCAATCCTAGTTCACTGTGATGTCCCATTAACTTGCCTGAGTCTTTCAACTCCACTGCAGGCTGTTGCCATTCAGATTATCCTTTGCCACCACTATATGGTGTGTAGTCTTTATGTCCCTCCAAATGCTTCTGTTGAGAGGGTAGATCTTGCCCGGCTTATTCATGACCTTCCATCTCCCTTTTTTTACTGGATGATCTGAATGGCCGTCTCCCACTATGGGGTGACAGTATAACCAACCCTAGAGGTGCTAAGTTGGCTTCGTTGGTGGAGGATGAGGAGCTGGAGGTGTTGAATTCAGGTGAGATGACATATTTTCATAGTCAGACTGATGTTTTCACGGCCGCTGATTTGTCTCTGTGTTCAGCTACTGCTATTTTGGATTTTAAGTGGGGTGTGTTGCCAGAATTGCATGGCAGTGACTACTTCCTGATTATTTTAACCACTGCTGAGTGTGAGCCACAATGTCGTCTTCCTTGCTGGTGCCTGGACAAGGCGAACTGGCCACTCTTTAGAGGGTTATGTTCCACTGACCGCACTGTGGACAATTTTGGCAGTGCTGATGAGGCACTGGCATAGGTAACTGATGTAATGCACTCAGCAGCCCTTTTATCTATTCCCAAGACTTCTGGTCGATTTCCTAAACGTCCAGTTCCCTGGTGGACCCATGAATGCACCTCTGCAGTGAGGGCCAAACGGATCGCCTTTTCTCAGCTTGGCCGCCATCATACGGTCACTCAATATTTGGTGGCTTATCGGAGGACACATGCTCCTGCACATCGCGTATTGAAGGAGGCCAGATGTGCTTCATGGCAGGAGTATGTTTCCTCCCTTCACACGAGGATTTCTCTCTCCCAAGCGTGGAACCGGGTCAGAAAGATTGCTGGCAAGTTTCCTGTTCCTTCCCCTTCAGTTTTATCTGATGCAGGTGGGACTGTGACTGATCCCTTTGCAGTTGCTGAAGACTTTGTCAAGCATTTTGCTGGTGTTTCTAAAAAGAACACTGAATTGCCTTCAGCATGCCAACGTCGGCACCTGGAATCCTGTAGCCTCAGCTTCACATCTTCTGGGGGAGTCTTACAATGTCCCTTTTTTTTATTTTTGAGCTTCGGGCTGCTTTGTCACAGTGTTATGATCATCTCCAGGCTGTGATGACATCCCATACACCCTTTTACGTCATATGTCTGATGAAGTCCTTTCCTTTTTGCTGGCATTGTGTAACAGAATTTGGTGTACTGGTGAGTTTCCATCTTCCTGGGGAGTTGCTGAGGTAATTCCCATCCTAAAGCCTGGAAAGGATCATCTGCAGGCAACAAATTATCGTCCCATCTCTCTAACCTCTTGTGTTTGCAAGATGTTGGAGAAGATTGTTATTTATTGTTTTTATGCGAGAAGGAAGGAACCAAAGGCCATGAGCCAGCAATAACAGTTCTCTCCAAGAGAAAAACAAAATACAAGAGAGCCAAATTCAAGATCCATTCATTTCGAGATGCCTGGACACACTGCGTTTGAAAGACTGGAGATCATAGGCAGCAGGTAATACAGACAGGGAGACAGTTCCAGAGTTAACCTGTTGCATACATGAAGGACTGGGAGTAACGGTTAACTCTTGCATTAGAGAGTTGGACAGAAAAGGGATGAGAGTTTGCTGCAAGACAGGTGCTATGCGCCCGTCGTAGAGGTGGAGGAATGCAAGCAGACAGTTCAGAGAAGCAGTGACCATTTAAGTAGCGATAGAAAAGAGATAAAGATGCAACAGTGCGGCGAAGAGACAGAGGTTGAAGGGAGTCTGTAAGAGGAGGAGAGTTAATGAGACGAAAAGCCTTTAACTCCACCCTATTGAGAAGAGCTGTATATGGGGAGCCTCCCCACACATGAGAGTTGTACTCCACGCAGGGGCGAATAAAACCCCTGTATACTGTAGAGTCAACAACTGTGCAGGGGTAAAGAAAGAACGGAGTCGGCTTAGCACACCCAATCTCTTGGAAGCAGATTTTACAAGAGAAGTAACATGATCTTTCCAAGATAAGTCCCGAGTAAATGAAGCCCCAAGCATGTTCAAGGATGATGCAGGATTAAGCTGAATATTATTAAACATTAGTGGGTATACCTGTGGAAGATTTTGACGGGTTGATAGGTGTAAGAACTGAGTCTTGGATGCATTAAAAACAACAAGATTATTTTTACCCCAGTCAGAGATACGAACCAAGTCAGACATTAGGTGTGCCATAGCCTCATCCCTTGTTTATTGAAGTAACTGCTGAGATGGACGTTGCGGGAACTGAATGGAAAGGTGAAGGGTGGAGTCATCAGCGTATGAGTGGATAGGGTTGGATGTACAGCTTAGAAGGTCATTGATGAATAAAAAGAAGAGAGTTGGTGATAGGACAGAGCCCTGAGGAACACCACTGTTGATAGATCTAGAAGAACGATGGCCGTCTACAACAGCAGCTATAGAACGACCAGAAAGGAAGCTAGCGATGAAGGCACAGATAGAAGGATAGAAACCGTAAGAGGGCAGTTTGGAAATTAAAGATTTATGCCAGACTCGATCGAAAGGCTTTGAGATGTCAAGTGCAATGGCAAAGCTTTCGCCAAAGTCCAGAAAGGAGGATGACCAGGAGTCTGAAAGGTAGGTGAGAAGATCGCCAATGGAGCGTCCCTGACGGAACCCGTACTGACTATCAGAAAGAAGGTTGTTATAGGAAAGATGCCTTAAAATTTTTCTATTGAGAATTGACTCGAAAACTTTTGAAATACAGGACGTTCAAGCAATTGGACGATAGTTGGAGGGTTGGGAGTGGTCACCCTTCTTTGGGACTGGCTGAATGAGAGCAAACTTCCAGCAAGAAGGAAAGGTACAAGTTGACAGACAAAGGCGAAAGAGTTTGCCTAGGCAGGATGTAAGCACAGAAGCACAGTTCTTGAGGACAACAGGAGGGACTCCATCAGGCCCATATGCCTTGTTAGTACAGAGGCCAGTGATGGCAGAAAATACATCAGCTGAAGAAATTTTAATGTTAGCCATGAGGAAGTCAGAGGCCGGAAGTGATGGAGGAACAGCACCGGAATCGTCTAAGGTGGAATTTGAGAAGAAAGTTTGTGCGAAGAGATCTGCTTTATCAGTAGAAGAAATAGCTACAGAACCATCAGAGTAGAAAAGAGGAGGGAAGGATGATGAGGTAAAGTTGTTAGAAAGGTTTTTGGCAAGGTGCCAGAAGGAGCGGGAAGAATTCGAGTTGGAGAGTTGAGAACATTTAGTACGGACGAAATTATTTTTAACAGAGCGAAGAACAGACTTAACACAATTCCGGGCAGAAACATAAAGATGATGTGATTCAGGGGTGGGTTGGCTCCGGTACCTTTTGTAAGCCCTCTCCTTGTTGCGGACAGCATTAGAACAAGCGTGATTAAACCAAGGCTTTCTTGCGTTAGTCAAAGGATATGAGAAAGGACTGTATGCTTCCATGCCCAAGAGAATAACCTCCGTAATGCGCAAGGCACGCTCAGATGGCTCCCGGCCATGGAAGCAATAATCATTCCAGGGAAAATCAAAGATGTACTGCCTGAGGGCCTCCCAATCCGCAGCTCCAAAATGCCACAGACGACGTTTCCCTGGAGGGTCCACAGGCCGTACCGGAGTGATAGGACAGGTTAAGGTGATAAGGTTGTGATCGGAGGAGCCAAACGGACAGAAAAGATTAACAGTGTAAGCAGAAGGATTAGTTGTGAGGAAGAGGTCAAGTATGTTGGAGCTCTCTCCAAGGCGGTCAGGGATACGGGTAGGGTACTGTACAAGCTGCTCTAGGTCATTAAGGGTAGAAAAGATGTAGGCTTGTTCACCAGGTGGATCAGTGAAAGGAGAGGAGAGCCAAAGGTGGTGGTGAACATTGAAATCTCCTAGAATGGAGATTTCAGAGAAAGGAGAAATGGATAGAATGTGTTCCACCGTAGAAGTAAGATAGTCAAAGAATTTTTGATAGTCAGTAGAATTAGGGGATAAGTAAACAGCACAGATATATTTAGTCAGAGAATGACAGGAAAGGCGAAGCCAGAGTGTAGAGAATTCAGAAGAATAGAGTTCAGGAACACGAGAGCAAGATAAGTCGTTGCGTATATATACACAACAGCCACCTTTGGCTTTGAAATGAGTACAGAGAAAGTAGGAGGATACAAAAAAGGGTTTGCTGTCAGTTGCCTCGGACAGCTAAGTCTCGGTTAGAAAAAGAAGGCGAGGTTTAGAGGAGGAGAGGTGGTGCTCAACAGAGCGAAAGTTAGAGGAAAGGCCGCGAATGTTTCAGAAATGAAGAAGAGAGTCAGACAGTGGTTCCAGGCACCTCAAGTCGTCACCGGGAGAGGGGCGGAAGGTGGGGGCATTTATGGTCCCCCCCCTGGGGACTCCGAGGCTGGGTGATGAAACTCCATGATTTTTTTTTTTAATTTTGGAAAAGGAAGTGTAGTGTGTACTGTGCATATAGTTTGGTGTAGATAGTTTGAGAAATTTGTGTTGGAGAGCATGCTGGCCTACTCTCTGTGTAACTGAGACACTGAAAAAGTTCAGCAAAGGGGGATGGTCAGGAACTAGTCCTGAGGGCTGATGAAACGGGAGCTCCAGCACTCCCTGTCATCAGCTTTCCATCCACCTCGGGAGTTCTGCCCTGCCGGCTCATGTGGTATTTGGAGAGGGGCAATTACTTATCACCAGTTCAGTATGGTTCTCGTAAAATGTGATCTACCACTGATGGCCTGCTGTCCTTGGAATCTTCAGTCTGTGAGGCTTTCTCCATTAACCAACACCAGGTCACGGTCTTCTTCAATTTGGGGAAGGCATATGACACTGCCTGGCGTCATGGCATTTTACTTTCACTTCATGAGTTTGGTCTTCGTGG
>NC_136985.1:2535396-2560396 GCF_032717465.1 Coenobita brevimanus | reverse complement strand
GTTCACACGTGTTATAATACTCGACCTTACGTGCATTAGCCGAGTCTAAGGAAGTGTAACGCGCATCGGAGACGATCTGCACGTCTAATACGACCACTGAGGTCCCCGTGTCGACTATAAGGTCTGGCCGTCTCATTACTGCTCCTGCACGTAACGTTTGTTCTTTCCCGACACGATAGTTGGGATTTGATCGAATTAACTGCCTCTCTAGGGAATCGACGATCCTATCGTGCCGGGTGACGCGAATCTCGTGCGTCAAGGAGCACCCCTGGAGGACGTGGTTCAAGGAGGGAGGGGTCCCACACCCCCCCTCACAGCATAGCTTTGGTCGCTGTATTCCATGCCCTCTTGAATTTCTAACAGGGGTACTCACTAAGCTCCCGCGCGGTTTGACGGCATCCACGTATCGGGATCTGCTGAGACGGTCAGATCCTTCATAGATCCAACAGTGCAAGGTCCAGTGAGCCTGCTGGGCAGCTCCACGAAGGCCTTCACCGTCATACCGCTGACAGAGGTCCAGGACCCATTGGTTCGCCTCAGAGCGGCGATCCTGGATCCTGACCCCCTGTATGACGGGCCATCGGATCTGCTCCATGCAGTCCAAGATGTACTGGTGCTCACTGAGTGACTTAATAATGGGACAAGTAGACTCTTTCAGTCGGTGCAGGTGAGCCGCCCGAAGCAGCGGCACTCAGGTATAAAATGAGGTTACACCAAGTCCACCCCCCTTAAGCCCGGTGTGGAAAAAGGCCGGGGGGTGTCCTTGGGTAGATGTAAAACATCCCTCACGGCTGCCCTCATGCACCTGTCTAAGTCTTGAAGTGTACCAAGGTTAACGCTCCCCAGGACAAGCCTGTGGAGGCACCGAGGGTACACTACCTTGCTGATGGCCCATAGCTTCTGCTGGGGGCGCAAGGGTGCTGCTTTTATGCGCCCGAGCAATTCCCCCAGCATCTCTCGGTGGACTTTGAGAGAAGGCCTCCAACCCACGTCCACACCTAGGTACTTGGTGGTGTCGGAGGCAGTAAGCGTGGGCACCAGCCGTCCATCTGCGGTGAGGAACAGGTTGCCAGACCAGATGAACCGTTTGGCTTTCCCGTCCTGCACCACAGCTATTGATTTGCATTTATCCGGATTTATGGTTAGCCCCAGTTGGCCCAGACGATGAATCGCTGTGTCAACCAGGGCTTGGAGACCTGGCTTGGCGATGGAAGTCAGCACTAAATCATCAGCGAACGCAAAGCCTGCAATCCACTGATGACCCAGCCTGATGCCTAACTCTCTATCCAAGCCTCCTAACACAAAATCAACAGCGGCATTAAATACCAACGGGGAGAGAGGATCCCCTTGTCGGACCCCTCTGAGGGGACAGATGGACGTCCCCAAGAGGTCCAACCGGGTATTGTCATAGCAATGGGAGATATACCGGATTAGAGGAGGCGGCACGCCCACCCTGCTCAAGATGGCGCCCAGAGTGTGATGAGATAGCAAGTCAAACGCCTTACGGACGTCCAACATCGCTATGTATACATCATGCCACCTCCTATAACCCTGGTATAGGATAGCATTCATCATGTTTATATTCTCACAACAGCCGTCGCTAGGTTGGAATGCGCGCTGTTCCCAGGAGAATAAGTCCGCACCCTGGATCCGTGCAGCCAAGATTGAATGCAAAATCCTGACCACGTATGATGAGACCGAGATAGGCCGGAACCCAGACGGCCCATCCGGTCTCGGTGTCTTCGGAATCAAGGTGACCCGTGATCTTAGTAATCGTTCAGGTTGGTCCCCTATTAGCAACAAGTTGCAAAGGAGAGTCACCTTCACCGGCCCTAGGCCCCAAAGGTCGGCTAAGGTCGTCCCGTCTGGTCCGGGAGTACTGACCCTCGCCTTCTTCAGGGCCCCCTCCACTTCCTCGATGGAGATTGGGTCCCACAGTTCCCATCTCGGAGGACGGACCGGTGTGGGCACTGGACCGCTCCATGGATGTGATGGAGTCTCATACAAGTTTGTCCAGAAGGTTATCTTCTCCTCCTTGGGGACGTTATCGTCTACGTTGATAACCCCATCCAGGATGTCCCTAATCAGCTGACCCCTATCCTTGGACCACCTCCCTTGAGCCCGGGCGAAGAGTTGCCTCCTCGAACACCGGACCCCGGGGGCTGCCTGCCCAGTTCTTAGCCTTCTAGGGTCACTTGCTGTCACCGGAACAGCCCTTACGGGCAGTTCCTCCATCAGCTGATGGATCAGGCTGTTGGGATCATCCCTCTCCTGGATGGACAGAGTGTCACAAAGAGAGGAGATCGCCGCCATGATCTCCACTCTCCAGGTACTCTCCTGAACTCCTCCTCTAGCTCCTTGACCTTCACCTCCGGTTAGTCCTCTCATCTGAGGCAAAATACTCCTTACTCCTCCTTCTCCTTCTAACACTCCTGCATCCCCCACCTCACCCTCCGTGTCGGGTGGGCCTCCCTGATGTTGCTGGGAGCTGGCAGAGACCATCTCCTCCACAAGATTCCGGTGAGCGGCAGACCTCCTGCGGGATTTGATGGCCTCGAGGGACCGGTTGGGAAAGGAATCCAACAGCAGCTGGTTGATGTTACGTGCTGCTCCTGGATTCTCTTTCAGGACAGATGCTTCTCTGGAGGCAAGGAGCCTGGCCTCAGCTTCTGTCCATCTGGCCTTGGTCTTAACTGGCTCCTTGTCAGCAAAGAAGTGGTCCGGGTGCACACCACGATGATGCACCCCCAGACCCCACTTCGTAGTAAATACACGCTCACAGACAGGGCAGGCAAACCCCCCAGTGATTGCTCTGCCGCTAGGGCCTGCCCCATCACCACTTTCACCATGGTGACTCATAATCTTCTCGCTGCTGTGGGCAGTGGAAATGCCACTGTACAGAATGTCGAGACAAGCCCAGATCGTAAAGGTGATTAAATTAGCCCGTTGGTAAGACCCGAAGGTGAGACCAACAGTTGCCCGACTCCGCCACTAGGAGGCTTTAATCCTGGAGTCGTCCATTACGGACGAGGGAATCACTTAAACACAAGAGAAGGATATTTGTGAAGCACTAAATAAGAATTTCCAATTAGTTTTACAGAAGAAAAAAATTTTGAGGGGGACTGTGTGGAACATGCATGTCCACACATACTACTAGATATACAAATAGCAGAAAAAGTAATACAGGAGGAGTTAAGTAGATTAGACAGAGGAAAAGCAAATGGTCCTGATGAAATTTCATGTTGGGTGCTACGAGAATGTGGAAAGGAGTTAAGTAAACCATTATTTTTAATTTTCAAGAAATCCTTGAGTCAAGGTAAACTACCTGATATTTGGAAGAAAGCAAATATTGTCCCCTTATTCAAGAAAGGAAATAGACAAAATCCACTCAACTACCGACCAGTATCACTGACCAGTGTTGTAAGCAAGGTATTAGAAAAGCTTATAAGAAAAGCTTGGGTAAATCATCTAGAAGAACACAGTATGATAACAAAGACAGTTTGGTTTCAGAAAAGGAAAATCATGTGTTGCTAATCTGTTGAGCTACTATGACAGAGTAACAGACACAATACAGGAAAGGGAAGGATGGGTGGACAGTATCTATTTAGATTTCAAGAAAGCATTTGACACAGTACCACACCAAAGACTTTTATGGAAACTGTACCATCAAGGAGGAATTCGAGGCAAACTGTTTTGTTGGATGCAAGATTTTCTCATAAAAAGAGAAATGAGAACAGTACTATGGGCAAACTACTCATCATGGAAAGAAGTCACTGACAATCTCATTCACTCATATGCAGATGACTCAACACTACATAGTTCATTCACACTCAGACATCCATTTACAAAGTCTAATATCTCTACCTCTCAACTCAGTACAGCCATCTCCATAAATCAAGATCTATCTACAATCAGTGAATGGGAACAAAACAACCTTGTCTCTTTTAATGCTAGTAAAACTAAATATATACAGTTTACTAATAGACAGATATTGCCAGATTCTTACATTATCTTCAGTGCTACTAATATTCCCATCTCCAAAAGTATTGAAATTCTTGGTGTCTCACTTAACAGTGCCCTCAGCTGGACCTCTCATGTCAGATCACTTGCTAAAACCGCCTCAAAGAAACTTGGATTATTGTACAGAGTCCGTAACATCTTAGCCGATGAGCAGTTTGCTATAATTTATAAGAGTCATGTGCGCTCTCAGCTTGAATATTGCTCACCCTTGTGGAATGGTTGTGGAGAGGTTGCATTAAGACAACTAGACAAAATTCAGAATAAAGCTGTTAGAATCATTAACAACCCTGCCATTACATATAAACTACCTCCCCTGCAAGTAAGAAGGAATGTTGCCTCCCTTGCATTATTTTACAGATATTTTTTTGGCAAATGCTCAGACGAAGTTGCGTCCATGGTGCCACCTCTCCATGCCTTCCCTCGTGCTACACGGGCATCTGGTAGCGCTCATGACTGGAATGTCACTCACCCATATTGCAGAACTTCTGCCTATCAGAATTCTTTCATTCCCCGAACTGCATCTCTTTGGAACTCGCTTCCCCAGAGTTGTTTTCCTCCAAATTTCAACCCACAACTGTTCAAGTCTAACTGTTACAGATATTTTATGAACAGAGGACACCAGTAATCTGGTGTATGGATTATTTTTTTTTACCCATATGTTTTTCCTTCCTCCGTTCTGTTATTTATTAAAAAAAAAAAATGGAAAGAAGTGACTAGTGGAGTACCACAGGGCTCAGTGCTGGCACCAATCATGTTTTTAGTGTATATAAATGATATAGACAGTAACACTGGAAATGAAAGCTATCTAAATATGTTTGCAGATGATGCAAAAATACAAAGGAGAATTACTAACACAGACTCTTGTAAAGAGCTACAAGAAGAATTAAATAAACTTCATGAATGGAGTAATACATGGCAAATGGAATTCAATGTGGACAAGTGTCATGTAATCAAGTTTGGTAAAAGTGGAAAAAGACCTGATTGGGATTATACGTTAGGAAATAAAACCCTATACACATCAGAAAGAGAGAAGGACCTAGGTGTGATTATCAATAACAGACTATCTCCGGCTGACCACATCAGCGAGAAGGTACGGAACATGTATACACTGCTTGCAAATATGAGAATAGCATTCACATACATAAATGAAGACATGCTAAGAAGGATAATAACATCATTTATCAGACCAACCCTGGAGTATGCATCAGTAGTCTGGAGTCCTCATCTCAAAAAAACACATAGACAAGATTGAAAAAGTTCAAAGGGCCGCTACAAGATGGATACCAAGCTTAAGGGATCTAAGCTACGAAGAAAGACTAAATAAACTGAATCTACCAACACTACAGGAGAGAAGGAAAAGAGGTGACATTATAATGCTATATAAATGCATATCAGGGAAGGAGAAAATAGACATAAATGATTATTTAACATATGGAGAAGCATCAGCAAGAGGACACTGCAAATAACTGCATAAGAAGAGAGGTGATAAAGACGTAAGGAAATTCAGTTTCCCAAACAGAGCAATTGATCAATGGAATGCACTACCGAATGAAATAGTGTGTGCCAAAACAATTCACAAATTTAAGGATATGTACGATAAATATGGTTTAAGACACGGGACAGTACGAGCTTGACTCATTCCTGTAAAGATACAATTAGGTAAGTACAATTAGGTAAGAACACACACACACACACGAAATGATGAAGTGCATGAACGTCCGAAACAGTAGCTACACACACACACACACACACACACACACACACACACACACACACACACAATGACCAAGTAAGCGTGATGCATGAACGTCCGTAATTGTAGCTACACACACACACACACACACACACACACACACACACACACACACACACACACACACACACACACACACACACACAATGACCAAGTAAGCGTGATGCATGAACGTCCGTAATTGTAGCTACACACACACACACACACACACACACACACACACACACACACACACACACACAATGACCAAGTAAGCGTGATGCATGAATGTCCGTAATTGTAGCTACACACACACACACACACACACACACACACACACACAATGACCAAGTAAGCGTGATGCATGAATGTCCGTAATTGTAGATAGATAGATAGATAGATAGATAGATAGTTTATTGACCACAGCAATTACAGAGTTTGTTTTACAAAAATCATATAGTATACAAAATGATTTGAACAAAGTATAAATTAAGTAATTTTCTTACAAAACAATTGCAGTCCAATATAAGTATCATATTCTAAGATAATCATAAATATAAGTATCACTAGCATTCGGCTTCTTCTATTCTTATGTGTACACAATTATCCCTTATTTATGCATATAAAATCATGATAATAGTCTTATACTCAATATGCTTGCCTATTCATATCAGTACTTAAGTAATATACTCCTACATTATAATTATTACAAGTCATATTCAGATAAAATGTCATGAATTATTTTACATTCTACTTCGGGTGTAAAACGACCGGAAAACAAGTCATCAATCGTGGTAAAGTCATATTGTGTCCTAATGTGCTGTGTGAGTGTACAATGTTGTACTACATGAGACTCAGTTTGCACCTGACCACACTGGCACAACCGTTCAGCCAGAGGTAGTCTGCCTCGCCCCCGTCTGTCCCAACGACCTGTTTCACAGGCCAAACTATGACCACTGATTCGGAAGCGGGTGAACGATAATCTGTGTTTTTCATTCACTGAGTTTCTCTCTGTATATACACAGTGCAACAAAAAATTAGGGTTTATATCTTTGTACGTCACTCGTCGAGATGATTCACTTTCCATAATTGATACAATAAGGTTTTGTCTACATTGTTCTAAACTTGTCACTTGGTCATTTTTATAATTTCTAAGTAATCTTGATGTTACTATGTTATAATTCAGTGTCGTATTTATTGCAAACATGAGCGGATCGTCACCCATCTCGGACCTCGATTGCCATATCTTATTAAAGAATGTATGTTGCTTATATTTTACTAATTGTTGTAAAGATGGAAATCCTGCTTCAATACAGCAAACATCATTACAAGTTGATTTTCGTACACCAAGTAATTCTTTCAGGCACCAATTATACAATTTAATTATAGGCTTGAGGTCCGCGGTGAGCCAAGTAATTCTTTCAGGCACCAATTATACAATTTAATTATAGGCTTGAGGTCCGCGGTGAGCCACGACTCACAACCATATAACAGTGATGACATTAACGCTGCTTCGAACACTCGTCGTTTTACCATGAATGGGATATCAATATTTTTCTTTATAAAGTTCACAAATTTAAGGACATGTGGCATCTTTGAGACAGCATGTAGTTTTACGGCAGAGGATACCAAACTATCAGCAGTAAACAAACAACCCAAATACACATATTTATCACACCACTTCACTGATAAACTACCTACATCTATCGGTTCACCGTCGTCTTTATTTCCGTTAATCACAAAAAATTTAGTTTTTGATTCATTTATTTTCATGCCGTATTGAGAACAATAATCTTGGAGAATGTTAATCTTTGATACCATATTTTCTCGTGTTGTGGCCAGAAGTACAGTGTCGTCCATTAACACTAGGGTGTGTACCCACGATAAAAATCCGTCTACTCCTGATCCGTTCTTAATCATTTTTATTAAATCATTTACAAAAATTATAAAGAGTAGGCATGATGTTGGCGACCCTTGGCGCACTCCTAAAAATACTGTGACCAAAACGGAGCCAATAATGCTCTGTGTAACTGAGTACATAGCAACCAGGGCCGCCAACATCACCGCACCACAACCTAACCTACGTAAAACACTAAATAAAACTTCTCTTGGGACAAGGTCATAGGCTTGAGAAAAATCTATGAAAGTCACATACGGTTTGAACTTTTTTCTCATTGCTAAATCGCACAATAATCTTAAACAAACAACATGGTCCATACACCCTCTTTTCTCTTGTGCACCAGCTTGCTCTCTATAAGGTACGAACCAACGTTTCAGAAGTGAACACAAGACCATATCATAAAGCTTCGACATACTGTTCATTACACTAATTCCTCTATAATTCTTAGGTAATGACCTATCGCCTTTTTTGAAAATTGTGAACATTTTTGTTTTCGCCCACTGAGTTGGATAGTTACCCGAAATAAATATATTATTAAATAGTGTAGTCAACAGTAATAGCCATGATACAGGTAAGATTCGGAATAGTCCAGGAGTCAAACCACATGCCTTATTTGGATTCATATTTTGAGCTTCTCTCACTGCTTCATCCACGGTTATTGGGTCATCCAGTATTGGTATTGTGACGTCACTTATAATGTTGGGCAACTGTTGGTTGGTTGGGGGGTTTAATGAGCTTTCAATAAACAATTTAAATTCATTATCACTTGGCTTATTAATAGGTCTTTTACTTAGTTCATCTGTCGGTTCATATTCTCCCTTCCATCCAACAGCTCTCCAGATTCTTGAATCATCTTTATCATTCAATAGTCTATCCCATCTAGATACATTATTGTCATTTACCTCCTCTTGGGTTACACATCTGGCACTTCCTACACAATTATATAATATGTCTGTTACTTGTGTTACACATTCATTTATGTTCATGTTTACGTCAGGCAAATTATTTAGTTCAGATAAATTATTTACAAGTACTTGGGGATCTACACTCTGCATAGGGATAGGTTTCTTAGATAATTTTACATCATTGAACACTTTACCATGCAATACAGAGTCACCCAAATGTTCAGATCGGAACACTAATTGGTCAATATCAACGCTGGGTAAGTTCACAGTTAGGGAAATGGGAGCATGATCACTAGGTAATGGATGGGTCTTAAACACATGAATATCACTTACATTGTTAATCATACTTGGTGACATTAAACACACATCTAATTCTGAAACCCAATCATTACCCTTACGATATGTCTTATCAGCAAGGAAATGTGAATTATGTATCTTTAAGTTATTAACCACTAACAACTGTGAGTCGATACATATCGTTGACAAGATATAGGCATTGTCATTTGGATGTTGTACAGGTTCTGGCAATAATGGGTAGGAACAGATACAATTAGCTGGCAATTCAATAAGATTAGGAATGTCCTTACCTTGAGTTCATATCACCCAACACACAGAATGAGTCAATTAATGAAGTGGTTTTTAATTTCTCCTGTACAGATGCAAACGATGTATGTGAGTAGTAGGGTGAATCAGTAGGGGGAATGTAACAAAAACCGAACAATATTCTGGGGGCAAAACTAATTTGTAACCACACTTGGTCCTTAATACTAGTATCAACATGAGTTACACTTTTAGCTATACAGTTCTTAATTAAGACAACAGTGCCCCCACGATGTGATGCATCATTCACCGAACTTTTATAACCCACATACCCCGGAAAAGACACAGTTAGTGGGGTTTTTACTTCATTCAGGCTCACAATATCATATTTCTGAAGCAAACACTGAACGTTACGGTTCTCCAACTTTGTTGTAACTCCATTTATGTGTGTGTGTGTGTGTGTGTGTGTGTGTGTGTGTGTATAGCTACACACACACACACACACAATGACCAAGTAAGCGTGATGCATGAACGTCCGTAATTGTAGCTACACACACACACACACACACACACACACACACACACACACACACACACACACAATGACCAAGTAAGCTACACACACACACACACACACACACACACACACAATGACCAAGTAAGCGTGATGCATGAACGTCCGTAATTGTAGCTTGTCACGAATCAATTCGCGACATTTCCCTTTTGTGAGAAGCCACGAACTATTAGTGGAAAACTCACTGTGTATCGCTCAGCTAACCGTTTCTCCCTCCATTTCGGAGTATACTTTTCAAAACATTCGTCACCGTTTTCAAAAGTGACCGATTTAATGCACGTCACTAAGTGCTGTACTGAGCGATACTATTGTTCTTTATAGTTCGTCTCTGCTTGCCTCTGACCGTTAGAAAATGCGGCGTACTGCTCCCTTTTGTTCCCACGACTTACTCAGTCTAGTGTTTGCTGTGACGGAGACAGGACCTGTGCAGCAGTGCGAGAGGTCAGCTAGTACCCAAACTCAACTTACAGTTTCTCCAAGCTCCCACCTTTAGTTCTCCAGCTTTGGGTGATACACCGCATTCATTGACTAGTATTTCCTTTTTGTATTTTGTAGTCATAAGAGTTTAGTTAAGGCGTTTTTTCCTAGGCGTAAGTATTTAGCTTTTGTGTGAGTGAGTGAGTGCGTCTCATTTAATTTGATTTGAATTGTAACGTTAAATTTATTTTTTGTAATTAATAAATTTAACAGTTCTTTTTCTTGAGCTCAATGTAAAGTAAAATCTTGTTTCATTTCTCCATAATTAAGCTTATTTTCCATACAGCTCCTAGCTTGCATAAACGTTTGCTTTCATAACTGGTACTTAGACCAGTCTTGTTGTATTAACTTAAAATCCGTTGTGCCATAGGAGTTAAGCATCGGCAAGAACATGATGTTAGTATTAGTTATTTATTGTCAGGGGTGAAGTAACTTTCTCCAGAGGCTAACAGTACTAATTCAGCATTTGTGAGTAATTAGTCTCTGCTGTGTACTGTTGAGAAAGTTTATAAATTCTCGATCCTAGAGAATCGTAACAAGTCAGCGTAAAGTAATCGTTGCTTGATGTAGCAAGACAATCATTGTCTCTGCTCTTCAATATTATTGAATATTATTATCAATCAAATAATATTTAACCATATATTTCAAAAGTACTGTGTTATTATAAAAACCCCGTGACAGTTGGCGACCTCATTCCAGGATATTAACTCCTAGCTCTAAAGCTATTCACGAGATAGTGCTCACTCATTCATATTTAGGTATTTATCATTAAAGTTTATAGGCACAAGTTTACTGGTGTTTACCGTTAATTAAGCAAGTGAATTTTTGCTTTATTAATCAATAGAGTACTTAACTCGTTTATTCTTGGTAACGCCAGACGATTTCATTCGCTTCTGGGAAGTCGCCCTACCCATTGTGTTAATTGTTGAGTCTTCCCAGTCATTTGCATTTTCGCTTTATTCTTATCCAGTTAACTAGATAAGACTGGTCACCACTAGCTTGTGTCTGTACTCTTTACTTGTATTTATTAGCATTCGTTTGCGAAGCAGCAATCAGTACTGAGTCGCTAGTTATTTAGATTGAGTTAGCGACATGGCTACCACCATATTTTTACAGGAAGCCAAAGATATGGGTCTTACAGACCCAACTGAAATTAAAGAATACATACTCTCACGGCATAATCAGGAGCAGCAGCGTGAGAATGATGCCCGCGAAGAGCGTAAGGTACAGCGCGAATACGAGCAAGAACAGCGCGAATACGAGCGAGAACGGCGCGAACACGAGCGTGAACAACGAGACAGAGAACGAGAACACGAACGTGCCGAGCGAGAAGCACGAGAAAAACATGAACTTGAAGTGCTGAAGCTCAAGCGAGATTCCTTGGGTTCAGACACATCTGGTGCAGTTGGTTCAAGCTCCACGAGCGCTCTCCCTGCACATGTTATGGCGACCCCACACATCAAGCTTCCCCCATACAAAGATGGCGAGAGATTCGAGCCATACATAGCTCGATTTGAAGACATGGCTCAGCTTTACCAGCTCGATGATGCAGCTAAGCGGCTTCAGTTTCTTAGCCTGTTTGAGGGCCCTGCCCTCGATATTCTCCACAGAATTCGCGGAGACAATCTCACGTATGAAGTGATGAAAGCTGCACTCATCAAGGCGTATGGTCTCACAGTAGACGACGCCAAAGCTCAGTTCATGCGAGCTCGTCTCCAAGACAAGGAGACAGCTGTTCAGTTCCTCGACCGTCTCACTGCTTACCTAGGTGAGTGGATGGAGAAAGATGAAACTCCTTCCACGCGTGAGGGGATAATTGACCTTATGCTGCGTACACAGCTAGAGAGGTCGTGGCCTGCTGAGCTCATAGCACAGCTTAAGATCTGCCAGGTGAAAGATGCCAGCCAAATGGCAGAGAAGGCTGACGCATTCTTTACTGCATACGGGTATCAAACTCGCAAGCAGCAAAACACCTGGAACAGAAAACCTGATAAATCTGGGAAATTGTCTCAGACTGAATCCCAGCACCAAGGCCGTTCTCAGAGTAATGGCCAAGGTCCAAAACCGCAGTGGAAGGACCAGGGGCAAAACACTCAGAAACCTGAGTGGAAGAGGTACAACAAGTACCCTAACCAGCAGCAGTATCAGCCACGCAATCGACCTTCGGGACAAACTTTTTCACCACCAGCTCAAAAGAGGCAGGAAGCGAATGCAGCCTTCATTCCTCAGCAGCAGCACGGTGGTCACGTCCCTACCAGTGTGGGTACTTCCCCACAGTTCACTAGTCCCACAGTGACAGTGAACCCCCCTCCACAGATGGCCAATGTTCCATCTTCCCAATATAACCCTCAAGGCACAATGTTTGCCACATCAATTCAGCAGCTTCATGAGTGGCTAGCTGCTTCCTCCACAGGCCCTCCCACAGGTGACAGTACCTTCCTTGTACAGCCAGGGTTTGTGGGAGGCATTCCTGTGAAGGTCCTGAGAGACAATGGTTCCTCAGGTTGCTCTGTCAAGCAGAGTTTAGTTCGGCCTGAGCAGTATACAGGTCGACAGATCCATGCAAGCCTTATTGATGGATCAGTGAGATTGTTCCCTGAGGCATGTATCCAGGTGGCATCTCCATTTTATACTGGTATGACACTTGCAGTTGTCATGCCAGAACCTTTATTTGAACTCATCATTGGAAATATTAATGAAGTCAAGGATAGTTGCTCCGATGACGCAACTCAGACTTCGGCTGCTGCGGTAACACGAGCCATGGCTGAGGCTCCAGACTGTGTCACCCCAGTGATTATTGAATTGCTGCAAGATCTGATGTGTAGTCAACTTGTACAAGAACAACATTCTGACCCGACACTTGCTACCGTGCGGAACAAACAAAAGGGTCGAGTGATTAAGTATTCACGGGGAGGTCGAGCCAAGTTCCTTCGTAAACAAGGACGGCTCTACCGTGAGTCACGAACACCCGAGGGTGAGGTTCGACTGCAGTTTGTCGTTCCCGCCAAGTACCGCCTAGCAGTGTTACAATGGGGTCATTGTTCAGCCTCAGGAGGTCACATGGGCAAAAGGAAGACCCAGGTCCATATCCGAGCTGACTTTTTCTGGCCAGGGATGGGACGAGACATAGATAGTTTTGTCCGTTCCTGCAGTGTGTGTCAAAGTAACACCACTAATCAGGGACATGTCCTTCCTGTGCCATTTGAAACCACACCTGTAATCTCTGAGTCAGTTGAGAGACAGGGTAGTGGTAATGTGGGTGTAGACCTGATGTCTCACCTACTAACTGCTTACTAACTAGCAACTGTTGTATGTTGGGTTCCGTAAATAGGCGGCCTCAGAGATTTGAGTAATCCAAGGACCAGCCTGGTTCCCAGTTAAAAGTGTAGACCAGACGTCTCACTCGTTGGCCCTACAGGACACAGTATATCCAGGGCTTGTACATACATGTATACCATAAGTTAAGGGGGAAGTTTGAGAACCTTGCAGAGACAGTCCGAGGCTGTGTATGAATTACCTTGTGGAATGTCTCGAGCTGTGGGCCTCTCTGAGGATTCCCGGAGAATGCACATTACCCACATGAGTGTTCACACCCACGGTGGGTGTTAAAACGTGACCTGTCCGAGACTGCGTAGCGATTTTCAGCTTCCTGTATTACTCGTAAGTGTAGAGTTAGGTTAACCAGTAAACCGCCCGTTCTAAGCAATTTGTGAATTCAAGAACTGGCACGTTTCCTGGTTAATAATGTTAGGTTAACTAGTAAACTGCCTGTTCTAAGAGATTTGAGTAATTCAAGAATTGGCACATTTCCTAGTTAATAAGCATTAACCAGTAAGCTATAAGGGTTCTAAGCAATTTGTGAATTCAAGAATTACGTTTCCTGGTTAATAATGACATAAGTACTGATTGCTAGGCAGAGAGAGAGAGACAGAAATAACAGTTTTGATGCTCCACCTTAATTCCTTTCGCAGGTGTAGCTGGTGGGTGCAGCATTGCCGTGCAGATCAGCTGGCCGTTCCTGTTGCATGCTGCCGCCCCTTCTCTTCTGCCTCGTCATCATTATTTTACTATAAATTTGTATTACTGTGTCATTTTACACGTAGGTACAGTTACACTACAACTGTCACACCTACGCCGTGTATTACATACACTACACTACATAACAATTAGTTGTTAATGTAAATGTAGCGAACTTTCGCTCAGTTTGACCTGAGTACAGGATTTTCACAGTCGTCACGGAGTTTTTCCCTCAAGCTTGTTTCTATTAACGTAAATACGAGGTTTTTTCGCTCACTGGCGGCTGCGACTTTCTCCTGTAGCAGGATAGCACACACACCACAGTGTGAATCTTGTGTGATTGAGTTAGGATGTGTACATATATATATATATATATATATATATATATATATATATATATATAGATATATATATATATATATATACATCCACAAATTTTTTCCCATAAGGAAAAAATTTAACTTTGTAAGGGCGTAATGTCACGAATCAATTCGCGACATTTCCCTTTTGTGAGAAGCCACGAACTATTAGTGGAAAACTCACTGTGTATCGCTCAGCTAACCGTTTCTCCCTCCATTTCGGAGTATACTTTTCAAAACATTCGTCACCGTTTTCAAAAGTGACCGATTTAATGCAAGTCACTAAGTGCTGTACTGAGCGATACTATTGTTCTTTATTGTTCATCTCTGCTTGCCTCTGACCGTTAGAAAATGCGGCGTACTGCTCCCTTTTGTTCCCACGACTTACTCAGTCTAGTGTTTGCTGTGACGGAGACAGGACCTGTGCAGCAGTGCGAGAGGTCAGCTAGTACCCAAACTCAACTTACAGTTTCTCCAAGCTCCCACCTTTAGTTCTCCAGCTTTGGGTGATACACCGCATTCATTGACTAGTATTTCCTTTTTGTATTTTGTAGTCATAAGAGTTTAGTTAAGGCGTTTTTTCCTAGGCGTAAGTATTTAGCTTTTGTGTGAGTGAGTGAGTGCGTCTCATTTAATTTGATTTGAATTGTAACGTTAAATTTATTTTTTGTAATTAATAAATTTAACAGTTCTTTTTCTTGAGCTCAATTTAAAGTAAAATCTTTTCATTTCTCCATAATTAAGCTTATTTTCCATACAGCTCCTAGCTTGCATAAACGTTTGCTTTCATAACTGGTACTTAGACCAGTCTTGTTGTATTAACTTAAAATCCGTTGTGCCATAGGAGTTAAGCATCGGCAAGAACCTGATGTTAGTATTAGTTATTTATTGTCAGGGGTGAAGTAACTTTCTCCAGAGGCTAACAGTACTAATTCAGCATTTGTGAGTAATTAGTCTGTGCTGTGTACTGTTGAGAAAGTTTATAAATTCTCGATCTTAGAGAATCGTAGCAAGTCAGCGTAAAGTAATCGTTGCTTGATGTAGCAAGACAATCATTGTCTCTGCTCTTCAATATTATTGAATATTATTATCAATCAAATAATATTTAACCATACATTTCAAAAGTACTGTGTTATTATAAAAAAAAAACCGTGACATAGCTACACACACACACACACACACACACACACACAATCGATATTTTTTGTACACTAGCGTCTCTTGCACTCAGTCGAATAATTACAACCCTATTTGTTACTCAGTTATTCTCTCTGACAAAGCGAGTGTGTTTTCATCCCGGTTTGTCTGTTTGTTCGTTTGTCTGTTAGCAGGATTCTTAAAAAAAACTAGGAAAGAGATCTGGACCAAATTTTGTGGATAGATATCCCATGTCCCGGGGAACAATCGATTAACTTTTCAGACCGATGTGTTAGTTTGTCTGTTAGCAGGATTACCTAAAAACTAAAGGAGAGATCTGGACTAAATTTGGATCGAAGATAGCCCATGTCCCAGTGAACAATCGATTAACTTTTGGCGCCGATGTTTGTTAGTTGGTTTGTCTGTTACCAGAATTACTTAAAAACTAAAAGAGAGATTTGGACCAAACTTGGTGGGTAGATAGCCCATGTCCCAGTGAACAATCGATTAACTTTTGGCACTGATCCGGGTTGTATTACAGATTCTGGATCCGGAGAACTGCGAAACCCAAATCAATGATGAGAAAACCTAACCCATTGTGAAGAGTGGCTTCGAAATTGCGTTACCCTTGTCGGTGAGAGGTGCTCCACTGAGTGCCCCTCTAGTCAAAAGCAGTGGCCGTGTAGTATTCTTTATTTCTTTATTTGTCACCCCTGACAGCCAGAAGCGTTGACGTGGTAGGTGGCGGAGACCATCATCCACTCACTTGATGTAGTGCTGCCTACTTCTTCCTTAGCCTTTATCATTCTTTTTCTGTGCCCCTCCTCCTCTCTTCCTATTTCTCCCATCTTTCCTGTCACTTCTTATTGCTTTTCTTTCCTTCACAGGTGGCTTTACATTGAGTGACAAGCCAAATGGTTTCCTGTAAGCCAAGAAACCATTTACAACGCTGGGTGGTAACCATATAACCAAACCATTCGTGCTCCCTACGTGTCAACATGTGGGTTGGTGGAGGGTTAGTGCCCCTCCCCGTAAAACAACTAACTCAAAGACAAATGGCCACCCCTTACAGGATTATGGCGTCTGGCAATAGATAGATAGATAGATATAAAACAAATAACTCAAAGACAAACGGCCACCCCTTACAGGATTATGGCGTCTGGCAATAGATAGATAGATAGATATAAAACAACTAACTCAAAGACAAACGGCCACCCCTTACAGGATTATGGCGTCTGTCAATAGATAGGTAGATAGATAGATATAAAACAAATAACTCGAAGACAAACGGCCACCCCTTACAGGATTATGGCGTCTGGCAATAGATAAATAGATAGATATAAAACAACTAACTCAAAGACAAATGGCCATCCCTTACAGGATTATGGCGTCTGGCAATAGATAGATAGATAGATATAAAACAACTAACTCAAAGACAAATGGCCACCCCTTACAGGATTATGGCGTCTGGCAATAGATAGATAGATAGATAGACAGCCAGCCATAAGACATTTTCCTTTCACTCCTACTCTCTCCAGACGATTTCTTTCGGGGTAGGCAGGATGTGTAGTAGCGAGGGGGGTTGCAATCTCTCTCCCCCTCTTCTGAGAAAAATCATGTCTAAAAATAAATATAAGTGAGAGCAAAATGCGCTACATGCCATGAGTGAAGGGATTGCTATTATTATTATTATTATTTCTATTATTATTATTATTATTATTATTGTTACTGTTATTGTTGTTGTTGTTGTTATTATTATTATTATTATTATTATTATTACTATTATATGGACAGGGCGACATGGAGGCGATTTCTTTGTGGCCACCCTTTACCGGATTAGGGCGTCTGGCGATGGATGGATTATTATTATTACTGTTATTATTATTATTATTATTATTATTATTATTATTATTACTGTTGTTGTTGTTTTATTATTATTATTATTATTATTAATATTATTATTATTTATTATTGTCATTATGATTATTATTATTGTTGTTGTTTTTATTATTATTACTATTGTTACTATTATTATTAGTTATTATTATTATTGTTATTATTATTATTATTATTATTATTATTATTATTATTATTACTCTTGTTACTATTATTATTATTATTATTATTATTATTATTACTATTATTATTACTATTATTTTTTTAGACAGAGCCGTAGTCTTGCATTTTATTATTATTTTTATTATTAATATTTCTTAATAATTTTAATCAACTGAAAGGAAATATTTTTTGACATGGCGAGGTTAAAAAGGCGCGTGTTCTTGTCAGTTAAGAAAGCTCGCTAACACCTCTCCCTAAGCGATTTATTTTGCTTATTACACCTTATAATCCTGTTCTGTGTTACAAAAATCATTTTAATATCGCCAAACACCCTTCCCAGTATCAGTATTCTGCGCAAACATCCCTTCCTAAGCTATTTATTTTGCTTACTACATCTTGCTTATTACCTCTCTCTCTCTCTCTCTCTCTCTCTCTCTCTCTCTCTCTCTCTCTCTCTCTCTCTCTCTCTCTCTCTCTCTCTCTCTCTTTAAACATGGTGTATTGCAGTTACATTTTGTTGTTGTCAAGGACTTAAAAGTTACCTTCGAAATCTAAGCTAAAGCAACTAGGTTTGAATCTAGTGCTATCTATAGCTAATTGGTAGTAGAAAGTTTACATATTGACATACATATTGATTATGATTAGTTAAGTATACCCTGTTGTTGACACTAGTGCTACCTATAGCTAATAATTATTGTAGTCTCTTGCCGACGCCAGCCATCTGTTAACCTCTCACTTCAAGGCTTGTAGGGAGTCGCTGTGGCCGATGTCAGTGTTGCGCACCAGCGTGTTCCACAGGCGCCATATCGGGGTAGGAAGGAGCGGAAGTGGTGTTCCGTCCTGGAGTAGGGGACGTCCACTTGTTGCTGTCTGAATGGGGCAGCTCTGGTAGAGTGTGTGGCCGGTGGGGGCGAAGGCAGTTGCAGGGTCACTAGGTGGCGGGTATGTAGGATGTGAGCCTTGTGCATCACACACAGACCTGCCACATACCTGCTCTCCTGGAGGGGTTGGAAGGGGGCAGGCTGGTGTGGGGCTGCTTTGAGTCGCACCAGTCGTTGAGCTCTGGCCTGGACACGGTCTAGGGTGGCCAGGTAAGAGGGAGGGCACGAAGACCAGGCAAGTGGAGAATACTCCATGACAGAGCATACTTGTGCCTTGTAAAGCACCTCCACTCCCTTGGCGTCCAGCAGGTGAGATATTTGGCGGACACAGTTCAGTCTCCAGGCTGCATTCTTGGCCACTTTCCTGGCATGGCTGGTGAACGAGAGGCCTGCATCATACTCTACTCCGAGGATGTTGATGGAGTCCTGTAGGGGAAGCTTTCTTCCCTCTAGCTGTACATCCGGTGGGGGCAAGTCAGCTAGGTCCTGCCTGCGGGAAATAAGCATGAGCTGTGTCTTGTCAGGGGCCAGGATGACTTGCCATCGCTTGCTCCGAGACACAATGTTCTCTAGTGCTTGGTTGATGCAGTAGGCTGTGTCCTGCCAGTCACTTCTGTCACAGGAGAATGACAGAGTACAGTCATCCACATATGCTTTAGCCTCTGGGATGAGTTGGAGGATGTCATTGAAGTATACGTTCCAGAGGAGAGGCCCGAGTATACTGCCTTGGGGAACACCAGCCATTATGGGGAATTGGTTGGATGTGTGGCCGTGTACTACCGTGCTGAGGGTCCTACAACTGAGGTAATCCTGGATGAGATGCAGGAGGGCACCGCACACCCAGGCTGCCCAGTTTGGCGATGATGCCCTGGTGCCACACCCTGTCAAAGGTGCTCTCTCTCTCTCTCTCTCTCTCTCTCTCTCTCTCTTTCTGTACAGCGTTATATTTTCTCTACAACTTTGTTCTCTCTCTCTCTCTCTCTCTCTCTCTCTCTCTCTCTCTCTCTCTCTCTCTCTCTCTCTCCATCAAACATCGTCCCTACACACACCCTTCCTTTAAGATGTAGAGAATAGGACAAAAAAACACCAATGCTCATCTCTGAAGCTCTTATTCCCTTCCAATAGGTGATTTATTTGTGTTTTGTGGGGAGTGCTAGTAATCTATGTCTATCTAGCATCATTTAATCTACTTCCACCCCTACATGGCCCACTCCAGCAGACTGAGCAAGTGAAGATACAAAAGAATACAGAGAAATATTCGTAATGGCGGGGTATAGTCGCGGCGCACCTCTGAGGTTATTATTATTATTATTATTATTATTATTATTATTATTATTATTATTATCTCAACAGTGCGTATGATTTCGTGTATGAGACGCAAATGATTCGTGTATAATATGTTCGTGTATAATAATATTCGTGTATAATATATTCGTGTATAATATGATTCGTGTATAATGAGACGTATGTGATTCGTGTATAATATGTTCGTGTACAATAATATTCGTGTATAATATGTTCTTGTATAATTATATTCGTGTATAATATATTCGTGTATAATAATATTCGTGTATAAAAATATTCGTGTATAATAATATTCGTGTATAATATGATACGAAATCGGACGCACTTTTAAATGGTATGTTGCCAAGATACGATAATGACAACCTCAGAGTCGTGCGCCACCACAATAGTAGAAAGCATCGGAATCAGAAGAGTATATCAAAATCCAAATGTTAAATACGAAAAACATACCCTTACACTCTAGCTAAGTGTACTAAAACGCGCATAAGCTATCTATATATCACAGAAAATGCTAAAATCCATTGTTTATATGTTAGCAGCGTGGCATTCGTAAACTCTGCAAAGCGGTTTCGTTTTAAATTTTGCTGGGGTGTGTGTTTGTGTCTGTGGCTGTACTGCAATGCGTATAAGCTATCTATTTATCGCAGAAAATGCTAAACTTCATTCTATATATGTTAGCAGCGTGGCATTTGTCAAACCTGCAGTGTTATGCTGTTTTAAAGTTAGCTGGGGGGGATGTTTGTGTCTGTGGCTGTACTGCAATGCGTATAAGCTATTTATTTATCGTAGAAAATGCTAAACTTCATTCTATATATGTTAGCAGCGTGGCATTTGTAAACTCTGCAAAGTTATCTCTTTTTAAAGTTAACTAGGGTGTGTGTTTGTGTCTGTGGCTCTAACGTACGCACTGAAACGGCACAAAAATGCGTTGATCTAATCCTGCCATTAACCACTTGCGAGTTCCGGGCTACGAGGAAGCTGGAAGTACCGTTATTGATAATATTTGGGAGTATAAACACGAATGGCGCTTAAAAAAGAAAAAGTATCGTTTAAAAATAGCTTTGGCATTATGCGTCCTTTTGAATCGAACGTTACTGAGTTTTGAGTGACAAGGAAGTTGAAAGTACCGGTATTAATAGCATTTTGGGAGTATAACACAAATGGCGTTTTAAAAAATATATATCGTTTGAAAATAGCTTTGGCGTTATATATAGTACTTGCTGATCAATGTTATGCTTCCATTTTGACGTAATTAAGGAACATGGAATATCGAAGACCGTACATAAAAATCCACCCAAGGAGCCGACCAGAATCCACCCAGAACGGACGAAAAATCCACCCAGAGCCGACAAATCCAAAATCCACCCACAGAGCCGATTAATCCACCCACAGAGCCGACGAGAAATCCACCCAGAGCCGACGAAAAATCCAAAATCCACCCACAGAGCCGATTAATCCACCTAAAGAGCCGAGACAAATCCACCCACTGCCGACAAGAAATCCAAAATCCACCCACAGAGCCGACGAGAAATCCAAAATCCACCCACAGAGCCCTTTAATCCAGCCCGAGAGATGGGAAGGACTGGAAGCGTGAGGGTGGGAGTGACGCTCAGGCGGTGTTGACTGGAGAGGTGCATGACCCCATTAACACACACACACACACACACACACACACACACACACACACACACACACACACTCTCCTCTCTCTCTCTCTCTCGTCCCATCCCACGTCTCACCCTATCTCTGTCCCGCTCACCGTTATTCTCACAGTCACATTCATCATCATCAGCCGTTTGAGTGTCCACTGCAGGACCGGCCTATCCCTACCGAAGTGGGGACGATACAGCCAAAATATCTCTACCAAGTGGCTTAGGGTGTGTGGTAGAGATTGTATGTAGGGTGAGAGGTGCTTGTGTGTGTAGGGTGAAAAGTGCTTGTAAGTGTGATTGTATGTAGGGTGAGAAGTGCTTGTAAGTGTAATTGTAGTGTTGGAGTGGCTTTGGATGTGTGTGTAGGGTGAGAAGTGCTTGTAAGTGTGATTGTATGTAGGGTGAGAAGTGCTTGTAAGTGTAATTGTATGTAGGGTGAGAAGTGCTTGTAAGTGTAATTGTATGTAGGGTGAGAAGTGCTTGTAAGTGTAATTGTATGTAGGGTGAGAAGTGCTTGTAAGTGTAAGTGTATGTAGGGTGAGAAGTGCTTGTAAGTGTATGTAGGGTGAGAAGTGCTTGTAAGTGTAAGTGTATGTAGGGTGAGAAGTGCTTGTAAGTGTAAGTGTATGTAGGGTGAGAAGTGCTTGTAAGTGTAATTGTATGTAGGGTGAGAAGTGCTTGTAAGTGTAAGTGTATGTAGGGTGAGAAATGCTTGTAAGTGTAATTGTATGTAGGGTGAGAAGTGCTTGTAAGTGTAATTGTAGTGTTGTAGTGGCTTTGGATGTGTGTGTAGTCTGGGAACCAAGTGTAATCGGCCCGCGCAAGCCGACTGGGTGCAAGCATAATTTATAGTAAGCGACACTGGTTCAACCACAGCACCCCTTGTGTCCGCCAATGCAGTACGTGGCCAGAAGAACGCTCCCAAAGTTTATTATCCTGGCGGGGCGCAGGTTACTAGCTCCTAATTCAGGAATGATTTGAAAAACACAAGAAAATACTGTGCAAAGATTAATACAAACTTTTATACGCAAATGAAAATACGGTTCATCACTAGTCCTTCTTTTATCCATCATCATCATCACCATCATCACCATCACCATCATCATCATCATCATCATCATCATCACCATCATCATCATCATCATCATCATCATCATCATCATCATCATCAATCATCATCCATCATCCATCATAATACATCATCGTCATCATTATACTCCTCTCTGCCTTCACATCATCATCATCATTATACTCCTTCTCTGTCTTTACTCATCATCATCATTATACTCCTTCTCTGTCTTTACTCATCATCATCACCATCATCATCATCACCATCATCATCATCACCATCATCATCATCACCATACTCCTCTGCCTTCACATCATCATCATCATCATCACCACGATACTCCTCTGCCTTCACATCATCATCATCATCATCATCATCACCATACTCCTCTGCCTTCACATCATCATCATCATCATCATCACCATACTCCTCTGCCTTCACATCATCATCATCATCACCATCATCATCACCATACTCCTCTGCCTTCACATCATCATCATCATCATCATCATTATAATCCTCTCTGCCTTCACATCATCATCATCATCATCATCATTATAATCCTCTCTGCCTTCACATCATCATCATCATCATCATTATAATCCTCTCTGCCTTCACATCATCATCATCATCATCATCACCATACTCCTCTCAGTTTTCACTCACTCTCTCCCTCTCGCCTTTCTCACTTTTCGCTTTCTTTCATGTACTTTTACCCCCTCTCTCTCTCTCTCTCTCTCTCTCTCTCTCTCTCTCTCTCTCTCTCTCTCTCTCTCTCTCTCTCTCTCTCTCTTTCCTTTGTGATATCTCTTTTTGCTTTAATTTATGTTATTGTCACTCCTCAAATACCTTCTTCGTCAGTGTGATTCGTGTATAATATATTCGTGTATAATATGATTCGTGTATAATATGTTCGTATATAATAATATTCGTGTATAATATATTCGTGTATAATATGATTCGTGTATATGTTGGTGTATAATAATATTCGTGTATAATATATTCGTGCAAAATATTGATTCGTGTATATTATGATGATACCAAATCGGACGCACTTTTGAATGGTAGGTTGCCAGGGTACGATAATGACAACCTCAGAGTCGTGCACCGCAACTGTTGTATGGAATGACGTCCGCCTGTCCACGTCCATGTTCGTCTTTCATTTGTTTTCCACATTAGCAGACGTCACAAAACAGCAACACTACACTGGGAGGGATCGGCGTGTTGGACCTGAGTAAATCCAGCAATGCTTTGGCTGGACACACGTGGCTGGTTATGTCTCTCTCTGGCCTCTCTTCCAGGAAACTCCTCACCAAATTCCCAGTCTCCCTGCTTTTCTTTCCGCTGCCTCACAAAGCTTTGAAATAGTCTTCCACCTTGACTATGGCCTCTTCAGACTGTTGCGCTTCCAACTCCCTGCCACTGGTGCTCTGCGTGTCTTCTTCGTCCATGGCTTTCTCCAACAAACTGACTAGTTGGTTTGTTACTCTCTTTTTCACTTCTGTCAGACTAAAACCCCAGTCTGAACTTAGGGTTGTCAGCAGGGCGTACGATGCTGTTCAGTAATTCGTCCATCACGGGTGCCATCCATCAGAGGTCACTGTCGCTGCCAAACACTTTTTCAAATATTTGCACATTCTCACCAAAAAGTACCAATTATCGCTGCCACCAAGGAAATTCTAAAAGTTGCCCATTTTCACTGAAAAGTACTGTTTATTGCTAAGGAAATGAGTTGAAAAGTACCAGAGGTGCCAGTAGCGCTACTAACCCAAAAAAGTACTGCCGGCACTGATAGCAGTACTAAAAGAGCATTCCCAGTCCAACACTTGGCCCGGCCAGTCGTCTCCATGCCCAACCAGCGAGCTGCTCTCTCTGCCATTGCTCATGCCTTCGACCCATTGAGGGGGGCATACAGCAGTAGTTCCAAGCTGCCAGGAACCACGACGATCACTGGCGCCGTGGTTTGGCTCAACGTGAAGTCTGGGTACAGGTTCATCAAGCACCGGGACACCGGTGCTGATGTTTTCATGCACAGACTTGGGATCGTTGCCCCGAATCCGCGGCATTTCCTGCACTCTCTCGGCGAGGGTGAGACGGTGGAGTTTCTTCATCTCCATCAGTCCTGAGGCTAGGGATGTCACTGGGCCAGGGGTATTACTGTGCAGGGCTCTGCCCATGCACGGCGGTGCCCCACGGCCCAGAGACGCTGTCCTAGGGGTCCTGTTCTGGGGAAATAAACACCATTGTTTCAATGTGTGTCACTACGGCAGAGGCTCTCAGTGGGGGTGACAAGGCGGTCTTCTGCATTTTCCTCCCTCAGATCTGAGGAGAACGGGCTACCGTGCCTTGCCATCCCCCAGAGCTTTGCCAGCGA
>NC_136985.1:2505396-2512896 GCF_032717465.1 Coenobita brevimanus | reverse complement strand
CAACCCTTGGATATAAACCTGCACCGGCTCAATCCGATTGGAGCACAATAATTACCCACTAACCACCAAGTGCAAAATTTGGTTATATGGTTACCACCCAGCGTAGTAAATGGTTTCCTGGTGTACAGGAAACCATTTGGCTTGCCACTCAGTGTAGAGTCACCCGTAGGCAGAAGGAAGAGGAAAGAATGAAGGAAAGAAAGACAGAAGAGGGAGTGTAAAGTCACCCATTGGCAGAAGGAAGAGGAAAGAATGAAAGAAAGACAGAAGAGGGAGTGTAAAGTCACCCACAGGCAGAAGGAAGAGGAAAGCATGAAGGAAAGAAAGACAGAAGAGGATGGAAGGAAAGAAGGATGGAGGAGAGGAAAGGGCAGACACTCGACAGCAGCACTACATCGAGTGAGTGGATGGTGAGCGCCCCCATCTACCAAGCTGAGTAAAATCATCTGGCGATAGTCTGATTATAAAAAGAAAAAGGCATCGTAGGGAAGGCATATCGTAGGAAGGCCAAATATATACTTAAAATACTGCCGACTGGTAAGGAAGTGTAGCACCAGTCGAGCAGGGCAGTTCTCCCGAGGGATGTGGAAAGTAGATCAGAGTGAAAGCAACGGTCCTCATTCCACCAACGGCCCTCATTCCAGCAGCCATTTGAACCTCAGCTCCTGGCCATCGTCTTTGGTTGACCCTTTTTTTTCAGTATTTTAGTTATAATGACTAGCTCATCACACTTACAAATATTTCCCTCCCTTTGCATTAAACCACAGTATATGCATTTTACACTTTACACAATGACTGAAAACGGCTCTGTTGCTTAATTTTTTCTAGAGAGGACAGCTTTTTGAGGATTTCCAACGAGTTCCATCTTTTTCCACAATGAATCTGTCTAATATTTACACCTCCATTCCCCATCAGGAGCGTAGGGACCCGGGGCTAGACTAACTCCTGGCATTTATGGTGAGGGTACCCTTTTTTCTACCCAGAGTGGCGGTAAACAGTAAACTCCAGTCACTTTGATGTTAACCACTATGGATCACATCTGGTTGAAGCACATTAACCTACTATAGTCTCGGCACACGACTCTGAGGCTGTTATTATCGTGCCCTGGCAACCTACCATTCAAAAGTGCGTCCGATTTCGTGTATAATATGAGACGCATGTGATTCTTGTATAATATGTTCGTGTATAATAATATTCGTGTATGATATGTTCGTATGTAATAATATTCGTGTATAATATATTCGTGCATAATAATATTCGTGTATAATATGTTCGTGTATAAAAATATTCGTGTAGAATAATATTCGTGTAGAATAATATTCGTGTAGAATAATATTCGTGTAGAATAATATTCGTGTAGAATAATATTCGTGTAGAATATATTCGTGTATAATGATACGAAATCGGACGCACTTTTGAATGGTAGGTTGCCAGGGTACGATAATGACAACCTCAGAGTCGTGCGCCGCGACTGTAGACAACCAGGCGACCATTAGCTTATATAATTATCACCAATATAGTCACAAGTCTTCCCTGAGTCACAGAAAATAATTTGTTACTCAATGTAGCCACCTGAAGGGAGTGGATCGTAGGTGCCAAAGCTCCCATCTAAGACACACCTACAGACTACTAATAAATCTATCTTTCTATTTATCTATATCTATCTATCTATTGCCAGACGCCTTAATCCCGCAAGGGGTGGCCACAAACAAATCGCCTCCATGTCGCCCTGTCCCCTGCCATATCATTGCCCTGCTCCCAGCTCACACACCCCTCTCTCGTATACCTCTCCACTCCATCCCTCCATCTCATCCTTGGCCTCCCCCTCCCTCTCCCCCCTTCTCCACCTCACTCACATACACTCTCCCCGTCAGTCTCTCATATACCTCTCCACTCCATCCCTCCAGCGTATCCTTGACCTCCCCCTCCCTCTCCCCCCTCCACCTCACTCACATACACTCTCCTCATCAGTCTCTCACTCTCCATCCTCTCCACATGGCCAAACCACCTCAGTGTGTTCCTCCTAACGCTTCCTATCACATCCACATCCACACCACAACGCTCCTTTACTTAAATAAATAAATAAGTAAACAAACAGATAGATAGATAGAGAGAGACAGAGAGAGAGAGATAAGATATATATAAATATGTATAGATAGATAGATAAAATATGTATAAAGGGATTACAACACCGTATCAGCTGACCAACTTGCCAGGTACTTGACTTTGACCTATGACCTTCGACTGACTGCTCTCAAAATCAAAATACTTCATTCTTGCCCGATCCTTAACCCTTCCACCAAGTTTCGTTCAAATAAGATATAAACTGATCCTGTTAATTTTGCAGAGCGACCTTCACCTCTGGCCTTTCCCTTTGATCTGGACCTTCGATTGCTCTTAAAATTAATTCCTTCTTTAATCTGAGCCCTTTCATAAATTTTGGTTTGAACAGAATAGAAACTGCTTAAGTTGACCTTCCCATGTTACCTTCATCTCTCTCATATTGCCTCAAATAATATTCTCCTCAAAACTGAATGCAATCGTTCTTGCTTTACCCTTAACCCTTCCAGTCTATATTGGATAAATAACGTAAGCTGACTTTCCTTGGACAGACTTTGACCTATCTCTGTTACTACGACCTTTGGCCTGGTGTTGTCAAAAGCAGTGCATTTACTCATCACTTGTCCCTCAACCCACCCACCAAGTTTGGTTAAAATCGGATACATACTCTTTACGTTATTTCATGTTGACATAAGTGAATGAAAACCGTACTTTGTCTCCTCACGAGCATGGGTGTAATGATGACTGAGTGGGTGGTGTAGGTGAGTGGGCAGTGTAGGCGAGTGGGCAGTGTAGGCGAGTGGGCAGTGTAGGCGAGTGGGCAGTGTAGGCGAGTGGACAGTGTAGGCGAGTGGACAGTGTAGGCGAGTGGGCAGTGTAGGCGAGTGGGCAGTGTAGGTGAGTGGGTAGGGTAGGTACTGCATTCTTACCTGCGTGTTGTCGCTTGACGTGGAGTCCTGTGTTGAACTTGATGTTTTCTTGTCCAACCTCTCCATTCGCTCAGACAGGCTTCCCCCGCGCGCACACACCTGCATGTAAAAGTTATATGCCTTTGTTAGTCCATAGACATTAGTAAAAGTCTATCTATCTATCTATTGCCAGACGCCATAATCCCGTAAGGGGTGGCCATTTGACTTTGAGTTATTTGCTTTACGGGGAGGGGCACTAACCCTCCACCAACCCACTAGTTGACACGTAGGGAATACGTATGGTTTGGTTATATGGTTACCACCCAGCGTTGTAAATGGTTTCTTGACTTACAGGAAACCATTTGGCTTGTCACTCAATGTAAAGCCACCTGTAAAGGAAAGAAAAGCAATATGGAGTGACAGGAAAGATGGGAGAAATAGGAAGAGAGGAGGACAGGCACAGAAAAAGAATGATAAAGGCTAAGGAAGAAGTAGGCAGCACTACATCAAGTGAGTGGATGATGGTAAGAAATAGGAAGCGAGGAGGACAGACACAGAAAAAGAATGATAAAGGCTAAGGAAGAAGTAGGCAGGACTACATCAAGTGAGTGGGTGATGGTAAGAAATAGGAAGCGAGGAGGACAGGCACAGAAAAAGAATGATAAAGGTGAAGGAAGAAGTAGGCAGCACTACATCAAGTGAGTGGATGATAGTCGCCACTACCTACCACTACAATAAAGAAAAATCAGACCAACATAATCTTAAGTCTTGTAATGGACACCCAGCTCTCAATGCTGCTGGGGATACGAAGTTTGTCTGTCTAGAAAAGGTTTTGTGACTGCAGTGCTTAGGTGAATTTTTGTTATGATCTGTTATACTTTCAGTTGATGAAAATGCTATATGGGTTACTAGGTGTGGGTATGCTAGATATAAAGTTAAATGTGGTGTGGATGTGAAGGAGCCTTGTGGTGTGGATGTGAATGTGTGTGGATGTGGATGTGAAGGAGAGTTGTGGTGTGGATGTGGAAGTGATAGGAAGTGAAGAGAGAACATGTATTTTTACACAGGAAAAATCACCTGACAAATTACCAATACGCCGAGAATCGAACCCGGGACTCTCAGGTGAGAGCCAGGCAGCATACCACTACACCACGACCAGATAAAAGTTGACTTATGTTGTCACAATCTTGTAACCAACGTCCCTCCGTCCCCACTGTGGGGGCCGTAAGTGTTTGGGATAGATTAAAAGCATCTACTTGCCCGAGTGCCAGGGGGTTAACTCATCCTCTTGATGCCCACAGTGGGGGCGGAGGGACGTTGGTTACAAGATTGTGACAACGTGAGTTAACTTTTACCTGGTCGTGGTGTAGTGGTATGCTGCCTGGCTCTCACCTGAGAGTCCCGGGTTCGATTCCCGGCATATTGGTAATTTATCAGATGATAGGAAGTGTTAGGAGAAATACAATGAGGTGGTTTGGCCATGTGGAGAGGATGGAGAGCGAGAGACTAACGAGGACAGTGTATGTGAGTAAAGTGGAGGGGGGAGAGGAAGGAGGAGACCAAGAATGAGGTGGAGGAATGGAGTGGAGGGGTATGTGAGTATGAGAGACTAAACTAATGGAATGAGACAAGGATAGCAGAGAGAGAGAGAAAGACATAAAAGTATAAACGTTACATGCACACTCTTCATACACAGACATTAAGTTGCATATTAGAATTTATATATAACACGTATATTCCATTTCTAGCATAGGCAACCATGAGTATTTTTATTATTCATCTCACCTCTCGAACCTTTTAGTCACCCTTCCAAAGAATTCATTTTCTGTCGTTCACAATCTATAAATAAGTGAGCACATATGACTGCGGAAAACCCATCTAAATATAAAATCGGCATTCTTGTTACGTTGTTGTTTTGTTTGTGGGAATTATAAGTACAAACACATCAAAAATAGATTACTTTACGAGGGTATTCGCAGTTATAAGTGTCTGGGAGTGGAAATCAGACTCACGTAAAATTAGTTTGAATATTTTCGTGTATTCTGCTGCTACGCTACCTGATTTAGATGGGAATATTATTAAAAAATCACTCTTTCACAGTTAACACATTCGAGTATGACTGTGAGAATGAAGACCTGTCACGGAATATTGCTCATTTAGGACACCGTTGTCACTGATTTCACTCCTGCTCTCTCTACTATAAAAGTGTAGGATGGGGCCAGGATTATATTATGTACTAGAAGAAGAATCGCAAGTCAGTGTGAGGAAAAAACGTCGGTGTCACGAAAATCTAGGCCACAGTTCTCACTCAATTTGAATTCTCTACTCACTCTGGGTTGTATATGGAGTGTTGTGGGGGTATGGGAGTAGGAAACGTATTGCAAAGTGTGTGTGTTGGAATGGAAACGAAACTCACACGCTAATTTGCCCAGAAAGGTCACACTTTTCACTGTTTCACTCCTACATACTCTGAGCTGCACTGGTGTGAGGATGAAGGATGGACATAGACGGGAGGGTAACGCGGTTTGGAGTTTTGTGTGTTTATAAGCCGTGGATGTGTTAAGGAAAATCGCCCATATAGTCACAGTCTGTACTTCCACAGCCTCGTAGCTTCACTCATATGTACGCTAGGCTGTACTGGAGCTGATGTGAGAGTACGGGATGAGTACAAATGTGCTATACCGCGCTAATGAGAAAAATTACATACCGTAGCGTCCGCCATAGCGAATGTTGTGCCGTAGGTGAGAGCAACTTGCTACTGGGTTATGTGTGGTTAGGCCAGGGGAGCAGATGGAGAGGCGGGGGTAGGGAGTGAGGGAGGCAGGGGATAGGAAGGGGAGGCTCAAGAAGGTAGGGAGGAAGGGAAAGGCCGAGAGAAAGAGGGGGAGATTGAGGAGGAAGGAGGTAAGGGTGAGGGGAAGGAAGGAAGGTGAGGGAAGGGGAGGGAAGGGAGGGGAAGGGGAGATATGGTAGGTAGCGACAGGGGTGGGGGTAGACAAAGGTAGGGTTGGCAGAGGTTGCTTCATGGAGAAAGGGGAAGAGGAGCAACAAAAAGCGCACTCAACCCCTCCCCCTGCACGCACTCTACCCCCACCCCCGCACGCACTCTATTCCTCCCCCTGCACGCAATCTAGCCCCCCCCCTCACGCAATCTAGCCCTCCCCCTTCACGCAATCTAGCCCTCCCCCTTCACGCATTCTACCCCTCTCCCCCTACACGCACTCTACCTCCCCTCCCCCCGCACGCACTTTACCCCCCTCCCCCCGCACGCAGCTCCTCCCCTGCACGCACTTCACTCCTCCCTCACGCACCGTTAAATTGCGTTTTCTGTTGAGTGTGTTTCTGATACGTCTCTACCAGCACACACACACACACACACACACACACACGACAGATGGCCACAGTTCAAATTCTCCCAGTGCCTACGTACAATTTGAGCATATTAACCCTCTCATGATAGGGTCAACTCTTGCATATTATTTCCGCTAACGTCAATCAATATTATTTTTTAACTGAGTGTGTATATGTGCCTGAGAGTGTTAATACTATCTATCTATCTGTCTGTCTATCTATCTATGGTCAGACGTCCTATTCCTGTAAGGGGTGGCCATAAACAAGTCGCCTCCATGTCACCCTGTCCCTCCATCTCATCCTCCGTCTCTCCCTCCCTCTCTCTCCCCTCCACCTCACATACACTCTCCTCGTTAGTCTCTCATTTATCTCTGTACTCCATCCCTCATCCTCGGTCTCCCCCTCTCCCCCCTCCACCTCACATACACTCTCCTCGTTAGTCTCTCACCCTCCATGCTCTCCACATTACTCCACACGTCCTCACAACAACTCCATCACTCCAACATAACCAGTAACAGATTATTTCATGTATTTGTGAATGGGTTATAGGAGCTTTTCAGTTAACATGTTGCAGTCTCCCTCCATTCCCTCCCTCCCTTCCTCCCTTCCCTTCTTCTCTCCCTCCTTCCCTCCTCCATCTCCTCCCTCCCTCCCCCTTCCTCCCTCTCCTCCCTCCCCTCCCTCCCTCCCCTTCCTCCCTTCCTCCTTCCCTCCTTCTTTCTCTCCCTCCCTCCCCCTTCCTCCCTCTCCTCCCTCCCTCCCCCTTCCTCCTTCCCTCCTTGTTTCCCTCCCTCCTTCCCTCCCTCTCCTCCCTTCCTTCCCTCCCTCTCCTCCCTTCCTTCCCTCCCTCTCCTCCCTTCCTTCCCTCCCTTCCTTCCCTCCCTTCCCCTCCTCCCTCCTTCCCTCCTTCTTTCCCTCCCTCCCTCCCAGCGTTTGTTGCAAGAAAAGAATATGTGGGAAATATGTGGGAAATATGTGGGAAATATGTGGGAAATATGTGGGAATATGTGGGAAATATGTGGTGTGGTGTGGTGTGGTGTGGCGTGGTGTGGTGTGTGTGTGGTGTGGTGTGGTGTGGTGTGGCGTGATGTCGTGTGGTGTGGTGTGGTGTGTGTGGTGTGACGTGGTGTGGTGTGGTGTGGTGTGGTGTGGCGTGGCGTGGTGTGGTGTGGTGGTGTGG
>NC_136985.1:2457896-2500396 GCF_032717465.1 Coenobita brevimanus | reverse complement strand
GCTGGTCTGGCTTTGATGATGGTGCCCAGTTTAGAGGTGTTGCTGTGGAGACTGCTGCTTGCTTTGCCTTTTGTATTGGCGGGGCTACTTCGACTGATGAATGTATGATACTGCTGAGGCTGAAGCACTCCTTGGACTTCACCTCTTTTATTGCCGTGTATGCTCCAACTGAGATGGGCGATCTTGAAGAGGAGCTGTTCTACACAAAACTTAACTCAGTTGTGGAACAGTGCCCCTCTTGGTCTTGGGTGACTTCAGTGCAGTTACTGGTATTGATAAGGAAGGCCTCGAGGAATGTGTAGGTGCCCATGGCTATGGAACCAGGAACTCCAGTAGGTCTTACCATCTGGATTTTGCAAAGTACCATAAATTGAGAATTGCTGGATCCTGACTGCAGCAGCCAGATCTTCACTGATAGATTTGGCGCTCCAACACTGAGAGGTTGCCAAGGAGACTGACCATATCCTTGTTGGTGCTTGCTGGGGGACTTTCAGAAGTGCAGGGATCTTTCCTACTGATCACAGTCTTCATGTTGCCACTCTACGGCTACAGATCAAAACTGACAGAAACCCAAGTTGCTGCCAAAAACAGTTCCCGCTTGAGAAATTAAGGGACGAGGAGTGTGTGTATGGGTATGCAGGGGCAGTCTCAGATCAGTTTGAAGTGCTTAGTAATGTTGAGGACCCTGTGTAATGATGGGATACCTTTAAGTGTGCTACCATTGCAACAGTTCAAGATTGCACTGGGAAGTGTCCCAAAACAAGGAGGGATTTTTGTCTCACCAAGGACATTGGTCACATTGGCCACAACTACGGAGAGCCGTAATGTCAGACTGGCTGGAGATTGGGAGCAGCACAGACTTCTGTCTCAGTGGGCACGGGCTTTGCTGAGAACGGACAAAGAGAAATACAGTACGTCAGGGAAATTGCTGAGAAGGTGGGACGCCGTTCTCATGTATGTGACCTTCGACCTGCTTACCGAGTCCTGAAGAAGTTCCACTCCAGACCCGCCTCAGGTTAATTCCGTTCAGACAGCAGATGGTTAACTTGTATTTGGAGAGAATGAGTATAGGGTTTCCTGGGCTGAGCACTTTCTCTGGCTGTAAATAGCTTAACCTCCCAGTGGAGAGCGTCTGTCGGCTGATGAACAACCACTGACTGCTCTCCCATCAGTTTATGATACAGTGCCTTCTCTACAGGAAAGGAATGATGTTAAAAATATCCTAATGGCCCTTAATAGGAGAAAGGTTCCCACCCCTGATCTAGGAGAACTTTCATCACGGGAGAACCTTGGGCGTAGGACACCGGGCACGTAATGCCTTAATGCCTGTGACTAGTTCATGAGACTGCGTAGAACCCTATTACCTACATAATACAGTACGTCAGCGTCACCTCCATTTATATGGATACATGACCCGTTTTCCTCATGTTGACCCTGCCCACAGGGTGGTGGACCAAGAGGAAGGCCACGGAACTCATGGCTTGAAGGCCTAGAGCAGGCTGATCATGCATGTCGAGCGATGCATAGAGGGGAAAGAGTCGCTGTCTGGAGGGCTGCATAAAGGGACTCCGCAGGTGGAGTCAGAAGCTCCCCTCCCCCCCCTGCGTCATATGCTCTTCCCTTCATGATGATGATATAAAATGGATTTGGCAACAGTGATGCTCTTCCTCCTCCGTCCATTGCCCCATTCCTCTATAATAAGGGCCTCTTTCTCTATAAGGTAAAGTTAAATTGCTGCCATCTTGCTGCACCAAACCTGACCATTCAACCTTTTTCGTCAAGAGTTTCAAGCTTCATCTCCAGAATATCTGATCATATGAACTTAAATTACTAACTAAAATTATGTCAAACACTGAAACGTGTAGTAAACATATCATTACTCCAAGAACCCACCAGATGCACAAGCGCAGGGAGCAGGAAGATGGCCACTTCCAGCTTCGATAATATTGTTTGTTATTGTTGTGTCAGCTGAGAGAGCGAGAGGAAAACATCAAGGAGTAACGGAGTGAGTTTTCAGCTACATCAAGTCCTCCTCCACATTTGTGTCCTCCTCAGATCTGGGCAACACCACCACCTCTAGTTAAGAAGCTCTCTGAACCTCTGAGAAGGCTCCTACGGGCCTCCTGCCGGTAATACCCCGTCAGGAGTGGGAGAGAGAGCCTACCATCGCATGCAGCTTCGACATAAGCAGACTGATAAACCCATATTATTTGGTACGTAATTACAACTTTGGTATGCTGTCCATGCTTGATTTGCCCACCTCGAATGGATTTGCACACCAATCACTGTCAGGCTCTTTAGGTTACGGCCACAACGAAAATATCTCGGCCATTAATCCAACACGTAGGTGACGTGAATCCCATGGAAAGCATTACACTTGACCCAGCTGGGCACATTAAGCACTGGGTAACCCTTAACCAGACATAGCACACGTTACTTGGTAAACATACATACGCTTTATTTGAGGCAGCAGAAGCACCTTAAAAGTCAATTCTTCGTGATACTTATAGTTTTTATTATTTCTGGGTTGATAAAGAATCACTTCATGCGAAATTTGTTTCCCCCGTTTTTTTTTTTAGCTATGTTCCACTGTGTCAGTTCATTTGATTTATGAAGCACACCACTGTGTCAATTTATTTGATTTATCAAGCACAATGGTGGAAGGGACTGTCCTAACCTAAGTGTTAACTAACCTAACCTAGCTTAACCCCTTATGGGCGGGCAACTTACCAATTATATGACTGTGTTGGGCGGCATATTTTCAGAAAAATAGTTTCAGGGAATAAGCCTAAACATGCATAAATCGATGAAAATGAATGAAAAAACGAAGGCAAGAGGTGTTACATGCGTGGTAATACGTCTCTGCTGGCTCTGGGAGGAGGGCGGGCAGGCAGCTTATCACCAGGCGTGCCTGGGGTGAGGCTAGCAAACTATTCACTCATTTGCTTTTTCTTCATCACTAAACACCACATTTAGCATTTATGTATTCTTGACACTATTCATTGTCTTCCAAATCTTATGTACCGGTATGTGTTCTGTTCTACTTGAACCCTTATAATGTACGTATATACTGTACTATTTTACTTGAACAATTATAACATTACAACTTATATATTATGTACGGTATATTCTATTTTACTTGTTTCAAGGCTTGGGAAAGTAGATGGCAGGACAATCGGTGACAAGGATGCCATATCACCCAATTTCACCAATACTTTAGGACTGAAAATGGCTGGACGTTACGTAACATCACTTGCCTCCTCACACACAGACGTTACGTAATGTCGCCCGCCTGTTATGGGTTAACCAACCTAATAATTTAACCAAACCTAACCTAGCATCCAGTTGGGAAACGAAATCCACCTTTGAGTATGTTGAGTGAGGTTCTTCCGTTATGCCGTACACAAACAATCGTTGGCATGACTTAAGGAATTTGATGATAAACACACTGGGAAATTTTTCAGCTGGAAAAGGTACTTTACCACCCAGAAAATAGTCAAAAAAATACAGAAAACTAAATGGGGGAAAATCAGTTGAATTATGAAAGTCCTTCTACCACCTCAAACAAAGCATATGGTTACCCTTTATTTTGCAGTTTTCTGCATTTATATTTTCTTTAGCTCTTCATGGGGTTCTTGGAGTATTTCTGATTGCATTTTAAGGTTCATGTTTTCCACTTCTTTTAAAAGTAGTGAAAGGCATTTAAAAAGTGATGTTTATTTACCCTTTCTATCAGCGCCAAAGACCGCTAGACACAGTCTTGTGGTGTGCCAAGACAGGTGGATGCCATTGTAGAATGCCAGTTTTGAACATAATTACCTGTATCATTGCCAGTTTATCAAAACCTAACATAAAGTTTTTTAACAATCCAACCTTACTTATCTTAGCCTATCTTAACCTGACCTAGCTCAGATTATGTTAACTTCCAAACTTATCATAACCTAACCCAAGGTGTTCCCTACGTTTCAGCAAGTGGGTTGGTGGAGGGTTAGTGCCCCTCCCCATAAAACTGACAACTCAAAGACAAACGGCTACCTTTCATGGGATTACGGCATCTGGCTATAGATACAGAGAGAGATAAAGACAAACGGCCACCTCTTATGGGATTATGGCATCTAGCTATTGATACGTAGAGAGATATAACCTGATCAAACATCTTAACCTATGCCGTATGTAATATTTTCCTATTTTTTTAATGGTTCCTTTTCATACTCAAAAATGCACCTCTGTACACCATTACAGTCACTGAGTCTGTTCAAAGGCAGGAAGAAATTTATTTCAATTTTTTGGAGGTTGTCTTGTATCTTTTTAAGCCCTAAATACCACAACTCTCCCAGACCCCCTATCCCCAGATGCACAAAAAGGGCACGATTTTTTTTTTACTTTAACCAAGGTAAAATTTTTTCTTACAGGTTTCAAGAGCTTAAATTTACAACCCTGAAAATGTATGTTTCACTCTCATATGACGCAGTTACAGCAATACTGACCACCAAAGAACGTCTAAAATAAAAATTGTTACCCCTCACGTATAGAGAGAGAGAAAAAAAAAATTGCACCAAAGTAAATTTTGGTCTTATAGATTAGAAGAGCTTGATTTTACACACCAGAAAGTGTATAATTCACTCTCACATGAAATGGCAGAGGACATGGAGGCGGTATGTTTGTGGCCACCCCTTATGGGATTAAGGTGTCTGGCAATTGATAGATGTCTAACAGTTACTGCACAACTGACTGTCAAAAATTTGTAAAAAGTCACTCCATACCATGAGCGAGAATGAGATGTCCTTAAGAAATAAAGGGGAATAGGGAGGGGGAGGGAATGTGGGGAGGGGCATTAGGAGGAGAGTAAAGGGAGGGAAAATGTCTGCCACGCACACCCAGTATGGTTTGGAGGGGGTATGGGGGTAGTTTGGTGGGAGGGGACACAGATGGCAGGATCCTATGGGGCAAAGGAAGGTGGAGAGGTGGCCTGGGGAGGGGGCTGGATCATGCCTCCCACCACCTGATCTGATAGTTCCCATTGGCCAGGTCCCATATACATCATAAAAGAGGCAGTGCCACCTACTGCCAGTGTTTGGTAGCCTCTGTACCATCGGCAGCCGTGGGACTTTATGTGACATTTTCCGTAACTGTCGTTCAGCAGCCATAGGTCTTTAGGGTTAAGGATGACCAGGCATTGTAACACTAGCTCTTCATCAGTGAGGACATTTTTATTACTGTATGTCCCTTCAGTGATTTTGTTGCTGGTAAAATGGACATTTCCATTCATAATTTTCAGTAGTTATTGAGAGCACTGCATGCCCCATTATCTGTACATTGATAAAGCCATTGACAGATGGGAAGGGCTTTGTCAGTTGGGGAAAATCATGATGGTAGTTATGAAGTTCAGTGAGGTAAATTAGCTATACTTATGGGCATTCATAATTTGTTTGAGGCCACCCCTTATGGGATTATGGCATCTGGCAATAGATAGATTGATAGATAATTGGGTAAATTAGCTGTACTTGTGTGCATTCATTATTATGTTAGTGAATCAGTTTTTTTTTTTTTTTTTTTTTTTTTTTTTTTTTTTTTTAAATTGCCTGGTTTACCCATTTCCCTGCCCCAGCTACAAGAAGAACTTAGGCCAAGTGGGAATCCAGGGTTTTTACATGGGGGAAATCGGCAGAGGAATTATTTTGCCAAAAAATAAATTGATATCTAAATGTCAGAACTGCAAGAAAAAAAATTAGAGGCTTCACCAGAAGGAGCGTACAAAGCACTTCTGGTTCTTTGCACAGTTCATTTTATATTTCTTTGAGTCTGGTATTTTGGAGTTGCAACAGTGTTTTTTTGTTTTTGAGAATGTTATTATGTAAAATATTTGTACCTGACCATTCTTACCATGCTTTTCCCATGCCCTTGATGGCATTCAGTACTATGGACAAATTTCTTCATTGTTGTCAGTACGGTATTGTATTGTTTTACATTATTTATAAAGGCCCCAGGACCGACCTTGGTCACCTAATGGTGGCTCCCAACACTGCTTCATCACTGGTGGCTTCCCGATTCAGCCTCTTATCCCTGAGGTCAAAAACTATGACCTTGTCTCAGGTCTTTTCTGGTCTGTCTCTTGCAGCCCTACCCTCAACATTCACACTTCTCACTTTCCTCACCCAGTTGTCATCCTCCATCCCCTCCATGTGCCCAAACCATCTCAGCCTACTGCGCCTCATCGCAACACCAATATATTCCAGTCCCATCCTTCCTCTCAACTCGTCAGTCATAAACCTAGGTACCTTTTTTAAAACAAAAAAGGCATCCTTGCATTGTATCAACTTCATACATTGCACCTGTATCCTTTTCATTCATGGTTAGGCATAGTTATGGTAGGGTAGGTTAGGACTGGATTGCTTAGGTTAGGTTAGATTAGGATAGGATAGGTTAGGTTTGAATAGTTTAGGTTAAATTAGATTGTTATGATGCATTAGGTTCGGTTTAGTTGGTTTGTGAATAATAACACATGAAACAATACTAAGTTGGAAAAACTGGAGGAGAGTAAATGAATACAGACTCTGCAAAAGAAGCTGGCCATTCTGTCTCAAAGTACAATGGCCAGGAGCAATCTGTTTCATTTGCAATGCACACTATAGTATCAACACAATTTCTGTTTGGTTATATCAGGCTTCCCTATAGGCTTGCTTCAAGCGAACACCGTGTTTACGAGGTCTATTGAGAAAGTATCTGACCTTAGGCTGTAAAAAATATAAATAGCTAATCTACTGAGCTAGGACACTAATCCAGCTCAAAGTAGGCCCCTTCTGACTTGACGCACATAGCCCAGCATTCTTTCTACTGTCACAAACATTTTTCAAAGTTAGTTTTCGGTATCTTCTACAGGTGCTTTGTGGCATTCGTCATGATCTATTCTCTCAGATGAATGTTGCTCAAGACATGTTGGAGTTTGCATATCGTGATCCAGACTTTCAGAAGACTGTTATCACTGGAGATGAAACATGAGTATACGGGTACAACCCAGCAGCCAAAGCACAGTCGTCCCATGTATTAGGTGGGTAAGTCACTACGACCCCCACTACACACAGAAGACCGTCAAGCATGGGGAAAAATGTGAAGGCTTTATTCCCAGATGGATGCCACACATGAGTCTCTTCCACTCTGTAAACAGGGGCACCATTGCAGGCTCCATGTCACACCATTACCTAGTTATATGGTTACCAACCAGTGTTTTAAATGGGTTCCTGGCTTACAGGAAACCATTAGGCTTGTCACTCATTGCAAAGCCACCTGAACAAGAAAGAAGGGTAATTAAAATAGGAAAGATGGGAGAAATAGGGTGAGAGGAGGGCAGACAAAGAAAATGAATGATAAAGGTGAAAGACAAAGTAGGCAGCGCTACATGAAGTGAGTGGATGATGGTCACTACCACCTATCACGCAGGTCCCCGTCCGCATTAATGTCCTTGTAAACAAGACTCCTTTTCACAACCAGCATTTCAGTTATCTCCATTGCCATTCTCTTGGAACTTTCACTGGCAATCCCTATCACCTCACTCTCTTTTTTCCCTACTTGTATGGAGTGGAGAGCTATATGGGTGAGGGGGGTGTGAGCTGGGAGCAGGGCAATGAAATGGCAGGGGACAGGGTGACATGGAGGCGATTTGTTTGTGACCACTCCTTATGGAACTGGGGTGTCTGGCAATAGATAGATAGATAGATAGATTGTATGGACTCTTGCCTTGTGTAATTTTTTTTTTACTGTTTTCTTTGTGTTCCATTGTAGATGATATCCAACATTCTTCTAGCCTGGTTATCATTGTTTGGGTGTTGTTTGATCTCTGAAGCTTGAGTTTCTGAATGATTACTTTTGCTTTTGGGCCGGGGCAGTAGTTACTCCAGTCCTTCGCATTTTCTTAGTTTCTCACTGTTATCCCCTTTGTTTCCCCTTTTCCTCTCTTCCCCTGTTGTGTGTGCTTAATTGAGGTGGGCTGAGTATTTCTGTTTTAATCACGCTTACGTATATTTTTGTGTGTGTTTGTGTTTTTGTGGAACCTTATGGTGATTTTGCTATTTAGTGATCTTTGCTTTTCAGCCTTTTTTTTTTTTTTTTTTTTTTTTTTTTCCCTAGGACTTCCTTTTGTTATTGTTTTTTCATTGATTTATTTTCACATCTAAATTTTTTTTTATTGGTAGGGTTGTGAGAGGCAAACTGATCAAGACCTCGGATGGGATCATAGTGTGTGACCTCAGGGATAAGGGTCTGTATAGGGAGGCTGCCAGAGACTGAGCAGTGTGGAGAGCCGCCATTAGGTGACCAAGGCCATTGTATGCAAGTATGTTGGAGCCTTAAAAGCAATATGAATGATATAGTTTAGGACCAGGAGAGGATGGATGACATTCTAAGGACATTGCCTAACTCCTCAAGTTTCCTCCAAGTCACTGCTTCATCATTGTAAGGGGACACTGGGTTGGCTCATGTTGTGGCACTGAATGCAGAGTTAGTCCTTCTGGATACCCCTTGCACTGTTTCCTCATGGTTGCTTGTCTTGTCTGATTGGCATCCTGTCCAGCATGTCACCATACTATTTTACCTTTGGGACCATATCTCTTCTGCCAGGGTTTTTGATGATAGGGGATCATTGTGATATCAGGTGTGATGTGATGCTTGTTTGCTGGAATTCATGTCTAACAACACACTGTTTGGATGGTAGTTTGGGAATGGATGCCACCAGTGGGAGCCCTCAGGACAACATCCTAAAGGATATCAACACCTGTCATAGTGATTTATCTGAATGCACCTTCCAGTCCTATTGGTTTCCCATTCTTTATAAAAAAAAAAAATCATGAGATCCTTGAGCAGCACCACCACAGCACCATCACCCATCAAGATTAGATGCCAGAGAACGGGCCTGTAGGCACCAGTTGTGTTCCACATTTCTGGCTGCTTCAGCCGCAAGAGATGTGTCTTACAGATGTCTCCATGTGGTAATAGAAATTACATATCATCATGGGAAAAGTCATAAAAAGCTAGTCTTATTTTTCTTTCTCTTGACTTTTGGGGCATTTGTCCTCTGGTTTAACATCCTAATATCATTTCCACACATGGCATGTGAGGTCAGTGCTTTGATATACCTTTGTGATTGTCAGAGAAATCTCTAAAAGTACTCCCATTAAAGAAAGACCTCCCTGAGGTGCTCCAACTCCTTGGTTGCACTAAAACTGGGACTGCTTCAACTTGGGGCTTTTCAGCCTGTTGTAGCTCAGCAACCTCAATTATCATCACCCAGGCCAATCCTCACTTCCTGTGATTTCCCTTTCCACTTCATTTTTCTCTGCTCTACTCCTATAGCCCTGGACATGATGAATGTTGCTTCATTTCTTCCTTCAGTACTTACAATTCTTCTCTTCCTCAGATATTTAATTCTGTTGTTTCACTCTCTGCGGTTCTACTCTGCTTCCTCTTCAGTTGCTTCTGCTTGGCCCACTTTCTCCTTTGTCCCATCACATCCAGTCCAGTGCTACACAGGTGAGATCTGCCTTTTAAGGCTTTGTTCTCCTTTTCAGACTTCCACTGGCATCCCCTCTTGCATCTCTTTCTTTTCTTTCTTTTCACCTTCTTCTGCTCCTCAGATGAGTGATGGTGCTGTGGCCCCAGGCTTTTTGAAGTGTGAACACAGCAGCCTGCAAACTGAAGTTGACCATCTCCTGCAGTCCACCATCCTTATTTCTGGGGATACAGGGAGGTAAGGGGGAGTTGTATATTTAGGCAGCAGAGCATCCCAGTTGTATCATTGTCACTGCATGAAGCTGACCTTCCATAGCACTGGTTAAAACCTTCAGTCACCTCTTTAGGATTGAACCAGCACACATGTCAGCGTCATCACTAACTGGAACATTCGTCTGAATACAGATGTGTCTGACATACACTTGACTGATGGTGCCTTTCTTTAGGGAGAGACTCCAGATCTTGTTATGCCCATGTTGGCAGAGAATGCATGACATCCATTAATGGTCATGCAGATTGGAGGGAAGGACTTTATCAGTGTCCCGAGTTTGCCTTTGGAGGCCCTGATAATGTTCTGTGACACTTGACAGGCACCAAAATCCAGTTGGACACTGACTCTGACATCCCGCATGTGGATATAGACCTCGACTTCATGATATTTCATACTTTTCAAGTTAGGCTGAGAATTGATCCCTTTACACCTGTATATAATCCCAACCTTGGCAGAACCTAGAGCTTATAAGATGCAATAGGGGTAGTGGTGTATGCTCATATAGCAGATACAAAGGTTAATGAAACTCTTGATGGATACCAGGTCTATCACTGTTGCTTGGTTACTGCATGGATTACCATAAAAGGAGGTTGGCATCCAAGTAAGTGGTGATGTTCCATTATTTCAGTGGACAGGGCCTCATCGAATGGTCCTTTAAACTTTTCAGCGGTGACATGGGAGTATTCCTTCCTACTGGTGCACTCCAACAACATAGGGCTTAAACCATCAGCTGCTGTTGACTGGGAGTGGTGCAAGAGGCTGCCTGATCCATGGCACTTTTTAGTAGTTTATGTTGAGACCACCTTACCAGTGCATTCAAACTGGAAGCCATTCAAAATATGTTAGTACAGCTTGGCAATTCACCGAGCTCTGGCAGTTTCACCAAAAAATGATGGGATTTCAGGTGGTTGTTTTGATTTCAGCTTTTCGAGCCACTCTACTCTAGTCTTTAACACTAGATTCCAAACTACTGGGCTCAGACCTGTCCTGCATTCACCACATAATGGCTATGCTACTTCAGGCTATCTTCGGAGAGGCTGCCCAGGGTATAAGTGAAATGTGAGATTTATTAGGGAATTCAGGGGTTACAGTACTTTGGAGATGAAGATGAAGATATACGCAGACCTCAATTTAAGGGACTAAATGGGGAATCCACTTGTCCCTTACTTGAAAATGTCCCTTACTTGAAAATGTCCCTTACTTGAAAATGTCCCTTACTTGAAAATGTCCCTTACTTGAAAATGTCCCTTACTTGAAAATGTCCCTTACTTGACAATGTCCCTTACTTGACAATGTCCCTTACTTGAAAATGTCCCTTACTTGAAAATGTCCCTTACTTGAAAATGTCCCTTACTTGAAAATGTCCCTTACTTGACAATGTCCCTTACTTGACAATGTCCCTTACTAGAAAATGTCCATTGTTTTACCACATAAAAAGACAATCTTACTATGAAATGCAATGATTGTCTCATATGATTATGAATATTATTTTACAGGTACTGTATATAGAAACATATTAATGTGTATAACCCAGACATTACGTATCATTTTTGAATGGTCTTGTCCGTTTGTCAGGTAGAATATGAGTCCCTTAAATCCAGAATCCCTTAAATGGAGGTCCCTTAAATTGAGGTTTGAGTGTAGAGATTATTGATGCATGAGTCGTATAGGAGTCTCATGAATGGGGGCAGGGATGTGTGGGGTGTTTCAAATTTTTCAGCCTTGTGAGTGCATCTGTTTTCTGAGTAGGTCTGTCAAGCTGTTCCAGGGTGTTTACTGTGATGATAATACTGTTTGGCCATGTGGGGAGGATGAAGAGTGAGAGACTAATGAGGTGAGTGTATGTGAGTGAGGTGGAGGGGGCCAGAGGGAGGGGGAGACTGAGGATGAGATGGAGGGATGAAATGAAGAGACATACGAGAGGGGGTGTGTGAGGGTGAGATGGAGGGAGGGAGTGGAGAGGCATATGAGAGGGGGGTGTGAGTTGAGGGGAGGACAGTGTAATGGCAGGGCACTGGGTGACATGGAGGAGACTAATTTATGGCCATCCCTTACAGGACTAAGGCATCCTGCTGTACATAGATAGACAGATAAATAATATGTAAGCTAGGTAACTTTGAAACCTGAAGTGTATGCTATGAATGTAGGGGCAAAATCTTATCTCCCTGGTATAGCTTATTGTAGAATTTGCATCATATAGAAAATACATAAGATATGGCTAGCTGTGGCTGAAAGTTTCTTATCTGACCAGTGTTGTTAAGCATCATTATTGTGATTTTGTTTTCAAAGTGACTTGAAGCTAAGGGAGCCTAATATGGGTATGGTCAATTTATGGCTTCATAGGCACTAAATCCTTTGAGCAAATACAGTGGGGTCTCCCAGTCTGCGAGAATATGGTTGACAAAATGCATGCACGTTGAAAATTTTACATATTGAAAACCATTGAATTATAGGAAGTAAATGTATATGGTTGACACTTCACCGTATCTTTGTCATTTGCAGTACTTCCTCATTACTGGCTATCATTTTAAGAAAGACTTTTGCCCAAAGAAAGATCATAGAACTGTGAATGTAGTGTGCTAGGTAGCACTCCATTTGTATAATTGCAGGATTTGCAACCTTACTGCACCCATCCACTTGCTGGCCTCCGTAAATCATGACGGTTCATAAAATCTGCTCCTTGTTCATGAGAATGTTCCTCACTGTCAGTTCACCTAAGCCAAGTACACGTCCAATGTTTGAGTTCCTTTTACCATGCTTATTCAGCTCTATAACCTTCATTTTCAGCTCCAAAGTGATCCTCTTATTCTTGGAATGAAGTGGTGGGGCCATAATGTAACAGGTGAGCAAGAGTGGGCCTTGTACAGTGGTAAAAACGCCACAATATTTAAGCATGGCGCAGGCAGACACAGACTGAGAGTCTTGAGACTTGACTTGAGGGACACCGTGAGGGAGGGAAAGGACAGAATACCAATCAGCCATCTGTGGTGGCTTCACATACTACCATTCTGAGTGGGAACACTGGTTTTCCCTTGCTTTCAGATGATGGATTTGCAGTTTAGAGTTACAATTTACTTTTTTTTTTTTTTTTCTTCTTTTTTTTCCTGAGCCGAGTTCACATATTAAGATCCCGCATATTGGGCGACCCCACTGTACATGGAGGATTTATCCTAAAATCAGCTGTTTTATTTTTCAGGTGAGAAGCGAGGACAGATGGAGTGTGTGTCATAACCCACGACCTCAAGCTGTCCCTCCAGGTTCTTTATGACAAAATTGCTGTACAGTGTTATCAGCTGTTGTAATGGCGGCCCTTGCCTCAGGCCACTGTTGACATAGCTAACTGAGTGAAGCAGATCTTTAAATAATTAGGTTACTGTATCCAAGAGCTGTTTGAGTATTGAAGTACCTACACTTATCTGTTGTTACTGGTTTATTTACTAAATTTCAGTGTAGGAAGTACTGGAACTTGAATCACTTAACTTTATAGTAATATGGTAATAATGGTTGGTAAATAAGTGTATAGAAACTAAAGAGTACTTGTTAGCTGTGAAGAACATGTGGACAGATGTGTTTCCCTAGAGTTTGGACTTTTTGTGTTCCAGTTCATGGTTGATATTGTACAGTTGAAGTCACAAGTCCATAGCACAGTTGCTGACACATTGTGTTAGGTGGTAGTCATTTTGTATCAGGCTGAGTGGCCCAAAACAGCTTTTCAGTAGTGGTCAGACTTTGATATTACTGAAACATTCCCTCTCTATCTGCAGGGGGTTTGTACCAGGAACTTCTGAGCATATTGAAGGCTTACAGTACAGTTGCTGTGGAGTAGATTGGAAAGGAATTTAAAGTGTTAAGGTGTCAAAGAGAACTAGAAGTGCCATAATGGAGGAGGTCAGTGAAAAACCACATTTGAAGTTAGAATCATGTGAGAAGTCAGAAGAACCTTGTGTGAAACTAGAGTCAGGTAGTGAAATTTTCCTTATTGATAATGAGACAGACCCGGAAACTATCACTGTCACACCCGACATTGCCCAGGACAGAAGCACCCACACAGCTGATAAGTTCAAGTGCTGTCAGTGTGGCAAGCTGTTTATTTGTAAAAGCCACTTGAATGACCACTTGTTAGTACACTCAGGGGAGAAGAAATTCAAGTGCGATGAGTGTGGAAAGTGTTTTGGCCAGAAGAGCACCCTCACGAGACACTCACTCATTCACTCAGGGCTGAAGAAGTTCAAATGTGATGAATGTGGCAAACAGTTCAGCCAGAAAAGTAATCTTGCCCAGCACTTGTTACTGCATGCGGGAGTAAAGAAGTTCAAATGTGACGAATGTGGTAAGATGTTTAGCGACAGGAGCCACCTCACTCGTCACTCCCTGATTCACACCGGGGAGAAGAACTTTGGCTGTGAATTATGTGGTAAAATGTTTCGGCACAAGATTACCTACACCCGACACTTGATAAGCCATTCGGGAGTGAAGAATTTCAAATGTGATGTGTGTGGTAAATTCTTCAGTCAAAAAAGCAACCTGAGCCAGCACTTATTAATTCATTCGGGTGAGAAGAAGTTCCAATGTGAGGAATGTGGTAAAATGTTCGCCCAAAAAAGTGACCTCAACAAACACTTCCTGATTCATTCAAGAGTTAAAAAGTTCAAATGTGATGAGTGTGGTGAAATGTTCAGCTACAGAAGTCATCTCGCTGAACACATACTCATTCATACAGGACAGGAGAAGTTCAAGTGTGATGAATGTGGTAAACTTTTTAGCGAGGAAAGTGATCTCAATAAACACAAGCAGAAGTATTTAGGAGTGAAGAACCTCAACTGTGATGAATGTGGCAAACAGTTTAATAAGGAAAGCAGCCTTGCACAGCACCTGTTAGTTCATTCAGGAGTGAAGAATTACAAATGTCAAGAGTGTGGTAAGATGTTCAGTCAGAAAAGTCACCTGAACCAACACACACTTGTTCATTCTGGAGTCAAAAAGTTCAAATGTGATGTATGCAGTAAGTTGTTTAGCCAGAAACATAACCTCAACCGCCACTTACTAATTCATGCAGGAGTGAAGTTCAGATGTGACGAATGTGGGAAATTATTTGCACAAAAAAGCAAACTCTCACAACATATACTAATTCATTCAGCAGTTCCATCATAATTGTTTTGAACTAATTGTATTTTTTGTGTAACTGAATATTGCAGGATTGTTTGTTATGTCCTACTTCCAGTTAATATGGTACTTTTGCCTCACTGCCTCCTCTTAATTATGTTTGTAATATCCTGTCTTTTGGTATTAATATTTTAAGGTACAATTATTTTAATTTATGAACATTTGCCACACATAACTTCCCCTGGTAACTAATTCTTTGAACACATTGTTCTGATTGTAAACAACTCATCTTTGTATTCATTTTCTTTTTTTAAAGGCTCCAACATGCATGCATGCTTCAGGTCACCTAATGGCGTCTCTCTGTGCTTCTCGATATCTAGCAGCCTCCCTGCTCATTCCCCTATCACTGAGATCATGCTCAGTGATTTCATCCCAGGTCTTTTTCAGTCTACCTCTCGCAACCCGACATATAATGTTAACATTTCTCACTTTCTGCACCCAATTGTTATCCCCCATCCTCTTCACATGCCCAAACTACCCCAATCTACCCTTCCTTATCACAGCACCAGTACACTCCAGTCCCATCATAAACCCAACCCTCCAAAGGCCTCATACTCAAGGACACACTGCACATCCACCTAATCACGTTGTGTTTCTGTACATTTATGCCTGCAAATATCCTCTTCCTTTTTTGCCCAGGTCTTACTACCATACAGCCATACACTCCTAAAACATGCTGCATACAGAGATCCTGTAGCACAGAGGGAGAGCCCTCTCAGTGTCAGGAGAGGCAACAACTCCCTGAACTTTTTCCAGCCACTCCTCACTCTATTCACAGAGCTGCTCCAGCTCCACCTCCAGCACATATCATGTCTCCCAAATAACAAAACTCTTCCACACACTCAAAAGACTCACCAGCAAGATCAATCCTTTTGTATCTGACAGTGTCCACATACTCTCCCTGACACACTGTACACACGAAATCAGCATAATCTTACAGTCTACCTCTAATACCATTATCTCTTGTGCACTCACTTATCACAAACACTGCACAAGGTGGAATTACGGTACTTCCCACACCAAATCGTACATGCCACTCTCCTTCTTTAACAGTACCTCCACCAACCCTAGGTGCAATTACTTTTGTTTTATCTGCATTTACTCTCAAGTTCTTGTGCCCCATACCATCTCTTCACTTCCTAAATCTTTGCTCTGCCTCCCTTTCATTCTCTGCAGTCAACATCAAATCATCAGCATACAACATCTTCCATGGGAATCCACTGCTGAAGTCACGTGAGAGGGCTTCAAGCACCATGATGAACACCGAGGGGCTCAAGACTGACCCCTCATGCTCACCAACATTCACAGAAAACTCATCACTCAAATCTCCATTCACCCTTACCTGGGTGCAAACTCCTACATACATAGCCATAACCACCATAACCAGCCACTCCTCCATCCCAAGCTTTCTCATTGCCCACTTCACCACCTCCCTTGGGACTCTGTCAGAGGCCTTCTCCAAGTCAGCAAAAACAAAGTACAGACCCCTTTTGTTTCGTATATATTTTTCCTGAAGCTGTATTATTCATAACTGTCCATGTCTTTCTGGTCCATTCATGTCTTACACCTGTACAGTATCATATTTATTGTCATTCCTGTTTTTCAGTGAGAGGTTTTTTTCAGGGCTAACATTTATGGCAAACTTGTAAAAATTGTTGGGGCAAATGCCAGGTATGGTAATGTTCACTATAAAGTCCCTCTATGTATCTATCTATAGCCAGATGCCTTAATCCTGTAAGGGGTGGCATAAACAATTCACCTCCATTTCACCCAATTCCCTGCCATTTCACTGCCATCCCCCCAACTTACACGCACCTTTCTCATATATATACCTCTCTACTCCATCCCTCCATCTCATCCTTGCTCTCCCCCTCCATTTACCCCCCTCCACCTCACTCACATACACTCTCCTAGCTAGTCCATCTTCTCCACATGGCCAAACCACCTTAATGTATTTATTTCTACCATTGGTGTCTATCACGTCCACACCACAATGCCCTTTCACTTCCTAATTTGCCAGTCTGTCTCTTCAGGTAACTCCACATGCTTCTCTCAAATAACTCATTTCTACTGCGCTCACTCTTGACTTGCGTCCCTCCAACAAGGTCCAAGCATCACTTTTTTTTTTTTTTTTTTTTTTTTTTTTTTTCCACTGCCTTAGATAGCCAACAACTTTTCTTCTCTGCAGCACCATTTCAAACACTTCATCATCTAAACTTCCATCCTTACTCATCACACTACCCAGGTACTGAAATGCACTCACATTTTCCATATCCTGATTATCCAGCCTCACTGTACATTTAAGGACTTCATTTCTCTCAGAGACCATAACTTTACTCTTCGCTACATTCATCTTTAGATTCTGTTTCTTACACACCCTCCCAAACTCATTCACCAAGCCTTGCAGCTTCCCTTCATCTTCACTCAACAATACAGTATCATCTGCAAACAACAGAACAGGAATTTCCAGACACTGATCTCTTTTGTTAGGGCCACACCAACATCCACTGCCCTACCTTGTGTCTCTTTTATAACCCCATCCATAGACAGACTGAACAACCATGGAGACATGACACATCCTTGTTTCAGTCTAACATTCAGATGGAAAAATTCACTCAATTCACCATTCACACGCACTGCAGCCTTAGCACCCTCAAACATACTCTTCATGGCATTCAGCAACTTCCCTTTTGCTCCATAATTCATAATATTTTCCACATTCCCTGCCAATCAACTCTGTCTTATACTTTCTCCAAATCCATGAAGACACCATACAAGTTTATCTCCTTCTCTAGAAACTTTTTCACTGAACACCTTCGGTTGAATATCAGATTTACACAACCTCTTCCGTTCAGCTCCCTGTTCTCCAACAAATTCCTTTGTTATTGCCCTAACCCTGTAAAGTCAGGGCATAATAATGTTTTGAGAGAAATATTATCCAAGGGGGCAGTTGGGGTTTATTGCTCACGTAATGCCAATGCCAGGACCATCTTGCCTAGCCTGGGGCTCTTACGCATCTCATGGGGCAACACATGATTGGATGATGATGATGATGAAAATTTCGACCTACATATTTGAAGTAAAATTTCATAGTGAAAAAGTTTACATGCAATAATTAGCAGTGATGGACGTTGTACCATTACAGGCAAAGGTTCCAACAGTCCTCTGCCAGCATTGGTTCCTCCATTCAAAATTTCCCACTCCTCACTGTCAGTATCCTTCCTTTGCATACCACAGATATTTTGTTATGTGTCTCTTATCATTAGCAACAAAAATTTTCATTTAATATCCATCCATCACCACAGCCAACAGGAGTTTTCTTGTTAACTTTTAATTGTTGTAATAGAGTCAGCTGGCCTATAACGTACTCTCATCTCCAACAGCCAAGGCTGGCAGTACAGTATGGTAACAGTTCTTTACCATACTTCAGACCAAGGGAGTTTTACCATATTGTAATGTCTTTCTGTGCTTTCATCTCCATTACCATACTGTAATATCAAATCCTAATTTCATACCAGTTTTTTTTTTTTTTTTTTTTTTTTTTTTTTTTCTTTTCAACAAAACATCCATACCATACAAAGTTTTGTACAGAACCATATAGAACTTTGTACTATAAAAAATTTCATGCCAAACCTTATTGCATCGCCAGTCTTGTCCATATTGCTGATCATATGTAACACAGAAGCAGTGTTTTAGGTTCCTGGAGTTACCACAGTACAGCATGGATGGTGGCCTCAAATGTGGTGAAATATGGCATTATCTCACACTGGATGGGTGTATCTGCTGCAGCTTGTGGCATGTGGCGGCCTAGTACAAGATCGCTGTGCACCCTAGACCAGTAACATCATCTTCCTGCTACCCATGCCACCCACTTTTGGTCTTGGTGGAACATATATAACCACTGGAGCCTGGCATGCAGCCCAAGCCTGTTGTGGCCACAGTTGCAGCTTGCCATGCCATTAATTCTCCTGCAGACCCTGTCAAGAAAATATAAATGTCTCTCAAGCAGGAGCAGAAGGTCTAGATTATTTAAAGAACTGAGGCTTAGGAAAGGAAGTGCAATATTGCCAAGAACTTTAGATTTATAAAGGCAAGGAGAAGATACTCGTTACAGTTAAGACATATGGTGCCTCAACAGTGGAGGTTAGAGTGAAAATGTTTGACACTGCCCTGGTAACAGCCTAGCAGTACCTGACATTTTACACTGAACACAAGGAGATGGAAGGAGTGACCATTAAGTCTGTATCTCTGACAGCAGACGATAGGATTCTAGGATTCCCTGTTAGAGAATGTCTCGATATGAGAGGTACACAATCCTAAATGGCAGGCTGTGCTAACAAACAAAATCATGTCATTATATAGACATGTAAAACCATCACCACACAAAAATCACTAGACCCTCTTCCTCAGCATCCCACCGCCAGACTCTCCCACAGTAACAGTGAAGCAACACCTTCATAGCCACATCATGTGCAGGACAGTACATCTCAGTCAGAATACAAAACTATACAACAAGCCCCTCCTCCTGATATCTAGCCATCACAGGTATCCTTAAATAGAGCTGATTGATTTCAGGTACGAGTAGCAAGGCTTAGATCAGGACGTCACCCAGCCCTCCTAAGTTATCAGCTTTGATTTGGGTTGGGTGGAATCACAGACAGCACAAGCCTAACTTCTAGAATTGGCCTACACAACTTAGTACACAATAGTGCACATGCTAAGTATAGACACAAATACAATATCAGCAGTGTAGGGAGCCTGTGGGACAACTTCATGAGGCAGTTGTTTATCTGTGGTTGATGGGTCTGCTTGTTTAGGTGGACTGGGGTTAATCAGCAACAGTAGCTCAGAAGCATCTACACACGAGTCAGTTGTAGCTGCAAGGAGGTTGCCAGTTGTGGAGTCAAGAGGAGATTTTGGAGATTACTAGGGTCAGGCTGAGCTGGTAACACGGAGAGCTGTGATGGAAAGATTTGAAACTGAGCACGGCCTTTCACAGCCCCAGCCACCACCTCTAAAAAATAATGTGAAGAGTTGTGTTCCTTGAATGCATTGAACAAAATCATGTCTACTAGTAAAACCTTTAAGAACAAGCTGTGTTTCATGAGACCTTGCAATAGAAGAGGGTTGAAGTGCTTGAAGACATAACAGAGAGCTGTGTGATGTTATGAAGAGTTTTGCATTCAGGAAGGGAACAGGTGAGCACAAACTCTAACCACTTGCTTTCTTATCCCGCTTAACCATCCAACTCCACAAGGAACTCACGAGCAAGCTATTGGCAGTGGTGATGATGGATATTAGATGGTGCGATGTCAGTGGTTCTGCACTTGACTCAGGGAATTCTCTCGGAGGTAGAGCAGCAGCAACAGTAACAGAGAGAGGAGCTGCAGCAAGACTGCCATGCTCTGGGGAAATAAAGTAACTGCCTTTAGCAGCTTTGGATCTGCCCTCACACCAAGCCAGTCAACCTTCCTGCCTACTTCAGTTGAGTTAGCAACACTACTGTTTCGTTTTTTCGTTTCATTTCATTTTTGAAGACTCCAACTTGCTTGCATGCGTCAGCCTTGGTCACCTAATGATGGTTTTCCATGCTGTTCAATCTCTGGCAGCCTCCCTGTTCAGTCCCTTAACGCTGAGGTCACACTAAATGGCCTCGTCCCATGTCTTTTTTGGTCTACCCCTCGCAGCCCCACCCCTAATGTTAATGCTTCTTACTTTCTGCACCCAATTTTCATCCCCCATCCTCACCACATGCCCAAACCACCTGAGTCTACCTCTCTTCATCACAACACCAGTCCACTCCAGTCTCATCCTACTTCTCAACTCTTCCATCATAAACCTAGCCCCCCCCAAGTCTCTGTATATCCACCTAAGCATTGTCATTTCTGTACACTGTGTTTTATTGCATTTATCATTGTTTAATACATCAAAGTCCACTTTGGATTGTTAAGGCAGATTTGGGAGGTTTTTAGAAAACTCTGGCTAGGGTGTTGACTCGTCAATTTTCCCAAAGGCTGTGTATCCCTCCTAACAATGTTCCTGATGTCGACATACTAGGCACTTTAGAGGTGACCTGATTGTACATGTAAGATCCTTGTCATATATATCAGATGTGTTTGAAACAATTCATATATTGCTCACAGATATGGTACAGTACTTATAACTGCAGAAGTTGGCATAAGTTAATAAAGTGTACAGTCAGGGATTGTAGTTCACCAAATGTTGCACAGTTTTCTTGCATCCTCTGGTGGCTAATATTCTTTAGCCAAGAGAAGCTTTGGATGTTTGCCATAGATGACTCTCTGATGTGATGCCTCAGGGTTCAGCGTAACAGACCTGCTGTACTTAATGTGTGAAGTAAATAAACTGGAATAGTAGAAGTTATGCTCAGGACTTTTATCACAAAATCATGCATAACTTTGTATCGCATTTCTAATGACACGACCTGCATTATCAGTTCTAAAAATGCGTTATACAATCTAGTTATCGAATTCCATGGCTAGCTGGCTCTTCATTTCCTGGGTAAGCTTCCTTATTAACGTACAGTGTGTCCTAAAACTTAAGGTACTAGCTTCCAGAGGCGATTTTTTGAGTTAATTTTGAGCCAAGAATGCTTTACCAACATGGATTCAGTTTTCAGCTATAAAGGAGCTACAACAATGACTATCTATCTATCTATTGCCAGATGCCTTAATCCCATATGGGGTGGCCATAAACAAATCACCTCCTCGTCGCCCTGTCCCCTGCCATTTCACTGCCCTACTCCCAATTCACACACACCCTCTCTCTGACCTTGTGTATAAAAACATTCTGCTTTGTTATCCATCCATATGGTCATGAGAAATTTCTGGACTGTAGTGGTTGAGAACTGAACTTTTATTGATATGCAGGACAGCCTTGCAATACAGTACAGTGATCCCGTGGTTACTGCACATAATACCGAACCTAGTGTGTTAATGAAACTGTGATAACAAAAGCATAGAACCTATCCGAATAATCCTAATTGATACAGAGCACCCCACTAGTCAACCCAGGAAATGATGGAGTGTGTGGTGAAATGCTGAAGCATGGGGGAGAGATAGTAGTAAAATGGATGTGGAAGATGTGCAGATTGGCCTGGGAGGAAGGTAGAGTCCCGGAGGATTGGAAGTCAGGTTTAATTATTCCCTAGTACAAAGGAAAAGGGGAAAAAGAAGTGTGTGGTAATCATAGGGGCATTTGTCTTCATAGTGTAATAGGAAAAGTGTATGGTAGGATACTTATTGACAGAGTTAGGGAAACAACAGAGGAATTAGTTGGAGAAGAACAGGGAGGCTTTAGGAAGGGAAGAGGTTGTGTAGATCAGATATTCATTCTTAGATCATTAGTGGAAAAGTTTCTAGAGAAGGGAAAGAAGTTGTATGCGGCTTTCATGGATTTGGAGAAAGCATATGACAGGGTGGATAGACAAGGATTGTGGAAAGTATTAAGAATATATGGAGTAGATGGGAAGTTGTTGAATGCTGTGAAGAGTATGTATGATGGTGCTAAGGCTGCAGTGCGTGTGGATGGTGAACTAAGTGAATTTTTCTCTTTGAAGGTTGGGTTGAAACAGGGATGTGTCATGTCTCCACGGTTGTTCAAACTGTACATGGATGGGGTAATAAAAGAGGTACAAGGTAGGGTAGTGGATGTTGGAGTGGCCCTGGTGAGAGAGGGTAGTGTTTGGAAACTCCCTGTACTGTTGTTTGCAGATGATACTGTGTTGTTAAGTGAAGACGAAGGGGAGCTGCTAGGCTTGGTGGATGAGTTTGGGAGAGTGTGTAAGAAACGGAATCTAAAGGTGAATGTAGGGAAGAGTAAAGTGATGGTCTTTGAGAGAAGTGAAGTCGGTGAATGTACAGCGAGGTTGGATGGTGAGGAATTGGAAAATGTGATTACATTTAAGTACTTGGGTAGTGTGATGAGTAAGGATGGAGGTTTGGAGGGTGAAGTGCTTGAAAGGGTACAGCAGGGAAGAAAGGTTGCTGGTTCTTTGAAAGCAGTGATAAGAAACAGGGAAGTGAGCATGGAAGTGAAAAAGTTACTACATGACAGTATTGTGATGCCAACTCTAACGTATGGAAGTGAAGCTTGGACGTTGTTGGAAGGACATTGTATAATTATTCTCGTTTTAACACTTGCATATGATGCTAGTCACGAAGAAGTGCTATGAAAAGGATGTAGAACCGTAGCATTGAATTTTTAACATTAGAATATGATGCTAATCACGAAGAAGTGCTATGGAAAGGATGTAGAGCCGTAGTATTGTCTTTTTAACACTGGAATATGAAGCTAGTCACGAAGAAGTGCTATGGAAAGGATGAGCCGTAGTATTGTCTTTTTAACACTGGAATGTGATGCTAGTCACGAGGAAGCGCTATGGAAAGGATGTAGAGCCGTAGTATTGTATTTTTAACACTGGAATATGATCCTAGTCACGAGGAAGTGCTATGGAAAGGATGTAGAGCCGTAATATTGTCTTTTTACACTAGAATATAATGATAGTCACAAAGAAGTTCTATGGAAAGGATGTGTTTTCTATATATTTAAATTGGCCAATAAATATCCATGTCAAACAGGCAATAGGTCAACTCTGGAACTGTCTCCCTCTGGCTGTATTTCCTACTGCCTATGACCTCCAGTCTTTCAAACGCAGTGTGTCCAGGCATCTCGAAATGAACGCATCTTGAATTTGGCTCTGTTATCTTGTTTTTGTTTTTTCTTGGAGGGAACAATCTTGTGGGCTTCTGGCCTTGGGGTCCTTCTTCCTTGCATAAAAAAAATTCCAAACACCTATCACAATTTTCTCTCACATTTAAAAGATATCTGAGTGTATATGTTCGAATTTGGTATGCTGGGTTGCGATGGAGGGATGGAGTGGAGAGGTATATGAGAGAGGGGGGTTTGAGCTGGGAGCAGGGCAGTGAAATGGCGGGGGACAGGGCGACATGGAGGCGATTTGTTTGTGGCCACCCTTTACGGGATTAAGGCGTCTGGCAATAAATAGATAGATAATAGACTGCATTTAAGAGTTCTGAGTATGCACAATAGTATCTAGTAAAATTATCAGTATTAGTGGGATAGTAATTAGTTAAGTACTTTATTACATTTACCAAAAGTAATTAGTACTTAAGATTACTAAGAGGGAGAGAGAGAGAGAGAGACGCACACATACATACATACACACACATATACACATACATACACACACACACACACACGCACATACATACGCACATAAACACATACATTCACACACCTAGACATACACACACACACACACACACACACACACACACACAAGGTATAAGAAAAACTTATAAGAAAAACTTGGGTAAATCATCTAGAAGAACACAGTATGATAACAGAAAGACAGTTTGGTTTCAGAAAAGGAAAATCATGTGTTACTAATCTGTTGAGCTACTATGACAGAGTAACAATCACAATACAGGAAAGGGAAGGATGGGTGGACAGTATCTATTTAGATTTCAAGAAAGCTTTTGACACAGTACCACACCAAAGACTTTAATGGAAGCTGTGCCATCAAGGAGGAATTCGAGGCAAACTGTTTTGTTGGATGCAAGACTTTCTCATAAAAAGAGAAATGAGGACAGTACTAAAAGGAAACTACTCAGCATGGAAAGAAGTGACTAGTGGAGTACCACAGGGTTCGGTGCTGGCACCAATCATGTTTTTAGTGTATATAAATGATATAAACAGTAACACTGGAAATGAGAGCTATCTGAATATGTTTGCAGATGATGCAAAAATACAAAGGAGAATTACTAGCACAGACTCTTGTAGGGAGCTACAAGAAGAATTAAATAAACTTCATGAATGGAGTAGTACATGGCAAATGGAATTCAATGTGGACAAGTGTCATGTAATCAAGTTTGGTAAAAGTGGAAAAAGACCTGATTGGGATTATAAGTTAGGAAATAAAACCCTATACACATCAGAAAGAGAGAAAGACCTAGGTGTGATTATCAATAACAGACTCTCTCCGGCTGACCACATCAGCGAGAAGGTACGGAACATGTATACACTGCTTGCAAATATGAGAATAGCATTCACATACATAAATGAAGACATGCTAAGAAGGATAATAACATCATTCATTAGACCAACCCTGGAATATGCAAACATAGTCTGGAGTCCTCATCTCAAAAAGCATATAGACAAGATTGAAAAAGTTCAAAGGGCCGCTACAGGATGGATACCAAGCTTAAGGGACCTAAAAAGAAGAAAGACTAAATAAACTGAATCTACCAACACTACAGGAGAGAAGGAAAAGAGGTGACATGATAATGCTATATAAGTGCATATCAGGGAAGGAGAAAATAGACATAAATGATTACTTAACATATGGAGAAGCATCAGTAAGAGGACACTGCAAAAAACTGCATAAGAAGAGAGGTGATAAAGACGTAAGGAAATTCAGTTTCCCAAACAGAGCAATTGATCAATGGAATGCACTACCGAATGAAATAGTGTGTGCCAAAATAATTCACAAATTTAAGGATATGTACGATAAATATGGTTTAAGACACGGGACAGTACGAGCTTGACTCATTCCTGTAAAGATACAATTAGGTAAGAACAATTAGGTAAGGTAAGAACATGCACGCACGCACATAAACACATACATACACACACACATACATACATATACACACACATACACGCACATACATATAGAGAAAGAGAGAGAGAGACAGACAGACAGACATAGGCAGATTCACACACACACACAAACACATCACACATACAAGGAGAGAGAGACCAAAGACGTCAGCACACAGAAATAACACACAACAGAACACAATATAGAACTGAACAGGGAAGAACATGAGAGTCAGCACAGTCAGGATCGATGGAGAGTCAGTCAGCACAAAGGTCAGTCACCCACAGGACAGACACAATAATAGCCACAGAAATAAATAAGTAAATAAAATAATAAACACAGGTATGAATGGACACCTGCGGCCACTTCCCCTCCATGACAGACCCGGATGGATGTGATGTGTGTTGTGGCGGGAAAAATATCGTGGTATTTTTGGCATTTTCTCGCCTACCTCTACTAGGATCGTGTCTACTTTATGCCTCCATCTACCTGGCATATCTACTGAGCTTGGGAAGGTGCTGGGTGGCCACTATCATCTACTCATTCGATGTAGTGCGCCTGTTTCTCCTCTCACCACTATCATTCTATCTTTCTGTCTGTCCTCCTCTCTTCCTACTTCTTCCTTCACCTTTATCATTCTCTCTCTCTCTCTCTCTCTCTCTCTCTCTCTCTCTCTCTCTCTCTCTCTCTCCCCTCCTCCTCCTCCTCCTCCTCCTCCTCCTGATCCTCCTCCTTCTCCTCCTCCTCTCTTCCTATATCTTCCCTCGCCTTTATCATTCTCTTTGTGTCTCCTCCTCTCTTCCTATTTCTTCCATCACCTTTATCATTCTCTCTCTCTCTCTCTCTCTCTCTCTCTCTCTCTCTCTCTCTCTCTCTCTCTCTCTCTCTCTCTCTCTCTCTCTCTCTTCCTTTCCTTTACTTGGTCATCTCATTTACAAAACACTCTTCATTCACGTCACATCCACCAACAGACACTACATCATGTCAAGGGTTGTTAAGTGTACCAAGCACTAGACTTTCTGCTACTTATGCTGTACCACGTTCATATGCTGCCTACCGCACATCTTTTCAGCTCTTGTCATGTGCTGTCAATTTGCTATCTATCTATTGCCAGACGCCTTAATCCCGTAAGGGGTGGCCACAAACAAATAGCCTCCATGTCGCCCTGTTCCCCGCCATTTCACTGCCCTGCTCCCAGCTCACACCCCCCTCTCTCATATACCTCTCCACTCCATCCCTCCATCTCATCCTTGGCCTCCCCCTCTCTCTCTCCCCCTCCACCTCACTCACATACTCTCCTCATTAGTCTCTCATATATCTCTCCACTCCATCCCTCCATCTCATCCTTGGCCTCCCCCTCACTCTCCCCCCCTCCACTTCACTCACACACTCTCCTCATTAGTCTCTCATATACCTCTCCACTCCATCCCTTCATCTCATCGCCACCTCACTCACACACTCTCCTCGTCAGTCTCTCACTCTCCATCCTCTCCACATGGCCAAACCACCTCAGTGTGTTTCTCCTATCGCATCCTATCACATCCACATAAGTAATTTGTTTTAAGACCACTATAAACACAATATTCTTCCAGTATTATTGTGTACCATTATTCTCTTCACTACTTCGTCATACATTTGTTATTGTGTTTACTGCAGGGAAAAGCCAGCTCTTCACTTCTACACAATACTTTCCTCTACACGACTATGTCTAAATCGTGACCAATACACAATAATGATAATAATAATACAGTTTATTTCCGCAGTGTGATTTTAACTTCACAATATCCTATACTAAACTTTTTTTTTATGCAAGGAAGAAGGAACTAAAGACCAGATGCCCGCAAGATTGTTCCCTCCAAGAAAAAATAAAAACAAGATAAGAGAGCCAAATTCAAGATCCATTCACTTCGAGATGCCTGGACACACTGCGTTTAAAAGACTGAAGGTCATAGGCAGCAGGAAATACAGACAGAGGGAGACAGTTCCAGAGCTTACCTGTTGCATATAAGAAGGACTGGGAGTATTGGTTGATTTACCTCCTACCTGCCTACCTCCCCATCGATTGACCTTCTTACCTACCTACCCACCTACCTACATTGAAGGTTATAGGCAATAGGAAATACAGTCAGAGGAAGACAGTTCCAGAGTTGACCTGTTGCATACACTTGGGTGGGTCACATGATGTCTTAGGCTGACTGGAAGATGGAAGGAATTTAAAGATGGAGGACATTTAAAGATGGAGGACATTTAAAGATGGAAGACATTTAAAGATGGAGGACATTTAAAGATGGAAGACATTTAAAGATGAAGGACATTTAAAGATGGAGGACATTTAAAGATGGAGGACATTTAAAGATGGAAGACATTTAAAGATGGAAGACATTTAAAGATGGAGGACATTTAAAGATGGAAGACATTTAAAGATGGAAGACATTTAAAGATGGAAGACATTTAAAGATGAAGGACATTTAAAGATGAAGGACATTTAAAGATGGAGGACATTTAAAGATGGAGGACATTTAAAGATGGAGGACATTTAAAGATGGAAGACATTTAAAGATGGAAGACATTTAAAGATGGCAGGTCACATGGAAGTAACAATAATAAAGTCAACAATATCGTTGTAATAAAGGCCACTCACCTGTCCTGTTATCTATCGCCATAATATCTATTTGTCTATGCGCCACACACTTCCCTTCCCCACCATTACCTTCCTTATTCACAGTGACCGGATATGATTGATGGTATTCATATTGTTATTAGCCTCTGAGAAGACAATAGGTCATAAATATGTATGTGTGTGATGGGGGAGGTTGTGTGTGTGTGTGTGTGTGTGTTCTGACATAATTGTATCTTTACAGGAATGAGTCAAGCTCGTACTGTCCCGTGTCTTAAACCATATTTATCGTACACATCCTTAATTTTGTGAATTGTTTTGGCACACTATTTCATTCGGTAATTCATTCCACTGATCAATTGCTCTGTTTGGGAAACTGAATTTCCTTACGTCTTTATCACCTCTCTTCTTGTGCAGTTTTTTGCAGTGTCCTCTTGCTGATGCTTCCCCATAGGTTAAATAATCATTTATGTCTATTTTCTCCTTCCCTGATATGCATTTATATAGCATAATCATGTCACCTCTTTTCCTTCTCTCCTGTAGTGTTGGTAGATTCAGTTTATTTAGTTTTTCTCCATAGCTTAGATCCCTTAAGCTTGGTACCCATCTTGTAGCGGCCCTTTGAACTTTTTCAATCTTGTCTATGTGTTTTTTGAGATGAGGACTCCAGACTATTGATGCATATTCCAGGGTTGGTCTAATGAATGATGTTATTATCCTTCTTAGCATGTCTTCATTTATGTATGTGAATGCTATTCTCATATTTGCAAGCAGTGTATACATGTTCCGTACCTTCTTGCTGATGTGGTCAGCCGGAGATAGTCTGTTATTGATAATCACACCTAGGTCTTTCTCTCTTTATGATGTGTGTAGGGTTTTATTTCCTAACGTATAATCCCAATCAGGTATTTTTCCACTTTTACCAAACTTGATTACATGACACTTGTACACATTGAATTCCATTTGCCATGTATTACTCCATTCATGAAGTTTATTTAATTCTTCTTGTAGCTCTTTACAAGAGTCTCTGTTAGTAATTCTCCTTTGTATTTTGCATCATCTGCAAACATATTCAGATAGCTTTCATTTCTAGTGTTACTGTTTATATCATTTATATACACTAAAAACATGATTGGTGCCAGCACTGAGCCCTGTGGTACTCCACTAGTCACTCATTTCCATGATGAGTAGTTTCCTCTTAGTACTGTTCTCATTTCTCTTTTTATGAGAAAATCTTGCATCCAACAAAACAGTTTGCCTCGAATTCCTCCTTGATGGTACAGTTTCCATAAAAGTCTTTGGTGTGGTACTGTGTCAAAAGCTTTCTTGAAATCTAAATAGATACTGTCCACCCATCCTTCCCTTTCCTGTATTGTGTTTGTTACTCTGTCATAGTAGCTCAACAGATTAGTAACACATGATTTTCCTTTTCTGAAACCAAACTGTCTTTCTGTTATCATACTGTGTTCTTCTAGATGATTTACCCAAGCTTTTCTTATAAGCTTTTCTAATCCCTTGCTTACAACACTGGTCAGTGATACTGGTCGGTAGTTGAGTGGATTTTGTCTATTTCCTTTCTTGAATAAGGGGACAATATTTGCTTTCTTTCAAATATCAGGTAGTTTACCTTGACTCAAGGATTTCTTGAAAATTAAAAATAATGGTTTACTTAACTCCTTTGCACATTCTCGTAGTACCCAACATGAAATTTCATCAGGACCACTTGCTTTTCCTCTGTCTAATTTACTTAACTCCTCTTGTATTACTTTTTCTGATATTTGTATATCTGGTAGTATGTGTGGACATGCATGTTCCACATAGTCCCTCTCAAATTTTTTTTCTTTTGTAAAAACTAATTGGAAATTCTTATTTAGCGCTTCACAAATATCTTTCTCTTGTGTATAGGTGATTCCCTTATCCGTAATGGATTGTATTATATCTTTTACTTTGGTTTTGCTTCTGATGTAGCTGTAAAACAGCTTTGGTTGATCACTACTTTTATTTATTATATCCTCCTCAAACTGTTTTTGGGCTTCCCTCCTTATTCTTGTATAGTCGTTTCTTGCCTGTTTGTAATTATTATACGCCCTTTCACTATTGTGTCTTCTGTATCTATTCCACAACAAATCTCTTCTTTCTTTTGATTTTTTACATTCTGTATTGAACCATTTCTGTATTTTCTTATCTGCTTCTTTGTGCTGTGGGATGTACTTCTGGACTCCTATTTCATAAAATTCACAAATTTTTTTATATACAGCATTTAAATCTTGTCCTCTAAGCTCATTTTCCCAATCAACTTCTAAGAAGTACTTCTTTAGGTCTTGATAATTTCCCTTTTTATAGTTTAGGCTCTTTTTGTAACTGTCATTGCTGTTTACTATGTCATATGCTATCCTGAAGTTATAATTTAGTATTGCATGATCGCTTTTGCCGAGTGGAGGGTGATATATTAAACTGTCAATATCATTTTCCTGCCTGGTAAATATTAGATCTAGCACTGACGGTACATCAAGTCCTCTTTTTCTGGTGGTTTCCCTCACATGGTGCGTTAAGAAAAACTCTTGTACGAGATCCAGGAGCTTTTGGTCCCAACAGCTTTCTTGGCTAATTATATTTAGAGTATTCCAATTTATATTTGCATTAAAATCTCCAGTTAGTATAATTCTTTCCGATTTCTTTTCCATTTTATGTAGTAATGATCTTAAACTCTGAATTGTACTCTCTGCCAGGTCCTCATATTCGTCTCTTTCCCATGTGTTTGATCTGGGTGGCATGTACAAATTGACTACAATTACTTTCCCTTCAGATGTGTTGATCTCTACTGCAATCAGTTCTACTTGTGATGGTGTATCTAGTTTTATTTCATTGTGTGTGTGTGTGTGTGTGTGTGTGTGTGTGTGTGTGTGTGTGTGTGTGTGTGTGTGTGTGTGTGTGTGTGTCTTCTTTGCTCCTCAGTGATGGTCGTAGCAAATTCCAACAAGGTATTTAGTTTTCTGTCCATATTACAGCATTATTGGAACAGCAGCAGCACCAATACACGCTCTTACGTATTCTGGCTGGATATGGAAGCTCCCTAACACCTCTTCCTAAGTGATTTATTTTGACATGCCTGGTTAATATCCTTTTGTGCGTTAAGCAGAGAATAGGAATGTTAGAAGGATTTATATAATACAGAATAGGACAGTGAGGTGTAATAAACAAAATAAATCGCCTAGGGAAAGGTGTTAGGGAGCTTCCTGCGAGAATACCAGTGTTTGGAAGGCTTGTCTTCAGACACAATAAAGCTCCCTAACACCTCTTCTTTAGTGATTTATTTTGCAGACGTGTGTGGATCGTGAATATTCCTCACACACAATATAGCTCCCTAACACCTCATCTTTAGTGCTTTATTTTTCATGTTACACCTTACTAGTCTCTTGTCTCATATATATTCCTAACGCCTCTTCTTTAGTGATTTATTTTGCATGTTATACTTACTAGACTCTTGCGTCATATATATTCCTAACACCTTTTCTTTAGTGATTTATTTTGCATGTTACACCTTACTAGCCTTGTCATATTCTTTCCTTTTTATTTTCGACATAGATTAGTTAGATAAGATGGAACCAGGTAATATTATGGCACAGAAATAAATCGGTAAGGGAAAGGTGTTAGGGAGCTTTACCCACGACTTCTCTCTCTCTCTCTCTCTCTCTCTCTCTCTCTCTCTCTCTCTCTCTCTCTCTCTCTCTCTCTCTCTCTCTCTCTCTCTCTCTCTCTCTCTCTCTCTCTCTCTCTCTCTCACCGTCACACCCTCACGCTAACCCTACCATCACCCTTCCTAGTGACAGTCAAGGAAGGTATATATTGTAATTAAGGTTCTTTTATGCAAGGAAGAAAGAAATGCAGCTTGGACGTTGTTGGAGGGACACAAGTCAAGAGTGAGAGCAGTGGAAATGAGTTGAGAGGAGCCTGTGGAGTTACATCGAGAGGCAGGCTGACAGATGGGGAAGTGAAGGAGCGTTGTGGTGTGGATGTGGATGTGAAGTTACATGGAGACAGACTGACAAATGAGGAAGTGAAGGAGTGTTGTGGTGTGGTATGGATGTGGAGTTACATGTAGAGACAGACTGACAAACGAGGATGTGAAGGAGCGTTGTGGTGTGGCTGTGGATGTGATAGGAAGCGTTAGGAGAAACAAACTGAGGTGGTTTGGCCATGTGGAGAGGATGGAGAGTGAGAGACTGACGAGGAGAGTGTATGTGAGTGAGGTGGAGGGGGAGGCCAGGGATGAGATGGAGTGATGGAATGGAGAGGTATATGAGAGACGGTGGTGTTAGTTGGGAGCAGGGCAGTGAAATGGAGGGGGACAGGGCGACGTGGAGGCAATTTGTTTGTGTCCACCCCTTATGGGATTGAGGCGTCTGGCAATAGATAGATGGATAGATAGAAGAAAGAACCAAAGGCCAGAGGCAGCTTGAGTGTCCCCTTCAAGAAAAAAACAAAACAACAGAGAGCCAGATTCAAGATGTGTTCCTTTCGTATGCACATGTATCTGCTAACTAAGAGAGTGTGTGTGAGTGAGGTGGAGGAGGGGAGGGAGGGGGAGACCGAGGATGAGATGGAGGGATGGAGTGGAGAGGTATATGAGAGACTGACGAGGAGTGTATGTGAGTGAGGTGGAGGGAAGGGGGGAGAGGGAGGGGGTGGCCAAGGATGAGATGGAGGGATGGAGTGGAGAGGTATATGAGAGACTGACGAAGAGTGTATGTGAGTGAGGTGGAGGGAAGGGGGGAGAGGGAGGGCAAGACCGAGGATGAGATGGAGGGATGCAGAAGAGATATATGAGAGACTAACGAGGAGAGTGTGAGAGGGAGGGGGAGACCAAGGAGGAGATGGATGGATGGAGTGGAGAGGTAAATGCGAGACTAACTAGGAGAGTGTATGTGAGTGAGGCAGAGGGGGAATACGGAGGGGAAGGCCGAGGATGAGATGGAAGAAGGAGTGGAGAGGTATATGAGAGAGGTAAGTGTGAGCCGGGGTAGGCAGCAAAATGACAGGGGATGAGGGAACCGTTTGTATTATCGTTCGGCAAGGAGGCTCCCTAACACCTCTTCCTTAGCGATTTACTTTGGCTTATGGGTGGTTAATATCTTTGTATGCTTGTCGGGTAAGGAAGCTCCCTAACACTTCTTCCTTAGCGATTTATTTTTGGATTGAGTGGTTAAGATCCTTTTGTATTCTCGTCGGGCAAAGAAGCTCCCTAACACCTCTTCCATAGCGATTTATTTTTGGACATGGTTGGATAATATCTCTTTGTACGTTATTTATGCAGGTGTGGTGATATTGGAAGGGTTTATGTAACAGCAGAGGACAGTAAGGTGAAATAAACAACACAAATCGCTTAGGAAAAGGTGTTAAGGAGCTTCCGCAATCGTCTCAGCACTCACAATAATCAACCTTATTGTAACCTGTAATAAAGACGCATTTTGAACCTCACTCTCACAAACACACAAAAATGAATCTTATGCAAACTGATAATAAGAGTGAATTTTGGATTAAACTTAAAGAACATACAATAATCGGCCTTATTGTGGTGTGTAATAAGGCTGAAATTAAAACCAAAGAAAATAAACAAAAATCAGCTTTATAACCGCATGTAATAAGGTTGAATTTGGAACCATCGTAAAAACAAACAAGAATCACCTTTACAGTAATGTGTAATAGGGGTGAATTTACAGGGAAAAATAAAAATCAGCTTTAATTTAATATATAATAAGGGTGAAATTAAAACCACCTTAAAAACACACAAAAATCAGCCTTATAGAAGTGTGTAATAAGGGTGAAATTAAAACAACCTAAAAACACACAAAAATCAGCCTTATAGAAGTGTGTAATAAGAGTGAAGTTACACGATCGTAAAAATACACAAAAATCAGCCTTATAGAAGTGTGTTATAAGGGTGAAATTAAAACAACCTAAAAACACACAAAAATCAGCCTTATAGAAGTGTGTAATAAGAGTGAAGTTACACGATCGTAAAAATACACAAAAATCAGCCTTATAGAAGTGTGTTATAAGGGTGAAATTAAAACCTAGTAAAAACCAAGTAAAAAAACACGCAAAAACCAGCCTTACTGTAATGTGTAATAAGGGTGTTTTATGGGAGCCGATCACCGCCACCAGATGTCTCTCGTGAGGTTCCCAGTCAACCTGTAATTGTATTTATAAGGCCACACCACCACGCCTCACTCACTGTCTCTCTCTCTCTCTCTCCCTCTCTCTCTCCCTCTCTCTCTCTCCACTGCCGTACGTAAGTGTTCTTGTGCTCTCGTCAGGTAAGAAGCTCCCTAACACCTTATCTTTAGCGATTTATTTTGCTTATTTTGTTTATTACACCTTACTGTCCACAACGCCACGCCTCACTCACTCAGCCCTCTCCACCACATAACGCAACGCAATGTTCTTGTGCTCCTGTCTGTTAGAGAAGTTCCCTAACACCTTTCTCTTAGCGATTTATTTATGGTTATGTCTGGCTAATAGCTTTTTCTATGTTATTTATGCAGAGTATGGCGATATTGGAAGGTTTTATCCAACACAAAAGAGGACAGGAAGGTCTGTCTATCAACGGTCAGACGCCTCAATCCCGTAAGGGATGACCACAATCAAAGCGCCTCCATGTCGCCCTGTCCAACTCCACTTCAATGCTCTTCCTCCAGCTCACACTTCCCTTCTCTCATATACCTCTCCACTCCATTCCTTACTCATCAGTCATCACACTACCCAAGTACTTAAATGCACTCACATTTCCCATTTCCTCATCATCCATTCTCACTGTATATTCACTGACTTTATCTCTCTCAAAGACCATCACTTTACTCTTCCCTACATTCACCTTTAGATTCCGTTTCTTACACACTCTCCCAAGATCATCCACCAAGCCTTGCAGCTCCCCTTCGTCTTCACTCAACAACACAGTATCATCTGCAAACAACAGTACAGGGAGTTCCCAAACACTATCCTCTCCCACCAGGGCCACTCCAACATCCACTACCCTACCTTGTACCTCTTTTATTACCCCATCCATGTACAGATTGAACAACCATGGAGACATGACACATCCCTGTTTCAACCCAACCTTCAAAGAGAAAAATTCACTCAGTTCACCATCCACACGCACTGCAGCCTTAGCACCATCATGCATACTCTTCACAGCATTCAACAACTTCCCATCTACTCCATATATTCTTAATACTTTCCACAATCCTTGTCTATCCACCCTGTCATATGCTTTCTCCAAATCCATGAAGGCTGCATACAACTTCTTTTCCTTCTCTAGAAACTTTTCCACTAATGATCTAAGAATGAATACCTGATCTACACAACCTCTTCCCTTCCTAAAGCCTCCCTGTTCTTCTCCAACTAATTCCTCTGTTCTTTCTCTAACTCTGTTAATAAGTATCCTACCTTATACTGATCTACACAACCTCTTCCCTTCCTAATGCCTCCCTGTTCTTCTCCAACTAATTCCTCTGTTGTTTCCCTAACTCTGTCAATATGTATCCTACCATACACTTTTCCTCTTAGGCTACACTATGAAGATAAATGCCCCTATGATTACCACACACTTCTTTTTCCCCTTTTCCTTTGTACAGGGGAATAATTATACCTGACTTCCGATCCTCCGGGACTCTACCTTCCTCCCAGGCCAATCTGCACATCTTCCACATCCATTCTACTACTATCTCTCTGCCATGGTAAGTTTGTGGTGCGTAGATTCTGCCTCCAGTTTTGAGGTAAGTCCAAAAAATAATCATGAAATAAAAAAATCAACAAATCATACGAGATTTAGTTGATGGTAAGTTTGTGTGTGGATGTGTGCTTTGTATTTTTGTGTTAATTCGCTGTTTTCTTTGTGTGCTTTGTTTTCATGTTAATTCACTGTTTTCTTTGACTGTGTGCTTTGTTTTTTAGTTAATTAGCTGTTTTCTTTGACTGGCGCCACACTTCTGCTTAAACTGTTTATGCAGGTACTGTTTTAAAGTGTGTGTGTTCTTGTTTGTGTTGGGATAGCTTTTATTGTTTTGTGTGTGTGTGTGTGTGTGTGTGTGTGGAAGATATTGAAAAAAAGTGTGGACAATACTTTCAGAGTTGTATTACTATGTGTGTGTGTGTGTGTGTGTGTGTGTGTGTGTGTGTATGTGAAAGGACTGGACATCTAAGCACATAGCACACACTTTAGATTCTGGAACTGCCTCACTTATATACTGTGTTTATTATGGACAAACAACGAACATATATCCATCCATCCATCCACCCAACCATCCATCCATCCACCCAACCATCCATCCATCCATCCATCCACACATTCATCCATCCATCCATCCACCCACACATTCATTCATCAGTCCATCCATCCATCCATCTACCCATCCATCCATCATTCATCCATTCATCCATCCATCCATCCATCCATTCATCCATCCATCCATCCATCCATTCATCCATCCATCCATCCATCCATTCATCCACCCATCCATACATCCATCCAATCATCCATCCATCCATCCATCCATCTATCCACCCACCCATCCATCCACCCACCCATCCATCCATCCATCCATCCATCTATCCACCCACCCATCCATCCACCCATCCACACATTCATCCATCCATCCATCCACCCACACATTCATTCATCAGTCTATCCATCCATCCATCCACCCACCCATCCATCCACCCACACATTCATTCATCAGTCTATCCATCCACCCATCCACCCACCCGTCCATCCATCCATCCATCCACCCAACCATCCATTCATCCATCCATCCATCCACCCAACCATCCATCCATCCACCCATCCATCCATCCACCATTTAATCACCTAACTGCCCATCGCGAACACAGAGAAACACTCGCAGTTTTCAATCCATTTTTTATCAACGAATTTAAATCAGAACTGAAGATTATTTACACATATAAGCTTACAAAACAAAATTCAGCTTAATCCCCCAAGAAATCCCTCTACGTTTTCCCTAATGTACCTCTGTCTTGGCAAGCTTTCTATCTATCTTGCTGAGCTTTCTATCTCAGTCTTGCTAAGCTTTCTGTTTGTCTTGTTAAGCTTTCTGTCTATCTTGCTAAGCTTTCTATCACTATCTTGGTAAGCTTTCTATCTCTCTATCCTGGTAAGCTTTCTATCGCTCTTGGTAAGCTTTCTATCTCTCTATCTTGCTAAGCTTTCTCTCTCTTGCAAAGCATTCTATCCCTCTCTCTTGTTAAGCTTTGTATCTCTCTATCTTACTAATCTTTCTATCGCTCTTAGTAAGCTTTCTCCCTCTCTGTCTTTACACTTTCCCTAACCTACCTCTTGTAATCTGGTATATGGATTTTTTTTTACGTAATTTGCTTTTCCTTCCTCTGTTTCACCTTCAGTAGAAAAAATGTATACTGAAGAAGGGTTATAAATCAGTGTCGCGCCAAACCACAATTGATTTACTTTTTTCAGAGTTAATACCTTGAGTCCACAGCGTCACCTGGTCTAGTAATTACACCTGAAGCAGCGGCCATCGTTACACCTGTCCCTGATGATTTATAAAGGTGTATTGAGTTATTACCATTTACCTTATTGTCAGTACTGTATTGTTCCTACGGTGTATCCAACAGCTGCGCCCCCTACACCTGCTCCCGTCACACCTGCCCCTACCACAGCTGCTCCCGTCACACCTGCCCCTACCACAGCTGCTCCCGTCACACCTGCTCCTACCACAGCTGCTCCCGTCACACCTGCCCCTACCACAGCTGCTCCCGTCACACCTGCTCCTACCACAGCTGCTCCCGTCACACCTGCCCCTACCACAGCTGCTCCCGTCACAGCTGCGCCTACCACAGCTGCTCCCGTCACAGCTGCGCCTACCACAGCTGCACCTGTCTCCACTCAAAGCACATGCACCATTACAAGACCATATTGTGGTAATGTATATTTGTGTGTAATTTGTGTATATAAAGTTGTGTATGATTTGGTGTATATATATTTATGTGTTATCAATGTGTGAGTATAATAGTGAGTGAGTTGGGGGGAGGGCAGTCAAATAGTGGGTGACAGAGCAACTTGGAGGCGTTTTGTCTGTGGCCACCCTTTGCGGGAGTAGGGCGTCGGGCTATAGATAGACAAATAGAGTATAATAGCTGTAATCTGTCCACATTAACTTGGTCAAAAAAATATGAAACCATGTACTTTCCATCTCACTCACATACACTCTCCTAGTTAGTCTCTGACTCTCCATCCTGCACAAGAATAAAGACAAAGGATGACAGTAGGTTAAAGATATGAGGAGATAAGTTCTATGGAATGTACCTTTTATATGTGCAGTGTCCAGGCATCTCGAAATGAACGCATCTTGAATTTGGCTCTCTTTTGTATTGTTTTTGTTTTTTCTTGGAAGGAACGGTTTGCGGGCTCCTGGTCTTGGGTTCCTTCATTCTTGCATTAAAAAAAAAGTTGTAAATTCATCATACAGTATTGCCCATTAGATGTATGCAATTGCCCATCTCTGACTGACATCATTTCCACCATCACACAAACCTCAAGACATCACTGTTGCCCTTTCGACAGGTAATAAGAATAATATCTGTCTATCTATTGCCAGACGCCTTAATCCAGTAAGGGATGGGCACAAACAAATCGCCTCCATGTCACCCTTTCCCCCGCCATTTCACTGCCCTGCCCCCAACTCACATCCCCCTCTCTCATATACCTCTCCACTCCATCCCTCCATCTTATCCTTGGCCTCCCCCTCCCTCTCCCCTCCACCTCACACACATACACTTTCCTCGTCAGTCTCTCATATACCTCTCCACTCCATCCCTCCATCTCATCCTTGGCTTCCCCCTCCCTCTCCCCCCCCTCCACCTCACTCACATACACTCTCCTCATTAGTCTCTCATATACCTCTCCACTCCATCCCTCCATCTCATCCTTGGCCTCCCCCTCCCTCTCCCCCCGCTCACCTCACTCACATACGCTCTTCTCGTTAGTCTCTCACTCTCAATCCTCTCCAAAACAAGCTTTCTAATCACAAAGCTTTCAGACATGTGTACATTTTGAGACAGTTGACAAGAATTAATATAAGCTTTCTGTCTCTGTCTTGGTAAGCTTTCTGTCTCTATTTGGTAAGCTTTCTATCCCTCTATCTTGCTAAGCTTTCTATTTCTCTATCTTGGTAAGCTTTCTATCTCTCTGTCTTGCTAAGCTTTCTATCTATCTTAAGCTTTCTATCTATCTCCTCACACCAGATAAATGTGGCACAGCTCCCATCAACGTAGCAGATTTCAAGATAGTGAATGGAACTGAGGTGACAGGAATCAATATAAGCTTTCTGTCTCTGTCTTGTTAAGCTTTCTATCTATCTTATTAAGCTTTCTATCTATCTCCTTACATCAGATAAATGTGGAACAGCTCCCATCAACGTAGCAGACTTTAAGATAGTGAATGGCTCTGACGCATCACCTGGAGAGTACCCTTACCAGGTGTGGGTGAGACCTGTAATCAATGGCAAGGTGTTTTCATGTGGGGGATCCATTATCAAGAAGAGGTGGATTCTGACAGCTGCCCATTGCTTCTTTGATCGATCTGGGTGAGTGAGATGTACCCTGTCATACCCTACCATTCCATACCATACCATACACAACTATACCCTACCATACCCTGCCATACCGTACCATACACAACCCTACCAAGCCATACCCTACCATATACAACCCTACTATACCATACCATACACAACCATACCTTACCATACCCTACTATCATACACAACCATACCTTACCATACCCTACTATCATACACAACCCTGCCATTCCCTACCAGACTCATAAATACCGTACCATACCCTACCATACACACCCCTACCATACCCTACCATTCCATACCATACTCATAAGTACCATAAACAAACCTGCCATACCCTACCATACACAGCCCTGCCAAACACAACCCTACCATACACATCCCTACCATACCCTACCACACACATCCCTACCATACATACCATATCCTTTTTGGTATTACAGAAAGAAACAAAAGATGTTCGTGATGACTGATTTTCTATTTAGTCTGGCCATACGTGTTTCCCTTTGAAGCATCAGAGAGAGAGAGAGAATGTGTGTGTGTGTGTGTGTGTGTGTGTGTGTGTGTTATCTTTCACACACACTCACCTAACCAAAAAAATATACATAGATACAAAAACAATACATAATACCCTAAATACACAAAATACACTTAATACACAATACAGTAAATACAAAACAACACAGAATACAGTAAAAACACAAAATACACTAAATACGCAATACACCAAATGCAGAAAATACAGTGAATACAATGATCTCTTAAATCTACCATCGCAGGACCAGAGCGTCAAGCGTGGGTGTGCAGTACGGATCTATAAAGCGAGGGGAGACGACGGTGGCTGCTGTGTCTCGCTTCATACTGCATGAGAGTTACCGTGGCACTGCTCAGGTGAGTGTGTCTAGGTTAGGAGGGTTAAGAATGAGGGTTTGGTGATATTGTGTTGATCTTATATATGGGTAAGCACATACATTATCGTTAAAACACATACACAGACTCAGACACACACATGCACAGATTATCGTGACTCTGATCAGGTGAGTGTGGCTAGGTTGGGAAGGTTTAGAAAGAGGGTTGGTAATATGTTGATCTTATATATGGGCACACACATACGCATTGTCGTTCACACACATACACACACACACACATTATCGTGACACTGATCAGATGAGTGTGACTAGGTTTGGAAGGTTTAGAATGAGGGTTGGTGATATTGTGTGTGTTTTATGGCTGCACGCATACACACTGTCGTTCACACACATACGCCTACACACACACACACACACACACACACACACACACACACATTACCAAGACACTGAGCTTGTGAGTGTGACTAGGTTAGGAAGGGTTAGAAAGAGGGTTTGGTGATATTGTATGGATCTTATATATGGGTACGCACATATACATTATTGTTCACACACATACACCTACACACACACACACACACACACACAGACATTATCGTGACACTGAACAGGTGAGTGTGGCTAGGTTAGGAAGGTTTAGAAAGAGGGTTGGTGATATTATGTTGATCTTATATATGGGTACACGCATACACATTGTCGTTTACACACACACACACACACTCACACACTCAGAATCATCATCAACACAGACACACATCGTCAAAGCACACACACACACACACACACACACACACACACACACACACACAAAGATGCATTACAGTTTATATTATACACGTTGCTATTGTTAAATGGTGTACATATATCGTAATTCACACACACACACACACACACACACACACACACACACACACAAAGATGCATTACAGTTTATATTATACACGTCGCTATTGTTAAATGGTGTACATATTATATAGTAATTCACACACACACACACACAAAGATGCATTACAGTTTATATTATACACGTCGCTATTGTTAAATGGTGTACATATATAGTAATTCACACACACACACACACACACACACACACACACACACACAAAGATGCATTACAGTTTATATTATACACGTTGCTATAGTTAAATGGTGTACATATATAGTAATTCACACACACACACACACACACACACACACACACACACACACAAAGATGCATTACAGTTTATATTATACACGTCGCTATTGTTAAATGGTGTACATATATAGTAATTCACACACACACACAAAGATGCATTACAGTTTATATTATACACGTCGCTGTTGTTAAATGGTGTACATATATAGTAATTCACACACACACACACACATACACACACACACACACACACACACACACAAAGATGCATTACAGTTTATATTATACGCGTCGCTATTGTTAAATGGTGTACATATATAGTAATTCACACACACACACACACACACACACACACATTTCTATAACACACGCCACTAAGTATAACAAGGCAGAGAAAAATAAGGAAGATAAATCAAAAACACTATTAATCAAACCATTTTTTTTTCTATTTTTTTATTATTATTATTATTTTTCTGACCTCCAAGGGGGATGACATTGCCCTGATTGAGCTGTCCAGTGACCTGACCTTCAATTCGGACGTGCAACCCATCTGTCTGGCGCAGGAATCGGACATACCCTTTGGTGGAAAAGCAGTGGCCAGTGGATGGGGGGAATTGGAGTATGACAGTAAGGGAGCATGACCTAGCCTTGTATTATCTGATATCTGCTTAGTATGATAGTATG